>NC_087217.1:31876044-32108544 GCF_015104395.2 Macrobrachium nipponense | reverse complement strand
TGCTGATGCACAATAGTTGAAAGTCATTAGCAGTGTGAACATTTTGTTTTCTCAGTTTCAACTACAGCTGCAGCTCAAATTTAGTAGTAGTGGGCAGTCCCCGGTTATCGGCTGGGGTTCCATTCCCTGGGGTGTGCTGATAAACGAAAACGACCATTAACCGAAACTCAGTGATTTATGGCGCCGATAACCGCACCGCAAGGATGCTTATGGCGCTGATAACTGGAACTTGTCCCGTTATGGCATCATAAATTGCCAGCTTTATGGTGCCAGACAAGCTCCATAAAACTGTATCGCCGATAACTGGGAACTGCCTCTACTCTATATCCTTCCCAATATTTTCTCCCTACCAAATGAAGGTATAATGCACAAGTATTTAAGTCCTGTTCTACTTAATTAATGTCATTTGTAACATAATTACAGTAATTTTTTACTATCGTATGATGGCTGAAATGCAAGAAAAACATTGTTGTTATTAGATTCGGTTCAGTTGTTGTAGCAAAACAACAGTTAGCATTCAGTTGTTTATGGCTGAAGCATTTAATCAACAATTATAATGGTACTAACGATACTTGTATTATTCTCTCTCTCTCTCTCTCTCTCGTCACTCTCTCTCGTCTCTCTCTCTCTCGTCTTCTCTCATCTCTTATCTCTCTCTTCCCTCAAGCTCGTCTCTTCTCTCTCTTCATCTCTATATATATATATAATATGATATATATATATATATAGATATATATATATATATATATATATATATCTCTCTCGTTAAATGCCATTTAAATAATTGTGTAACTATTAAATTTCATTTCATTTCAGGTTTACAATAGCCAAGAAATGTCAAGACCTCGCTACATGACACTTTACACTCATGTCTACAATTACTGCACATCGGTAAGTTATTTGGATTTTATTTGCTTATTTTTTTACGTAAAGATATACCAAGGAATATTTTTCTGGAATTGTTATCCAGATGTGAAATTTCTGGTTTTGATTCTTTTGCAGATTCCACCCTATTCAGAAACATTCAACATACAATATTAATTCAGATATAAACAAGTGGATTGCAAATTTTAAGTGTGTTCAGGGCACTCCCCTTTGCCACCCATAAGTTCAAATATTGTTTTGCATTCCTATTCTGTACGTGCAGTACTGCGTGTACAGTGTATTGTGCTTTACAATGAAAAAACGTACAGCACTGTATTGATTTTATATTGAACTTACAAACAGCCATCCTGAACAACTCGTAAGTAGGCTGATGCCCGTGTGTGATTACAAGGCATGTTATTTGACAAGAATTGATGTGTTATTAGGCATATCACATGAATTGAAGTACTATGTGGCTGTAAGTTAATTTGAAGCACAGTAGTATCCAAATGGTAAGTAGTTTATGTAACATGAAATACGTAATATGTTGCAGGTGGTGTGACTTGAACTTTGGGTATTAAGGCAGGTGTGTAGATGAGAAGTTTATTTTTGTAAGAATAATTAAAATAACCATTCTTTTGTGATGGATCATAAGTAAAAGCATTTTTATCCCTTTTTTTCTACTGTTTTTTGTCTTTGTAGACGCTCCTAGTACAGGTACTCCTCATTTAACAACATGCTCATTTTACGACAACTCGGAGATACCATGGAAACATGAAGAGAGAGAAAAGAAACCATAAAATGAAAATAGTAATATTGGTAATTGTGGCCAAGAGGAAGGCTATTCAGTGCCAAAAATCTAGCATAGACTAGGTTTAGGAAACCTTGAAATCTGTGGCTAAAACAATAAATAAGGCTTTTATATACTTTGTAAAGAAAAGCTGTACAGGTAAACCTCTTAAAATCTGCATTATCTGGTCCTGTGGTTCAGCTTGATTCAGCCGCCATTAGTTCGTTGCACGGCCAACAGGGTGGCGCAACGTATTGTTTACAACTTCAAGACAACAAAAATTATGACATATTTACTTTGTTTTTATGAAAATAATTCTTATTGATAAAAAGAAAATGTGTGAAGTCAAATTTTTTTATATTAACTTATAAATAAATTGATTTTCTTTTAAATATTCCACTTCAGAAGTCTACCAAGTCAAAGCTTTTAATCAAAACAATGAGACATTTGGCATGCACAAATTCCTTACTCTTTGTATGCTTTAAAGATTTATATGTGGTACAGTTTTGATAATTTCTTTTGTACAACAGTGTACTATTTACATGAGATCAGATGATACTAGAGGTAAGAAGTGCAAGTGTAAATCTTTATCTATGCTAGAAAATGTTTATCCCATTAGCGAATAGTTTAGTGTTCATTTTCCTCAATAGATGGCGGTGTGCTTTGTTTATGTTTTGACAGCAACATTCAAATGCACTGCGATTGCCAAAATTCATTCATTATTTTTATTTATTTATTTATTTTTTTTTTATCTTACTATCCTCTACAGTCAAAATAAATGATGAAGAAACTAATAGTGATAATTATGAAATAGCAAATTTAGTATATGAAAGTATGATAATAATATATAGATTTTGAGAAAAGTTTAGTACTGTAGTGCGTTAAATTGAGTACACTATTTTAAAGAAAATTATACACTTTGAATTTATAAAATGATGAAGTTAAAATATGAGTAATAAAATGATAAAAAGCATTGTCAGAACTTAGCCAAGTGGTAGGCTATGTTGGAAACTATTTGTGTATAATTTATGACTGAAAATTAATGCTATTAATCGAAATAAAGAGAATAACACGCTTAACAATGAATTTTTTTAACAATGTGGTCGCTGAATGGAACCCCATCGTTAAACGAGGAATACCTGTACTACTAACAGTTGTTTTCTATATTGACTCTGTGATGTAATTGTTCAAAATTGGTAAGAATCGCTTATTTAGTGCAAAAATTTTATGAGATTGTATCGCTTGAGTTCAAATATTCCTGTAGGTGTTCACTACTTCTACATATATGATCACTATTACACACTTCTAGGCTAAGTTGCATTGCAGTCGATTCTGATTTTGGTCTTAACAATAGGATAATTTTCTAGTGCCCAGCTGGATCTGGTTAAACAATCGGAGATGAAAAAGCAAGGAATCTGTGAGATCTGGCAACGCGTGCGTATATCAGGTGAAAACTGGTCAAAGACCGCGCACCCATGCTATCGTGTCCAGTCTTTTTCTTAATCGACTGGGTGAGAGTTGTTGTTGCCTTCTCTTAGCCTTTTACCTGGTTATTTGCCCCGTTTTCGCTATTTTGATTGTGTGTGTGTGTGTGTGGGGGCTTGTGTTAATATGGCTTCCTCTGCTTCATCTAAGCCTCGCCAATGTAAGTGCCCAGGAACTCAAGGTTTCCCGTGTTCTTGTTTCCTGGCTTCTTCAGCTACAGACCCACACTCCACATGCAGTAGATTTCGTGCTAATGTGTGTACCATAACGAATCCCTGCCTGGAATGTCGTGCGTGGCCTAAAGTGTAGTGGAAGTTATTTTATAGTAGGAGGGAGCATCGTAGGGTTTCGACTCCTCCGTCGTGGGAAGGGTTTTCATCACCTCGCCCCGATTGCTTCGTCGTCTTCGGCAGCCACATCCCATGATGCTAGAGTTTATGTGCCTGTGTCTCCTTCCTTTTCTTCCATTGATTTGTCGTTGGAAGTATCGGGAGGCCCTCTGGCTGATTGGATGTGTAATGTCGCCCCCTCTTCCTCGGGGGTTAATTTGCTTCCCACAAGAAAGGAGGCTATTTCATCAGTTTCTTATATTTCAGGTTTGGAGGCGTCCAAAATGGCGGCGTTCTGGTTGTTGCTTCGGCTACAGGGTTCACCCTCCTTGGAAGGTTTGCAGACTGTATTTCATGGATGCTTGCCTCCCCCCTCAGGCCTCCCCAGCTCTTCCTCCTTCCCCTTGCCTTCTCTATGTTGGTGCCTGAGGTCAGCAATTTTGTATTGCTCCACTAGTGAGGCCTGCTGCTAGCTTGGGTCAGGAGGAGGCCATGACGTTTCTCTCAGCACAGCTGGTGACGTCACTCCCAGTTCCATTGGTGACGTCACTCCCAGTTCCATTGGGGACGTCACTCCCAGTTTCCTCAGTGTTGTCTCTTCCTGCTACATCAGCAGTGTTGGTTGGGGCTGCTGAGCTGCCTTGCTCCTCTGTGTTGTCATTGTTTGCTCCTGTGACGTCATCGCTGCTATCCAAGACGTGTCCTCTTCCTTCCGTGTTGTCTGCGTCCTTTCTTGCGGATCTGTCTGAGGTTTTATGTCAGGCGGTTCTTAAGAGATTGGACTCTGTTTTGGAGGATAGGTTTGCTGCCTTCTCGGCTGAGAAAGCTGTGAGGAAATGTGTTATGTCGCCTACCCCCTCTCCTGCCAAGAGGATGTGTAAGGAATCAGTGCTGTCATTCTCTCCTCCATCACCCTTATCTCCGCCACATTGTCGTATCAAGCGTTGGAGAGTTAAGGACTTTGCCTTTTCTTCGCCAACAAGTGAAGAACGGCACATCTGTGTTTCTGAGAGTGTTTGTGTTTCGTCCTCTGTGCAATCTGCTGTGGCTGCGTTGTCCTCTTCTTTGGGACACAAGCTTGTTGCAACCGGGACACAAGCTTGTTGCAACCTTGCATGTACTTGCGCATGTTGGTGATTTATCTACTTTGCTCCAGGGCCTATTCGTTGTCTTGAGGATCTTGAGGCGCCTGTGAAAACATCGAAAGTTGTGAATGTGGAAGTGGTGCAGCTGGGGTGTTTGCCTCCCCCACCTTTGATGTGTTCGGGGTTTGACTCCGAGGAATTCTCGTTCTGCGCCAAGAGTTAGAGATATTTCTCCGTTGCACGTATGTGCGTTTGCTCCACACGAATGTGTACGTGGACACGTGTGAGTCATCTATTACATGTGTTCGTAGTAGTGTTCCTAGTGTTGTGATTGGTTCATCGCAGGAGTTGGCGCGTGGCCCCAGTCTGGGCAGGTCTGCTGGCGCTTCAGAATCTTTGGCTGCTGGGTCTACATTTGGTTTGCACAAGGAAGGTATGTTGGATAAGCCTGCATCTTCTCATTGTTGGTCACCATTGCCGGAGCAGGAGGAAGGGGAGTCAAGTTTTTGTCTTTACTGAGGTTGTTGATCTCATTTGTGGGTTCAACAATTTGGAGAGTAGGACTCAGGCTCGGTCGTCTTTCCCTCCTACTTACTTGGAAGCCTTGCTGGGGGCTATGCAAGAACCTAAGTCATCGTTTTGGCTTCCCTTATCGGGCCACGTCCAGTCGTTCTTGCAAAAGGTAAATGCTTCTGTGTAAGATCGGGACGGGTCTATTCGGTCAAGGAGTTCTTCAAATTTGCTTCCTCCACCACTCACGAGGCATAGGAAGTATTATGCTATGAACTCTTGCCTGCTTGTTGCCTCGTCATTTTAACCCAGATGTTATACGTCTCAAGCCAGGGTTAGGGTTGACTTTGGAGCAGGTGAGGTTGGTGGCGTCGTCCTTGTCTCTGCAGGATACCTTTGCTGTGGAGTCTACAGCAGCCTCCATGTTCCAGACAATGTCATGGTTAGACTTGTGATCGACGGCCATTGCCAAAATTGCATCTGACAGGTTCCCAGAAGGGTTGGTGACTGCTTCTTCTCTTGCCAGTTTGTTGCAGTCTGGGGCCATGGCATGTTTGTATCATGCACATCTTAGTGTCAATTTGTGGGCTAATCGTCTCCTGATCAGAAGGGATGCGGCATTGTCCAGGATGGCAAGATCGGTTGACCCCGAGTCCTTGTTGGTACCCAGGGGTGTCTATTAGAATCTCAGTTCCTGTTTCCTTGGACTGAGCTGGAGGACGCAATAATCGACGGCGAGCTGACATGAAGGGCAGATTGGTACACCAGGCTGTGTCCAAGTTGGAGTCTCGTTCTCAGAGACATCTCCTCCTGTTCAGCAGCAAATGCAGAGATCGTTGCCTGGTAAGCCATCTAGGAGTTCTGTTTCGGCTGGTCCCTCTCATTCGACATCTCAGCCCAAGTTGGAGGACCAATGTTCCTTTTGCTCCCTCTCTTACAGGTTAAGGAGGGGGTCTAGGGGTAGAAATAAGGGGAATCGTCAATAGGTTGGGCACCTCTCCCTCCATTGCCACGGGTGGAGGTGCTTGGCGGGCCAGTGGGCCAAGTGGCAGAGTTATGGGGCGGATAAGTGGGTAGTAGATGTCCTTTGGGTGGGGTATCTATCATCATTCGACTTCTCCCCCCCCTCTCGGCAGATTCTCCGAAGTTCTTAGCTCTCCGGGAGGAAGTGCAGAAAATGCTGGACAAAGGTGCAATAGAGGAAGTGGTCTGTCCATCTCCGGGGTTTTACAGTCACGTCTTGGTGCCCAAAGCGACTGGGTTGGAGACCTCTGATCGACCTATCCACCTTGAATCATTTCATCAGGAAGACGAGGTTCAAGATGGAGACCCCACGATCAGTGTTGGTAGCTGTGAGAGAAAACGACTTCATGCCATTGATAGATCTTAAAGGACGATCACTTCCAGATTCTTATTCATCCATTGTCCAGGAAGTTCCTTCACTTTTTTCTCAGATACAAGGTCTTCGAGTTCAAAGTCCTGTGCTTCGGGTTGACCACGACCCCTCAGGTGTTGTCAAGAGTTCTCTCTCATCTCAACTTGGGCTCATGCTCAAGGGATCTGTTTGCTGAGTTACCTCAACAACTGGTTGGTCTTAGTGGGTTCCAGAAAGAAGCTGCTGCAGGACAGAGATTGCTTGCTTCGGTTTTGTCTGGAACTCGGTAACTTGGTGAACCTGGAGAAGTCAAATCTCGGTTAAAGGATTCTCTCTCTTGGAATGGTCATTGATACGGCAGTCTCGAAGGTTTTCACGTCAGATCAGAGGTTGGAGAAGTTGCGAGTAGTGGTGTGACTTCCTGTCGCAATCCTGGATCAGTCAGCTCATCAGTGGCAGATTCTTCTGGGAATTTAATCTTCTCTGGAGAAGCTGGTCCCTCATGGGCGACTTCATCTTTGGTGTCTGTAATGGAGACTGAGGGACTTCTGGTTTCCGGCAGGGGACTCACCCCTGATAAGTGTAGCTCTGTCTCTAGAAGTGAGAGAAGAACTTCGTTGGTGGTTGGGCGATCAGAATCTCTTGAAGGGTGTTTCTCAACGTTCTCTTCCGCCGGACTTCCTTCTGTTTTCAGATGCCTCCTTCACAGGTTGGGGCACTCATTTAGGCGGCCTCATAACTTTGGGTGTTTGGAGTTTGGAGGACTGACAGCAGCATAACAACGTCTTAGAGTTAAAGGAAGCCTTTCTGGGTCTAAAGGACTGACAGGAGCTTAACAACGTCTAAGAGTTGAAGGCAGCCGAAATTTCTGGGACTGAAGGAATTTTGGGAGAAAGTAGAGGGACATTCTTTTCTCATGTCGGACAAACACCACGGTGGTCGCTTATGTGAACAAGCAGAGGGGACTTGTTTCACGTCAACTTTACGCTTTGACAGTCGTGGTTCACCAGTGGGCGGTCAGCAGTTTGGTGGAGCTCTCAGCCAGGCATATCCCAGGCAAAAGGAATGTGGTCGCAAACAAGCGTATTTGTTGGGATCCGTTCCTAGGCACAGAATGGTCTGTCATGTCGTGGCAGACAGGCTCTTCCAGGTTTGGGGGAGACCTATACTGGACCTTTTTGTGACCCGGTTTAACAGGAAACTAGAGGTATTCTGTTTGGTGGTTCTGGATCCTATGGTGTTAGTGGAGGACGCGTTCCAACATCCCTGGGACAACCTGGAGGTGTATGCTTTCCCTCCATTTTGTTTGATCCGCCAAGTCCTGAACAGGATTATGAGTTCAGGATGACATTGCCACAGACAGAATGGTTTCTGGATCTGCTGTCGTTGTTCTTGGAGGGGCCAAGGGAGATTCCCCCGTGGTGGCATCTTCTTTTTCAGCCACACAGAAAGATTCCACCAGTCAGTAGAATCCCTCTCTCCTCATGGTTGGAGGCTATCAAGTATCTCCTCCAAGCGAGAGGTTTTTCTCAGAAGACAGCAGGACATATATCCGGCAATCTCAGCAAATCTACCTCTGCCGTTTTTCTCCATCCAGAACCTCAATTCAGCGCATAGACTTTTTGGTCTTCCTCAGGGATGAGAAAGGCTTGTATGTTTCTGCCATTAGAGGCTACAGGGTAGCCTTGAGTTTATTGTTATATCTTAGAGGTATTGACATCTCATCCTGGGAACTCTCCTTGCTGTTTAAGGGCTGTGAGTAATCGTGTTCTCCAAGGGAGCTCAAGCCTCCAACATGGGATGTTTCTTTGGTCCTGAGAAGTTTCACTAATGCTCCTTATAAGCCTTTACGTTGTTAATCAGACAGGAACTAGTCACTTGAAATGGTTTTCCTCCTGGCCTTGGCTGCTTCGAAGCGAGTGGGGGAGCTTCATGGCCTGAGCTATGATGTGAAACACACCAGGGGTTGGGGGTCAGTATCCTTCAAATTTGTCCCGAAATTTGTGACTAAGACCCAGAATCCCTCGGTGCAGGATGACAAGTTCGCCTCCTTTTCCATTCCATCTCAGTATGACTTTGTAGGTTGTGATTCTCAAGAGGAGTTGTGTCCTATCAGGGCTCTGCGTTGCTATCTTAACCCTTAAACGCCGACTGGACGTATTTTACGTCAACATTTTTTGTCTCGGGTGCCGACTGGACGTATTTTACGTCGACATACAAAAGTTTTTTTTAAAATTCGCGGATAAATACTTTTAGGCCTACCAGCCGAAAGCTCTTGAATCACGCACCTTGGGGGATGCTGGAAGTTCACGGATCAAGGTGTTGTTTTGTTTACAATCGATACGCAGGCGCGAAAGCGCGAATTTCTTTCTTGCCGCACTAAAAAGTATCTGTGACACATCTCTGAAATTATTTCGTCACTTTGACATAATGTTTGTACCATTGTAAATTAGCCGTTACATGAAGTATTATATATGAAAATGTGCGCATTTTTATGTAGAATACAACAATAAAATACTCGTGATTGTAGCTTTTATCAGTTTTGAGATATTTTCATATAAATGACGATAATTGCCAAAATTTCAACCTTCGGTCAACTTTGACTCTACCGAAATGGTCGAAAAACGCAATTGTAAGCTAAAACGCTTATATTTTAGTAATATTCAATCATTTACCTTAATTTTGCAACTAATTGGAAGTCTCTAGCACAATATTTGGATTTATGGTGAATTTATGAAAAAACTTTCCTTACGTCCGCGCGGTAACTCTTCCGAAAAAAATCATACATGCGATTGTGGTAATGTTTGCACCATTTTAAAATTAGCCGTTATATAAAGTTTTAAATATGGAAATGTGCGCAATTTCATGCACAATACAACTAAAAACAACCCATGGTTGTAGCTTTTATCAGTTTTGAGATATTTTCATATAAATAACGATAATTGCCAAAATTTCAACCTTCGGTCAACTTTGACTCTACCGAAATGGTCAAAAAACGCAATTGTAAGCTAAAACGCTTATATTTTAGTAATATTCAAGCATTTACCTTCATTTTGCAACAAATTGGAAGTCTCTAGCACAATATTTCAATTTATGGTGAATTTATGAAAAAAATAACATTTTCTTTACGTCCGCGCGGTAACTCTTCCGAAAAAATCATACGTGCGATTGTGGTAATGTTTGCACCATTTTAAATTAGCCGTTACATAAAGTTTTATTTATGAAAATGTGCGCAATTCCATGTAGAATACAACAAAAAATAATTGAAGGTTGTAGCTTTTCTCATTTTTGAAATATTTGCATATAAATCATGATAAATAGAAAAAAACCACGTTCGGTCAACTTTGACTCTACCGAAATGGTCGAAAAACGCAATTGTAAGCTAAAACTCTTACAGTCTAGTAATATTCAGTCATTTATCTTCATCATGAAACAAATTCGAAGTCTCTAGCAAAATATTTAGATTTATGGTGAATTTAAAAAAAATCTTTCCTTCCCTCCGCGCGCGGATTCTCCGCCACAAATCTCCGAAATACGTACGTACCATTCTCGGAATATTTGCTCCGTTTCATATTAGGCATTTCATAGAGTTTTATACATGAAAATGTGCATAAAACGGAAAATATTTGAAGGTTGTAGCTTTTCTTATTTCCGAAATAATTGCATATAAAAAATATATATATAAAAAAATTCGACATTCGGTCAACTTTAACTCGTCAGATATGGTCGAAAACTGCAATTGTAAGCTAATACTCTTACAGTATAGTAATATTCAATCATTTGTCTTCATTTTGAAAGTAATTGGAAGTCTCTAGGACAATATTTAGAATTATGGTGAATTTTTGAAAAAAATATTTGTTTACGTCTGCGCGTTACGAATTCATGCATTATTTTGTGATAATATTTTCTCTGTGTTGCTTTGATCGTTTTACAATGTGTTATATACCAAAATGATCGCAATTTAGTGTACATTACAACGAAAAAAAAGTAACTTGTTACCTTTAACCGTTTTGCGCACAGCACGATTTGAATACAATTATATATGAAATTTCGTTTTTGCGCTATCATATATCGCATTATTTATATATGATAATGATAATTTTTTTCATTTCTGATGGTTGCATACTAAACTTCAGCCAATGACAAAAAAAGGAGCCAAAAATGAACTCTTAATCTTGAAAACTAAGCGCGCTGAGATTTTTTGAAAAAAATATTTTTTCCGCTTCCGCGCTCACTCTGAAACACCTCCGGCACACGGGAGACATTTTTTTTTTTACCGCTTCGGCGTTTAAGGGTTAAGAGGACACGACATTTTAGGCCAAGTTGTCGTATGGTTTTTGTTAGCACGGGGCGTTCGAAGAAAGGTGTTCAAGAATACAATCTCTGGTTATGTGAAGCAATCAGACAGGTGTATTTGACTCTTGATGATTCCGCCGCCACGTCTGTGCAGGCTGGAGCACATGACTTCAGGGTAGTGGTCCATCAATGGCTTTCAAGAAGAATTTGGCTGTTCATAGTGTTTTGAGCGCTGGTACTTGGTTACGCCAGTCCATGTTCACCTCTTTCTATCTTAAGGATGTTGTTCACATATCTATGGACACTTTTTCCTTAGGTCCTGTGGTGGCTGCCCAACAGATTGTGTAACTCATCGTTGCCCTTAACCAGGCACGTTTGTATCTTACCTAGGATGATTGTGTGGAAGAGAGAATGAGTGAGTTAGCTGGTCTCTTTCTTTCTCTTGTTCCTTTAACTTCTTTCCTTCTTCCTACGGGTGGGTTGAAGAATAGACACGTCATTTGCTGGACTGGTTTGATACAGGTGAGTAAGGTAGTCATACTGATAGTTTGGTTGCTTTGTGTTCAAATAGTCAAACCCTCTGTTCAGTAGCATTTAGTTCATCTTTAGTTCCGTACTGCTATGAATCTACCATATATCAATTCATTGTATGTAACCAAGTGGCTGAGTTGTTGGATATCAGTTTATCTAGCTTCTCATGGGCATCAGTCTGTTATGGACCGAGATCTGCTTAGGTTCTTTAATATAATAAACAAAGGGGATTCAACATCAACAGTTGAAACTTGGGATACGAATATAGAAAGAAACTCAAACAGAACAGAAGTTTTACAACCTTATTATCAAAGATAAATGCTGAATGGTTTCTCCTATTTACATAAAGTTGAATCTGACAATATGTAAAAAGGGAGAAACAATGCAGTATGAAATACTTGCTAGCCAGTTTTGCAGCTGTCGGAATCAGGGCTCGAAGCGAGGGCTTCTCAAACTGGGAAAGTAGAAACTTCAGACGGCTTCTTGACTTTGTACTGCAGGAAGAAATGCCTTAGTCTTGAAACTCGAAGGTTGGGTTACTCCTCAAAACCATTTGTAGGACGGTTCTTCTCTGAAAGGGGTTGCTCAACATCGAGATATCTCTCTCTCTCTCTCCGATTGCAGAATTGTTTCCGTTCACACTCGTGCGTCCTCTTCCTCTTATCCTTCGTCTCTTCCTTATTCTCTTATCTGATGATCTCTGATGATCTTATTCTCATGATCTCTTCTTCCTCAGTCATATATACATACAGCGATCTGGGGGCAGGGCTGAAAAGGGCGGAGCTTAACCAGCGAATGTCACCGTCCCTCTAAAAGGCTCTCGACGAACGTCCCTCTAAAAGGCGCTCGACGAAACGTTGCATCATAATACGCGGCGTTTTTAACGACACGACGGCGTGTACTGAGTACCATAACACACCTGAGTATTCTCGAACAATCATGAGGACAGACGTCTGAAACATGCGAGAATTCCTCCTTGCTGCAAGCCTACTCGAAGAAGGTGCATTTTTCTTTCCTTAATATATGATTCTTTGCTAAAAAGCATTACCATGACACATTCCCCCAAAAGAAAAAAAAATTAAAACTGATTTTATTTTTTTCTAAAGAGAAACAAGAATCAAACAACAGGGGAACAATTCTGCATAAAGCTTTAACTCAGTCAAACAGGCACACTTCACAATTCATTCACCCAACCGTGCAAAACACAGAAAACGGTCATCAGGCTACTCATTCTGAAAAATCGCTAGAGAGGCTATCAGCTATAACATTATCCTTTCCTCTTAATTTTTCCTTTTCTAACCACAGATTAAACTTTGAAATTCTTGAGCACCTCGGAGCTTTTCTCAAAACTAATTTCTTCGGCATGGTCCATTTGTTATAATTCTTGAGCAAGTTTACATGCATCCACTTTGCTCTATGCTTTCCCATATCGATTAAATAATTTAATTTCCCTTCTTTCTAAAATTGAAAAAGGACCTTCGAACTTATAAGATAAAGAAGGACCTTCTTTCTGGATTAATACTAATACTCTATCTCCCACACAGAAACTTCTCCCTTTTGCTCTAAGATCATGTTTCCTTTTAGTTTCCCCTTTCATTCTATCCCTGAAATATTTGGATACAAAATTACTGCTATTATCACTGTATAGTACGAGGCAGACCAAACTTGGAAAAATAATCTAACAAGCATTTAACTACGGTCTTTGCGTTACAGCTTCTTACGGGTATCACCTCTGGATTGCGAGTTACTTTATCAATTATTGTTAACAGATTTATACTCACTCCCTTACTTCTGGGCAACGTCCAATCATATCGATAACTACATTCTCAAAAGGTTCGCCTACTGAAGGAATATTACACAACAGAGCTCTGGGAATTACTTGCAGTTTTCCGGCAATTTGGTATTCATGACAGCTTAAAACATACCTCTTCACGTCACTTCTCATTTTAGGCCAAAAGTATGCCCTACTAATACTCCTGAAAGTTTTATATACGCCCAAATGTACTTGCTCATCATATGATAACTTCAAAACTAGTTCACAAAATGTTTTAAATATAATCATAAAAATGCTAAAAACAAAATCAAACTAAAAAAAGTGTTTTAGTCCTCTTTTAGATGTGTGATTTTGTTTCAAAACTTCCTAGGAACCACTAATTGTTCAGTGATTTCCCCTTTACTACCTGACTTAGGCCGAACATAAGGACACAAAACTTCGTCTTTTAAACAAAACTTTTCCTCATACACATTATTGAGAGCATCATCCAGTATCACATTCAAAAATTTAGGTTAGTGTCTCATCCTCTCTCTGAAAGTTGACTAGCTCATCCTTATCCAAAAAGTTAGTGCCTAATTCATCACAGTAACTATTACTTGATTCCACTACATCGACTACATTATTGTTGACAGCTACACCTTTAGCTCGGCTATCACTGTCACCACTGGCACTGATAGAGGCAGGTCTTTCAGCCACACTCACGCCAAGATCAACCTCACCACCTCTATCACACTCATTTGAATCCACAAACTCTCACTCATTCAAATCCACGAACAAACTATGACTGTAGTCTATGTCTGTATCTAAACCTGACCTAGTTATTACTATTTCAGGTACTGTAATATCCCTCACAACAGGATTCACATACGTGTACTTGGATAAAGCTAAGTCATTACCGACAATAATGTCAACACCATCAATGAGCAAACTGTCAACAACTGCTAGTTTCACTTCTGACACTACCTGACTTTCCAAGTTTACTTTCAACAAAGGACAAAGAACACAAGTGTTCGGAAATCCACCGAACATGACTTTTTCTTCCATGTTGATTTCTGCCCTGTTTGGCGCACACACTCCTAATTAGTGAGACAGCAGCTCCTGTGTCCCGAAGCAAGACTACTTCTCTCGAATCTACTGGTCCAAGAGAGAAAAAAAATCCCCCCCCAAAAAAAAAAAAAAAAAATTTCCTAGTTTCTCTCATCACATCATCCCTACTTGATGAAAGGTTAACTAGAGACACTGGTTTCTTAACGTCCTTCCCTTCTACTGCACAACTTCTCGCTAAATGCCCTTTCTCATTACATCGGAAACAAGTCAAATCTGAGCCACTAAATGTCCCTTTATTCTTACAAACCTTAGATGTATGACCAGGTTTTCCGCATGCATAACAGTAATAGTCACTTCTACTCGCATTGCTATTACTAGAACTTAAACCTTTACTGCTTTTTATTCTACCAGATAAATGATCATTTCGTTTCCTACTGACACTTAAATTATGAATCAAACTATATTCGTCTGCTAACCTAGTTGCTCCTGCAAAAGATACTTCTCGCCTATCTTCTATATAAAGCTTAATCTCAGGGGATACGTTATCTTTGAAGTTTTCTAGCAATACTAAGTTCTTCAGACCATCAAAATCATCAACTTTAGCAGAAGTTAACCAATCAAAAAACAGCCTTTCTAACTTCTTACCGTATTCTACATATGTAGTATTTTTGTCCCTTCTCAAACTTCTGAATTTCTTACAGTACGCCTCTGGTACTAACCTGTATTCGCTAAGGACAGTTTCTTTCACGATATCATAATCATCACTTCCCTCCTTAGACATGCAACTATACACAGTAAGTGCCCTACCACACAAAACTGACTAAATATAGAGTCCACATTTCTTTAGGAAAGCCTACTCATTCCATTAACTTCTCACAACACATGAAATATGTCGTTTCTTCATCAACCTTTGGTACTAATTTCAGCACTGCACTCATACCTAAACCATCAGCTCCATTTTCGTTCTTCCCTGTCTGACTGTTAAGAGTACCTTGCCTTTAACAGAGCGATTTCCAACTCATGCTTACGTTCTTTCTCTTTCTTCCTGCTGCATTATCATCATTTTTTTTCTCTTGCTGCATTTTCATTGCTTCTCTCTCAGCTGATCTTTCATCTCTCTCAGCTGCTCTTCATCTCTCTCATACTTTTCTCTTTCTTTCCTTTCAACATACTCAAACCTAGAATCTTACCACTCAATAAGCTCTTTCATCATCTCACACATTCTAGTTCTTTCTATATTCTCCGTTTCAATCTGTTACGGTGCCAAATATAATAGCAAGGTCGCCAAGTGTTACGGACTGAGATCCGCTCAGGTTCTTTAATATAATAAACATAAGGGATTCAACACCAACAGTTGAAACTTCGGATACGTATATAGAAGGAAACTCAAACAGAACAGAAGTTTATTTACAAGCTTATTAAGAAAGAAAAACCTAGAATGGTTTCTCCTATTTACATAAAGTTAAATCTGACAGTATGTAAAAAGGGGGAAACAGTGCAGTGTGAAATACATGCTGGCCAGTTTTGCAGCTGTCTGAATCAGGGCTCGAAGCGAGGGCTTCTCAAAAAGGGATGGTAGAAACTTCAGACGGCTTCTTGACTTCGTACTGCAGGAAGAAATGCCTTAGTCTTGAAACTCGAAGGGTGGGTTACTCCTCAAAACCATTTATAGGATGGTTCTTCTCTGATAGGGGTTGCTCAACGTCGAGATATTCTCTCTCTCTCTCTCTCTCTCTCTCTCTCTCTCTCTCTCTCTCTCTCACTCTCCTCTCTCTCTCTCTCTCTGCAGATTTAACTTGTTACTGTTCACACACACTTGTGCATCCTTTTCCTCTCTTATCCTTCATCTCTTCTTTATTCTCTTATCTCTGACGATCTCTTTGATGATCTTATTCTCATGATCTCTCTACTTCCTCAGTCATATATATACATACGGCGATCTGGGGGCAGGGCTGAAAAGGGCGGAGCTTAACCAGCGAATGTCACCATCCCTCTAGAAGGCTCTTGACGAATTGTTGCATCATAATACGCTGCGTTTCTAAGGACATGACAGCGCGTGCTGAGTTCCATAACACCTGAGTATTCTCGAACAATCACGAGAACAGACGTCTGAAACACGTGCGGGAATTCCTCCTTGCTGCAGGCCTACTTGAAGAAGATGCATTTTCCTTTTCCTTTAATATATGATTTCTTCGCTATAAAGCAATTACCATGACAGTCCTTCTCCTGTAGATATTTCTTTTGGAGTTGGATTGGTGGGTTGGCCCCCAGCCGGTTTAGGATGTCTGTACCTCCCACCAAGTATAAGTCTATCCTACTGTCAAGACCGAAGGCTTGTTTGCTTATGAACAAATGACAAATTTTCTAAGACAACAAACCTGAGGTCTTAATGTTTTACTGCCCACCTCTAGCTGCCCCTCTGTCTTTTTATGACAGCCTGGGTTGGGAAAGACTAAATGCGATAGTGTGGGTGCACGGTCTTTGACCTGTTTTCATCTGATATGTGCACCCGTTGCCAGATCTCACAGATTCCTTGCTTTTTCATCTCCAGTTGTTTAACCGGATCCAGCTAGGTGCTAGAAAATGATCCTATTGTTAAGACCTCAGGTTTGTATCTATAAAAAATACAAATTGTCTTAGAAAATTTGTCAGTTTAGTTTCTTTTAGAAGAAGCCCTATGAGTTATTTAATTTTTCTGGGTCTAAATTTACACTCGATTGTCAAAAAGCCTTATGAATGTGATGTTTGAACCAGTGGTCTCATAATATGTACTAATTTATATGTAATAATGATTTAGCAAGAGTATCAGTTACTAAATTTGGTGGACCCCATATGTGTTACTGTTAATTGTGCCTTCCACAGTGCACTAAAGGTACTCTATAGCAGTTCAGGAAAGCAAAGGGGAAAGGACAGGTGTCCTGGATTATGAGGGGCCCTGCATCAAGATGGTGGTAGTGGGCATCCCGCCTGAACATTCGTACCTTGTGGCTTAAATTCAAGATGGCGCTGCCCACGTGATTGATCACGTGTCGCCCTCCCAGCTGACTTGCCCTGGGTGAGGATTTAGCATTTCTCCCGGGTCCGCACCTGGAATTAAGCTCTGTTGGCAGTTCATTCGAATAAGGAAAGCGGATTAAATTAGTTTCCCTAGAGAGAGTGGTTGGGGCAAATCACCCACCTTACTTTAATTAAAATGAGTAATGAATTTCTAGTAAAATAAGATTACTGAAGGCTGGAGAGTTTGCTTGGGAAAAGAGGTTATTACCCATAGCACCTCCCCAAGCAAGTTATCTCCAAGTATGCCTAGACTGGGTGAGAATGGTTACCAGCAACCAAACTTATTTAAAGACTACTTATTTCTCTCTCACTTCCCTTTTGGGTATCTTAGGTTCTAACTTAAATTCTGCAGAACAATTAATTGCAAGACAAAATATCAATTGTGAAATTTACGTTAATTGCAGAATTAATTCTGCGCTGCTGACGCAAGACAAATTTTATCTTTTAAGAAGAAGACATAGTGATATTAAGCAGCCTGTAAAGAATATATGTAACATAAAGGAAGGTGCTTAATTAATTAATGATAAACTCGCCCTAATATCAAAAGGTTAATATTGTTATACTTGAAATACTCCATGCACTTATTGGTATAAGACTTTTTTAGTCACAAAGTCATGTTGTTAATGTTAATGTGCCTTGAGGCATTACAACGGAAGTATTTGCAAACTTTGTTAGGGGATGCTGCAATACATGTGGGCTATGACTCTGCCATTCAGGGCACTATTAACTTTGAGTCCCTAGTGCCACTGTATTCAGTACATGAATTAATCATGCATTGGCTTTGATCATGAGGAACCATGGGTTTATGTATTAAAGATGGTCAAGTCAGGGACCTGGAATTATTTATGCAAAAACATGAAAAAAAATGAAAACAATGGCAGATGTAAGAGTAAATAATAATTGTACAGGGAAATTTACACACTGTATGCCAAGGGATTCAGCTTCTATTCAGTAGCCTCGGTGATGGCTATATTAGTTCTTTAGCCTCAAACTGTGCTAGAGCGTATGCCAGAACACTGTTGGTGTGTTAAAAGGAAGTCAAGAGGAGTGACCCCTCTGACAGATATATCTGCTAATGCCTAGAAATATGGCACACTTACGGCTCTTATGGTAAAGCCTGAGGGCTCTAGGTATATAGTTTTCAACTTGATCATTCCCTGTGATGGCAAGACATAGAATCAAATGACTGATAAGGCCAGAATACTGGTATTTGGCGCACTGCATAAGCAGAGCTCGGCTTAGAGGAAAAGTACCTTTAGTAAGGTGTAAAATTAAAGGGGGAAAAGTAAACTCATTGGTAAAAGAAAATGGCACAAGAAGAATTAATTAAACGTAAAAAGAAGGAAGCAATGGAAGAAGAAACTTGGCATTCTCTTCTGGATAGAGGTGCCAAGTTCTCAAGATAAAACTGAGGTACTGTGCCATGAGCACAAGTGCCAGGAAAGTTCGTCAACTCTCTCGTAGGCTTACTTGGAGCTTCTGTGCTTTTGACCTCTCATCCATGGATTTCTCAGAGGTCTGTGTGTCAACTCCGGGTTTTGACTTGTGGAACCAAGTTCGAGGAGTTAGGGGACTGCCAGCTGTGATAATTAGAGCAGAGGCATTCCTTACAAGATCTAGCACCAGTCCTTGGAGCTCCCTAATTTCATTTGCCAGTTGAGGTGTGGCAGAACCCTGATTTAAGGATGTGGCTGCTGAGGACTGGGAAGGAGGAAGAGATCAGGGTGGATGTGAACAGCTCACAAGTTGCGATGACCAGCCCAGGCATGGGTTGCGAGGCCTCGCTCTTGGGTGAGCTTCCTCTGTGGTCATGGGAATCCGGGGAAGTTCCTAATGAAACTGAGTTGTCCTCTCTTACTGACACTGATAGCAGAGCAAAAAAGGTATCTCCAGGAAGGAGATGGGATTGACTCAACGGCCGAACTAGGCAGAGCCTGGTACTACACGGGCGTAGAGGTGGCCCGGGAAGTGGGTTAAAAGCAGGTTTGTGAGGCTTAGTCATGCCTAATGAATGATTGGAGGGGTTTGGACCCCTTGATTTCTTATGATAGAGGGGGACCAGAAATTGTGCCCATGGAGGGTGTCATTAACTCCAGGAATGTATCATCTTAACATGATTGATACACTCAATTTTGAAGAGGTTATGTCGATCAATTCTAGCTCCATAGGGGACTTTATCTTTCCTTATGAGAGAAATTTGGCCCACCAGAATTACATGGTAACACTCGCTCGTGATATCAAGTGTGGCAACTCTTGGAAGGAAAGTTAGGGTATGTTATTTCACTTTATGCTTCTGGGCAGTAATCTTGTAATTTGTTGTAGGGTCTGACGCTGTTGTTTATTACAATGATAATTGAAAAAAAAGATGTAGCCAAGAACCCATGTTCATTTTTAAAAATCTACTCAAGTACGAAACCAATTGTAATTTTGTTTTTCTGTGCTTCTCTGTCGTCTTTCTTTGGAGATACCTTAGTAAAAAGTTTATACATGAAGAGGAATGATTATACTAGTAGCCATGTAAAGTAAGACCTATTTACTTTTTATTTACTTCATTACTGAGAAAATTGGTTTGGTAGCAAATGCAGTTTTTACCTTTTGTTAAGCTTCTCGGTAAAGAAGAGGTTAATTGAAATGTGAAACATTAGTTGTAGGTTTATGTACATTTAAAATATCTGTAGGTTAAATGCTTAAGTTTGATTCCTGTAAATTATGATGAAAATGCAGTTTATCACTTGAGCCTCAGTTTACAGGCTTTTTTGCACATTTGCCAGTCCACAACCAGACCGCTAGATAAGACTTAACATAATTTGCAGATATTTAAGAATGTCAATAACTTGACTAGAAAACAATTTAGTGCTATCTCTTTATGTCAGTAAATAGGAAACAAATTAGTGTTATCGAAGAGATATATACTATTTTGGAACAAATTGGGTCAAACATTTAGGTGATAAAAATTGAAAAGTTTATTTAAAGTCATCTAGATGCCCAGAATCAAAACTACTGCTGCCTTGATTGTACAAAATTTTGAAATCGACATATTCATAGCACTTCTTTTTCTTAATCTTTTGTCATTTGCTCAAATGTGTACAATACTTTATAGTGGTAGTGAGAACATAGACTACAAATCAGAGATGCTAAAATTTTGGTCATGTTCTGTGGTATTTGCAGACAGATGTTATTGAGTGCTTAGACAATATCTGAATGCTGTAATATAGGGTGCCTCCCCTTTTTGTTTTGTCTTTTTATAGTTTGTTTTTTATATAAAAAAAAAAAAACTTTAATTCATCGCTCTTTTCATAAGTTAGCAAAACAGTTAGGGCAAAAAGTTTGTAGTTTATTGTCTGAGATAGTGAATATTGAATTTAATGCTCTTTTTATTTGTAACTGGTGGCATTTCTATGCACATCTACTCCTTCAGATTCAGGTTGTGAGTATTTTATGCAAATAGAATGCTTTATTGTGTATGTTATGCTATGAATACCTACCATACTTATTTTTTTTTACCTGATTCTAATATATTTGTGGGTTTTTTGGAATTGATTAATGATGATAAATGAATTTTGTTCAGTCTCACTAACACTAACTGATGACCCTTGGCATTTACATAAAGGCAGTCTTCGGTTATTGGTGAACTCGGTTTATGGTAAGCTGGTTTTATGGGACTTGTGTAGAGCCATAAAATCTATGATTTATGTTTTCATAACGCTTGAGTTCCGGTTATCGGAGCCTGAGTTATGGTGCCATACAATTACCTAACACAGGTGCCATTAACTGGATTTCGGTGCCATAAGCACCATAAATTGCCAAGTTTTGGTTAATGGTAGTTTTCGCTTAACGGTACCCTGCCGAGAATGGAACCCCCACTGATAACTGAGGACTGCCTGTATTCATCTTGTCACATTCTTGTTTATTGTGACAAAGGCAATAGCAGAATTCTGATATTTTTCATAATGTGTAGGCCAGTAGGAATGTTAGCATGCTGAAATTTCCTCACCTTAAGCATAAAAAAATTTGAGAAAGAACAGGAAATTTTTTCTGGAGGGAAAGCACTGTGAGAGGAAAACAAAAGCAGTTAGGGGATTCAGAAACAGATATAAAGGAAGCGTAAATTGTAGTGAAACAAGCAGTCGTGCAGGTATTTATCCAATTGAAATAAGTATGAAATGTTAAGGACCTCACAGTTTTTGGGTTATCCAAAATGGAATTTTGCAGTATTAGGAAAAAGAATTCAGACTAATTTGTGTCAATATATAAAACTAGAGAGGGGCCTAGGTATGAGAACATTATTATTAATTTTAAGAATTAGTGTGAGACCACTGGTCATATTCAGTTGTAAATGTGAAGTGAAAACTATTAGTAGGTAAACTCAATTCTAATTGTTAAGTAAGAAGATACCAAAAGGACAAGATGAATAAGTACAAACAGACAGAAGGAATATAATTTCTTGGAATATTTTTTAATACAAGTTCAAGAAACTGAGAACACAACAAGCATCAATAGAGTTTTTAGATTTCATTCTCAGTCACAGGAAAAGATTGGAAATGGGGGTGTCAGAAAGTAGATAAATTTGATTTAGAGAGAATATTTTCATTTCACAGAGAGTGATTTGGTGACACAGATAGAAGAGATATGGTTGGAAGTTATAAGCAAAAGAATCTTTGATAGGTAGACTGGGAAAATTGATGGGTGAAGTGGAAGGAAAAAGTAGTCAAGAAACCAGAAGCCAAAGAAACTCTTGAATACTGCATTTTTTTGCTTGGGTATCAAAAGGTTTATATACTTCCTTAAACAGGCCTTACATTACAAATATTGATGTAAAAATTTATTATATATTACACACACCATATAACTTCAGCTACCAAATTAGGATATAAGTATTATGCGCTGTTTCAAAGTATGTCAATAAAAATAGGAAATTGAAGATAATTAGCATTTCCAAGTACAGGCAGTCCCCGGGTTACGACGGGGGTTCCGTTCTTGAGGCGCGTCGTAAGCCGAAAATCGTCGTAAGCCGGAACGACACTTGGAAATATGCCTTAAACTAAGAAAAAGTTAGAGACCTTACCTGTGTGACATGCAAGTAGATTGCATGATGTGTAGTGTGGTTATTCCAATGGCAAAGGATGGTTCTTGAAGGTATAATTCTTTATTAAACTCTTGTGACACTAAAAAGCACAATGTACTACACTTAATCCTTAGGGTATACACTAAACACTGTCACTATATACATGCATTGCACACTTCGTAGTAGTACGTATGTATTTGTTAGATCCTGGAGTACACTAAAATCCCAGTCTGGTAGCTCTGGAAGGTAAAAGTATAACACAATTAGTACAAAATACTACACAAAGTCCTGAATACAATATGTAAATTATAGATATCAAGAGTAAAAGAGTTAATGTATGTTAATTAATTCCTTACTTTTTAGTTTATAATTCCTTACTTTGAGTTATATCAAGAGTAAAAAAGTTAATGTATGTTAATTAATTCCTTACTTTTAGTTTAAAGTTGTCCTGCTATGTAACCCTGGATGCACAAAGTCTTATGTGGCCCCATAGCCTACATCATTCAGGGGGTTCTGGAATGTACAAAAAATAATTAGTATGTCAGTAAGTACTCTATGCATAGTAAGTTACATACAGTAATATGCACCATACAGTGGTTTAATATCACATATATAACATGTATAAAACTTAGTTAATGTATGTTAATTAATTCCTTACCTTTAGTTTATATTTTACATTCATCGTAACCCTGGATGGACAAAGTCTTATGTGGCCCCATAGCCTACATCATTCAGGGGTTCTGGAATGTACAAAAAATAATTAGTATGTCAGTAAGTACTCTATGCATAGTAAGTTACATACAGTAATATGCACCATACAGTGGTTTAATATCACATATATAACATGTATAAAACTTAGTTAATGTATGTTAATTAATTCCTTACCTTTAGTTTATATTTTACATTCATCGTAACCCTGGATGGACAAAGTCTTATGTGGCCCCATAGCCTACATCATTCAGGGGGTTCTGGAATGTACAAAAGATAATTTTGTCAGTAAGTACTCTATGCATAGTAAGTTACATACAGTAATATGCACCATACAGTGGTTTAATATTGCATATTGTAAAAGATTGGTCTACACCCCCTGTTCAGCAGGGAGTGTACAGTATGTAATTCATGAGGGACCTTGATCACTTATCCCATGTGAGAGATCTTGGTCACTTTTTTTTAGTATGTATACATATAAAACTTACTTAATGTATGTTTACTACTATGTATAATTCCTTACCTTTAGTACAGTAGTACATAGTTTACAGTTGTCGTGCTATGTTATGTAGTAACCCTGGACAAAGTTTTATGTGGCCCCATAGCCTGCATCATGGAGGGGTCCTGGTTTTCTGGAATGTACCAAAAAAGTATCAAAGTTAAGTCATGTTATGTATGTTTAGTAAGTTACATACAGTAACCATACGTACAGTGGTTTATAAACATGTACTACATATGTACATAATCAAACTTGGTTGGAAATTCCTGTAAAAAAAAGTTATGTACGTATGTAATATGTACTACTGTAGTAAAAACCTTACTGTTCATACTTTGTTACATACATGTTACATGTGATACGTATACTTTCCTGAAGGGTTTTGTTTTTTTCCATCCAAAAATGGTGCTTCTACTTGTAGTTATCCCTTGATGACACTTGTAGTAACAACCTGGAGTTGTGTGAAAAATGTTGGTTCTGGAAGGAAAAAGTAACAAAATTAGTGTACAAAATATACACTACAGAAAGTTGTGAATGCAATATGTTAATTACTGTAGATATATCAAGAGTGTACTACTAAAAGAGTTAATGTATGTTAATTAATTCCTTACCTTTAGTTTATATTTTACATTCATCGTAACCCTGGATGGACAAAGTTTTATGTGGCCCCATAGCCTACATCATTCAGGGGTTCTGGAATGTACAAAAAATAATTAGTATGTTAGTAAGTACTCTATGCATAGTAAGTTACATACAGTAATATGCACCATACAGTGGTTTAATATCACATATAACATGTAGTATAAAACTTAATTTAGAAATTCCTTACATAACTTACCAACTTTTAGTGAGTCTCAAAGCTGTTACCTAGGTTGTGGGAGATGGAGGTGGAGGTGTAGAACATTCATGATAAGGATGCATTCCAAACCTAACTTCAGTGTGCTTTATCACAGATAACAGGCTAGGATGATGGGCAGTCTGGAATGAAGAATTAATATTAAAGGACAGTATGTAACCACTTAGGTGTACAAAATTTATTGTACGTATGCAAACATTAAACACAACTGAGAATTCCTTACCTCCAGCAAAATGAAGACATGTAGGCTATGTAGAGGTCTGGTTTATGTAAGTCACAGGTGCATGCCAGTCTGGAATGATAATGTAATAGTACATATGATTATAGTATGTATGTTACATACATAACATGGTTATTACATATGTAATAGTAAAACATTAATAATAAAAAAAAATGTCCTTACCAAATTCTAGTGGTTGGCTTGCTTACTGGTGGGATGGTCATATGGTACATGAGAGTGGTGGCTGGTGGGCTATGGAGTGGGATGGGCAGGTGCTTGGGAGTCTGGAATGATAAAAAATATATAAAATGATAGTTACTACTACTGTAACTACTGCACATGTTATTACTGTTTGACATATGTAGTGTGTAATACGTATGTTCAATATAAAAAATGAAGAATTCTTTTACCTGAAGGAATGGGAGAGGTGATACTACTCGTATCAACTGATTTGGGCTCTGGGGAGGTGATACTTGTATCAACTGATGAGGGAACATCTACATCTGGAAAGAATGATAGGGTACTAAATATATTATAAGGTGGATGTAATTGTAGCATATGTACACTTTTAATAAATTTCTATTAGCAATTTATAAAACATTTTATACAAATTTGTTAAGGATTCCTTACCTGATGTATAGGGCGAGGCATCAAAACCATGGAAAGGCTCAGGGTCATCTGGGTCACTGTCACTATCAAAGGGGTCTGAAATGGAAAAAAAAAAATAATAATAAGGTTATGCAACATCAAACACATTGTACCACTATGTAAGTTAGTGTACGTATGTATGTAGGGTGTAAACAATTTCCAACATGAAAATGAGAAAAATGAAATTGCTTACCTGATTGTACACGTGCAGGTGGGCGGGCTGATACAGAGGGTCCAGGTACAGGGGGACTGGAACTGTCACAGGTAGTACAGGGAGATCGGAACTGTCACAGGTAGTACAGGGAGATCTGGAACTGTCGCAGGTAGTACAGGGGGATCTGGAACTGTCACCACTTCTGCAATAAAATTACAAATGATGAAAATTAATGAAGTTACAATTTACTCTTACATTTAGTAGTTGTTACATTAAAAAATTAACACATTTTAATATGTACACTATGTAAACACATAAATTAGTAAAACAGTTCAGAATTCCTTACCAGGACTAGGAGTGGGAGGTGGTGGTACTGGAGACTTGTGAAAGAAAGTGTCAAGCCTGGACTGCACACTTCTCTTCGTCTGCTTCTCCTTCAGGGTCTCCTTGTAGAAAGTCACCAAATCCATGATTCCTCTCTTGATTTTGTCAAACCTAGAAACGTTAGGGTCTTCTGCCTCAAAGAAGCCAAGGCTCTCTCCAGATGAGTAAAACCCTCTGACAAGCCTTTCACAGTTAATGACCTGGGTTTTGGCTCTGGTGCCGCCTCCTCTTCCTCAATCATTTGTTGTTCAAGTTCTAGTAAGTCCTCTGCAGACAATTCCTCTCCATGGGAAGCCAGCAGCTCTGTTACATCATCAGGTTCAAGATCTAGTTGCAGCCTCTTGCTTAGCCCTACGATCTTCCTCGTCACAGTCTCGACGTCTTCTGCCTGGTCAAAGCCTTCAAAACTGTGCACAAACTGTGGACACAGTTTCCTCCAGGCCCCATTTAAAGTGGTCGTCTTCACCTCGTCCCAAGCACTTGCAATGTTCTTCACTGCATCTGCAATGTTGTAGCCCTTCCAGAATTGCTTCAGTGTCAACTCCTTGTTAGCTTCTATGGCCCTCAAAGCAAAACGTATGGTCCTTCTAAGGTAGTAAGCCTTGAAATTTGCTATTACTCCCTGGTCCATTGGCTGTATCAGCGATGTGGTATTGGGTGGGAGGTACACCACCTTCACATTAGGATGCATGTCGCTCAAATTTGAAGGGTGACCAGGGGCATTGTCCAGGACTAAGAGGGCCTTAAAAGGCAGACCCTTCGAAGTCAAATACCGCTCCACTGCTGGCACGAAATGGTCATTGAACCAATCTTCAAGACCATTATTAAGGTAACCCACGCCTTCTTGTTAGATTTTCCAAATCACAGGGAGTTGACTCTTGAAAATGCCCTTGAAAGCCCTGGGATTCTCGGCCAAATACACCAGCAAGGGCTTCAGTTTCAAATCACCACTTGCATTGGCCCAAACAGCAAAGTCAGTCGCTCCTTTCCAGCTTTATGGCCAGGTGCTGACTTCTCCTCCTTGGAAAGGTACGTTCGATTTGGCATTCTTTTCCAAAATAATCCAGTCTCATCCACATTAAAGACTTGGTCAGCCGTGTAACCACCATCCTTAATTATCTCAGCCAAACCACCTGGAAAACTTTCTGCTGCTTCGCTATCAGCACTAGCAGCTTCACCTTGCAGCTTCACATTATGCAAATTTGCACGAGCCTTAAAACGGTTAAACCAACCTCTACTCGCGGAAAATTCACCACCAGCACTGCCTTCGCCAAACTTTTTCACTACTGCCTCATGCAGCGCTCTAGCCTTCTCCTGGATCACACTTAAGCTCACCGGAACACGTCGCTGGTTCTGGTCCTCCAGCCAGATCATGAGCAATTTCTCCATTTCAACAATGCTCTGGCTACGTTGCTTCTCGTTTATCACCGTTGACTTTCATCGGTGCAGCATCCTTAACGTGCTTCAGAATACGTTCCTTATCCTTCACAATGGTTACCACCGTGGTCCTGCTCAAGCCTAAAGAACGGCCTATTTCGGTGTTAGTTTCTCCCTTCTCCGAACGCTTTATCACGTCATATTTGACCTCCATCGTGATGACCTTCCTCTTCTTGGATGAACTATCATCGAGGAAGTACTTTGGCGTTTAGGAGCCATTGTAAATTAGCGAAAATGGCAAGGAATTTCAGCAACGTCTCAGCACACAACCTAGTGGAATGCAGGCAGGCACGCGATTGAAGTGGCGTCCTTTCGTATTGTTACGCTTGGCGTCCTCGACCGTCCGAGGTCGTTGTTCGGTCAATTTACCATACAGTTTAATAGCGTAAATTAATTTATGCACCTCCGCTCAAAAACTAGTTCTGCATATGAGGTATCGTTAAAAAGCATAACAAAACGTCGTAACCTTGGAATTTGTGTTGTAATCTAACCAGAAACTTAGTTTTTTTAATTATGTACTGGAAACAAGCAATGATTTTTCATTATATTTGCGCTTTTGGACTGTTTTAAACTGCGCATCCCAAGCTAGTGTATTCATTCGCCCGCAAACTAGTTCCGCATATGCGGCGTTCAGTAAAAAAAATTCAAAAAATACGAAAAAAAAAAGTGTCAAAAATCATCATAACCTCAAAATTTTTTGTTGTAATGTAACCAAAAACATATTTTTATTATGTACTGTGCTAAACTATAAAGGATTTTTATCATAGCATGCGTTTTTTAAAAGCGTCGTTAACTCGGAGCGTCGGAAGCGTCAGCGTCGTAACCTCGGAACAAGCGTCGTAACCCAGGACGGAATTTCCATTGAATATTTAAGAAAAGCGTCGTAACCTCGGAACGTCGTAAGCCGGAACCGTCGTAACCCGGGGACCGCCTGTAATTATGTGGCTAGTTTCACTACCCATCAGCAGCTAGAATTGTGAAAATTCGTGTTGGTGCTGTTGTATTGGCTAGGTGACCATCCCCCATCTACCTGATCATCCATCTGGTAAGTAGAAGCCAGGGAAGCTGGAGCAGCTGGAAAAAAGAAACTAGGGAAATCTGCTAACAAATAGCAAAGTACAGGCTGTCCCCGGTTATTGGCGGGGGTTTCGTTCCCAGGGGTCACCGATAAGTGAAAACCACCACTAACCGAAACTCGGTGATTTATGGCGCCATAACTAGTTATCAGTGCCATAAGTGCCATCATGGCGTCTCTGTTAGGTATGTTATGGCGCCATAACTATTGGTGCCAATAACTGGAACTCTGCCCATTATGGTGCCATAAATCGTCAATTTTAATAAACCAGATCGCCGATAACCGTGTCCGCCAATAACCTGGGACTGCCTGTAAAGAACATGCTGTAGGAGGAGTTTTCTTTTCTACTTCCTCCTCGTCTTCTTCCAAAGAGACAGGAGGAAGTTTGAAGTCCTAAAGGTTGTGGAGGTGTGAACACAAGACTATCTGAAGAGAATTGATGCGCCGATGGGAGTTGTGGAGCTGATAGAGCAACCCGTGGCGGGGGCGGGAGACAGGTGCTAATGGAAGCCCTGGCATCAAAGGGAGCTCTTGCGGAGGAGTTCTTAAAGAAGTGTATACCATCCCCTTCATTCGAAACCCTCCCTTAGCCAGTTCTCCAGTAATTGTAACAGCATACTCTTGTCAACTCAGAGAAATTCTTGGCTCTTGCCCGAGAAGTAACTTCCTTGTTAGAAAAAGAGGGCTATAGAAGTAGTAGAGGATCCCCACTCCTGGCAATTTTACAACCAACTTTTCGTAGTCCGCAAGGCCTCGGGGGCTGGAGACCTTGTTCATGTCAAAGACCAAGTTCAAAATGGAAACTAATTGGTTAGTATTGTCTTGAATCCGTGAAGGAGACTGGATGATCTCGATCGTTATGGAAGATGTTTACTTCCATATCCCTATTCACCAAGACCAGAAAATTCTTGAGATTCGTTTTCTAGAACAAAATTGACCAATTCAGAGCTCTGTGCTTCAGCCTGCACACAGCTCACCAGGTGTTTACCCATGTGTGCCCCTGTTGCAAAGTGGCTACACCTAGTAGGTGTGAAGATTTCTCTCTAACTCAACCACTGGCTTGTTTTCTCTCACACAAAGTTGAAATGTAAAGAGAACCTTCAGAAAACCCTTGCTTTAGCCCAAGATCTGGGTCTTCAATTGAATTTAAGAAAAAAATCTATTAGTCCCATGTCAAGAGGTAGTATATTTGGGGATGAGGATCAACTCTAGCTTTTTGATTTTCCTCTCCCCCAAAAGGATTGACTCATGCCCCAGAAGATAGAGAAGTTTCTCCCCTTCAGTCTTGTTTGGCGAAGGATTGGATGAGCATTCTCGGGACACTCATCTGTTGAACAATTCGTGACTGGGGTGGTTGCACATTGCAAAACCTGCAATTTGTCATCAGAAGAAGCACACAGATTAGGAGGACCTTACTTGGTGGAATTCAAGACTAAGACTTTATCGGAAGGGAAATTTCTTTCCTCTGTACCTCTGACCAAGTATTTTATTCAGATGCCTCAGACCTAGGTTGGGGAGCTCTCCTGGGAGACAGGGAAATCTCAGGAGTTTGGAATGCAGAACAAAATCTGAACAAAAGAGGTGGCACATGAATTTAAAGGAATTGGTAGCCATCCACTGGGGACTAAAAGCCTTCTCAACAGAGATCTGCAACAAAAGTACACTAACACCCCAAACTTGCACAGGGTAAAGTTCCAGACCTCCTTGTGCAAGGGGAATTTTTGCCTAATTTTGGCATGGTCTCTAAAAATGCTAATAAATGAATGCTTCTGGAGTTTGAATACCAAATATGACCCTAATCATGCTCCCTAAGTATTAAGCTAACTTTTAAATGAAATTAAACTTGCTGTAATTTCATTTAAAAGTTCGCTTAATACATTACCCTTTTAAAGAAATAAATGCTTGGTAAAAATATAGGTGTGTAAAGATTACTTATGCACAACCACCGTACAAGTATTTCTTGTCTTTCCCCCTTCTGACTGACTGATCTATTTTTAGAAGTCTTGTCAACCACTTAAGAAATTATTTATTCTGTCTCTCTTTGTTGTGAGATTCCTTTTCATGAACAAACAGTGCCTTTTAAGAGAGAGAGAGAGAGAGAGAATGTTCTTACATAAAAGTGAAATGGGAAAGGTTATTTCTGAGAATTAGGTCCCCCGATTATACAAATATGATCAGCAGGAGAATCATAAATAATACTGTATAACTCACCTAGGATCATGCAGTATTGATGAAAATTGTTATTTTCCCAGGGCATATGAACATTGATTATTAGAATTTTAGAGTTCCTTACTGTCACTTGAAGCCCCAGCAATCTGTCACTCCTATAGTTCATCACATTTATCATCTTGCCTACGATTTGTGCCACAGGAGAGAAAGGCCCCCTTTTGGGCGACCGGCTAAGATTTGATCTGTAACTTGCATCAATGAGGTCTAGAAGGCTGTGAAGTCCTCATGTATTGAATCGCAGATGACAAGGTCATGTGGCCAGAGGAGCATTTCTTGCAATGCAATGATGCCTTGGAAGTTTTTGTAGAACATGTTTAGGAGAGGAATGTTCTTCTTGAGGCCAAAAATATTCCAAGAGATTACGTATATCTAATGCATCCATGACTACTCACGAAGATGGGAGATGAAAGTGCTAATCATTTGGGTGAATGGGGGGTTAGCCAGGGGGTGTGGGCAGCCACTCTCCATTGGAGGTTGGCTGCCACTTGCGGTGGAAGTGACCCTGCCTGGGGTGTCAGTAAGTTCCCCTGGGGGTTGGGGTTGGTCCTGGATTATGTTATATCTTGAGACTTTTATATTAGGTATGAAATTCTCACCTTTTATGAACATCGAGGTGTTGAAATGGGCAGGTAAGCCTGTAAGCCACTTTGTTTACTTTTGCTTGCGTCAGAACCTGTAAGAAACTTGACTCTCCACTATAGCGTCTAGCGTCACCGATTGACGCAGATTGTGAATTGCTATGTGACATCTCTTCTCAGGTTTCGGGCAAGGTGAAACACGAATGTTAGGCTCCGGTCCAGCAGTCAAATGAGAGGCTCTTCTCTTCTTTCTGCTTGTTTGTGTCTGCCAGCTGCCAGACCCCTCGTGCTCACTCTCGTCCACATTCACGATGGGGGCCGGGGAAGGGGGTATATGGCCGGGGTATTCACGACGGCCAGGGAACGTCACTGAAGGTCTATCTTCCACCGGAGGCACTGGGGATGGAGAGAAAGTTGGGAGTCCAACGGTCCCCTCAGAACGGTCTATAGGTGATGGGGGCACTTCGACCGAGAGAGAGAGGCCAGTTGACACCTGGGTAGGTATGGGCATTACGGCTTCATGTCGCACCCACACTACTTCTGTGTTGCTGGGAGGCAAGGAAATAGTGGATGCCGAATTCAAAGATGTCTGGTGGCTTGCTGTATGATTGTCTAATGATTCCTTCACTCCTTTGATTGCATCCCAGATCTGTGTGAGATTGTTATTTGTTTCCAGTTTTAAGCTTGTCTAGAGATTCCTGTGATCCTTTGATCACGTCCCAGATTCTTGAGAATTTATCATTATTTCCTTAATTTTTTCCAATTATTTCTGAGAGGGATTTTGCTGTATGGGAGGCATTTTCTGTCTGGTGGTATACCGCAGGTATGCTCGGGTCAACAGGCCCCTTTGGAGGCATATTGTAAGGGTCATCGGCAGTGGCGATTCTAGGGGGGGGGCCATGGGGGGCAGATGCCCTCCCAGATTTTGGCCATACCCCTGGTTTGCCCCCCCACTTCTTTAATGAAATATTATATATAAAATTAATCATTATTGAATAAAACAATAGCTACTATAACTAGTCACACAAAATTAGGCTGAGTACCCTCAAGAACGTGATGCAATGTTGTGTTTTGCTTGTAGGCACTTAATTTGCATCACCTTCTTATGGCAATGCAGACGATGCATTTATAAAGAGTGGCGTTAGACGATGGAAAAAGGCACAAGGAAACGATTGGGCCTTTGCAAAGCACCTGAGCTCATATATCCACAAATCCTCCAATACTGCATGGATTGACTACCAACACAATAAAACTGATAAAACATCCATTAAACAGAGTATAAGTGAGGCCTGTCAGAAGAAAGTACGTGAAAATCGTCATTACATAAAAACTCTTGGTGAGATTATACTCCTGACAGTAACAGAAAATATAGCACAAAGAGGTCACAGAGAAGGTGGCGATGAACAAAATCCAGGAAATATCGGTAAACTTTTTAGATACATTGCCGAACATGATCCTGCTATAGCTGAACGTGTCAAAAGTGGTCCATAAAAATGAGAAGTACACCAATTCTGCAATACAAAATGAGATGATTGATACATTTGCATCAATTGTGAGGGAAGAGATAGCTGAAAACATAAAATCTTGCCATTACTTTTCTGTTCAAGCCGTTGAAGCCAAGGATGTGAGCAAAACAGCAATTAGCACTAGTACGATTTTATGATGAAATCTCACACTGTATTCAGGAATGTTTTATTTCATTCACTCTCATGTCTTCATTGGATGCTGCCTATATCAAAGACATAATACTGAAAGCTAGAAAAATTAGGCTTAGATTATAAATCTTCTCTTGTTGGCTTGAGATTTGATGGAGCATCATTCATGAGTGGAGGAATTAGTGGCGTTAGAAACGTATAAAAGAGAAAGCACCCTTTGCTTAAGTTCAGTGTTATGGTCACAAGCTCAATTTGGTTTTCTCAAGTGTTGCAAAGAATGTACCACAAGCATCTGAATTTTTCAGTCTTCTTGAAGAATGCTAGTAATGCAGTGGTTCATGAGAAGTTCCTTTCTATACAGCGTGAAATGTTTCCTGAAGAACAAATTTGAGAACTTCAACATCTCTGATACTCGCTGGTAGGTGGTGCTTTATTATGTCTGGAATGTATTGTAAGAATTTTGAAGAAGACTGCTGCAGACGATACTGGAGCTCGAGCTGTATCTGCTAGAGGTTTACTTGCTCAGATGGATGCAGAATTTGTTTGTTTATTGCAGTTTTTCTCTGAAATTCTGGGAAAAATAAATAAAGTATCAAAGCAGCTGCAGGACAAACAGGCAGACCTTGGAAAAGCAGCTAAACTTATTTCTTGCCTTCGTGAAGATTTAGCTGATGTAAGAAACTCCAAGTTAATTGAGAATTACTTTAATAGGGTTGACGAACTCTGTACAAAATTTGACATTTCACCAACAGTGACAAGAAAACATTCAAGAAAACCTCGACAGCTCCGTGATTTTATCATGCTGGAAACAACTGGCCAGACAGTTGTGGAGCAAAGTCATGCACAACACGTCACAATCTTGTATGAAATACTAGACTTTAAATAGTGAATTAGATCGTCGTTTTTCCAAAGATTCATGTGCAATCTTCTCTGGCATTTCAGCTCTCTGTCCTGCCGGACAAACGTTCTTACATGAGGATGACTTGAAGTCATTTGCTTTATCATATTCAGTTAATCAAAGTGATTTAAAACACGAGCTACCTTTAGTTAAGAAATTGCTCCAGAAAGAACCTCAGCCACCTATATCATTAGTAGAGTTTTTGTCATTATTCATCCATATAAATCTGCCTTTGATTGCTTATACAGGTTACTATTGATATCTGTAACACTTCCTGCTACTAGCGCTTCTTGTGAAAGAAGTTTTTCCAAAATGAAAATAGTAAATACATATCTTAGAAATTCAATAACTATACTCTGTTTTTTTCCATCTGTCCATCCGCCTGTGGTGTTTTCGCATGGTAACACTGCGTCCCGGGCTTTAAATAATTACGCTATATGTAAGTTTTAGGTAATTAAAAGGATTTCTGGGTGTACATTTGCAACTGAAAAGTGTTTTAATAATTTACTGTATGTTAATTACACCGTTAATATTTGAAATAGGATATTATCATCATTGTTGAATGTAAGAATCTTAAGCCCGGGACGCAGTGTTACCATACGCAAACACCACAGGCGATGGACAGATGGAAAAAAACAGAGTATAGTGAGAGACTAAGTAATACTGCATTATTATCAATTGAAAGTAAACAGGCTTAGAGTATTGACTTAGATAGTTTTGTAGATGAGTTTGACAGCCGACATGATAATCACAGAGTCAAACTGTTCAAAACATTTTGAGAATTGTCTCGACATGGTCCATATCTGTTTTGTGTTCAAGTATGTATTATAAAAACTTACCATTCTTTAATAATTGCATATTGTTATGAATTGTATAGTTTTGATTGTCGGAACATTTTGAGAATTTTCATGATAAGCCTTATCTGTCTGTTCATTTCATTAACCCTCTTACACCGGAGCGGTAAATAAAAAATTGTCTCCCGTATGCCGGAGGGGTTTCGGAGTGAGCGCGGAAGCGGAAAAAATATTTTTTTCAAAAAATCTCAGCGCGCTTAGTTTTCAAGATTAAGAGTTCATTTTTGGCTCCTTTTTTTGTCATTGCCTGAAGTTTAGTATGCAACCATCAGATTTTTGTTGCCTGAAGTTTAGTATGCAACAATCAGAAATGAAAAAAAATTATCATTATCATATATAAATAATGCGATATATGATAGCGCAAAAATGAAATTTCATACATTCAACTTACCTGTCAGATATATACATAGCTATAGACTCCGTCGTTCCCGACAGAATTTCAAATTTCGCGGCACTCGCTACAGGTAGGTCAGGTGATCTACCGCCCTGCTCTGGGTGGCAGGACTAGGAACTATTCCCGTTTTCTAATCAGATTCTCTCTGTCGCCGGCGGTATCAACATTGTTGTTACTTCCTCCTGACTAGAATTCGTTTTTCGCAAGCTTTTGATCATCTCTCGCTGATATTTGGTGACGTACTTGGATCGTTGTTTGGCATTTCTCGCTATCGTGGACTGTTTTTTGGACTTGGTTTTTGGAATTCTTGAATATGTCTGACTAGTGTTAGTTTCAGAGTGTGTGTGAATGAGGGCTGTAAGGTGAGGATTCCGAAAGCTTCGGTAGATCCTCACACTACTTTAGTGGGTGTAGAATGGCTGAATGCTCGATTGAGAATACGTGTGACGAGTGTGAGAAATTGAGTGCACAAGAGTGGAAGAATCTAACTTCTTACTTGAAGAAGTTAGAGAAAGATAGAGAGAGGAAGGCGGCTTATAAAACCCGCAGAATGTCTGCTTCTCATGATTTGCTATCTAGTTCTGTACCTTCTTCCGCTGATAATCATGACAATTCTGTTTCAGCCCGTTCACAAATTGCTAATCCCTCTAGTTCTGCTTCGGAAATAGCAGAACTTAGAGCTTCCCTTCAGAAAATGCAAGAAAAAGTCGCAGCATTGGAAGGTAAGGAAAGTGAATGTGGTTTCGCTAGTGATGTTAGTGTCCCCAGTGTAGTGGAGGGGGCGTCTGGTCGTCTCTGCGACGCTCCCAGGCCTAGACCTCTTCCAAGCTCCCTGGCCCGGAGGAGAAGGAATGTCGAAAGCCGTACGGGGGTTGTTGTGGAGAATCCCCAACGATCAGGCGTCCCTTCGGCAGAATCGAGCATATCAAATAATGCCAAGGACCGCTATAGGAAAAGCGTCCTTCGAGAGTGCTTTTCTTCGTCTAGTTCGCCTTCTCCGAGAAGAGGATGGAAGGAGTCGAAACTTTCCCGTCCGCTGAAGAGGAATATGAAAGAGCATGAACTCAATTCGAGTCCCGAGCGCTTCTCTGAAGAAGGAGCGCCTTCGGTAATAAAGAAGGCGAGAATACATTCAGACTCTGGGTCTGGAAGGGATCCTAGAGCGCCTTCCAGATCTCCCTCTCCTGATTCGAAAGACTCCTCAACCAGGAGAATACTAATGAATATGCAAGAGCAATTAGCCTCGTTAGTAGGAACTCTTTATAAGGAGCCTACTCGGAAGAAGGATGATAGGCTTCCTATTAAAAGATCTAAATACCGATCTCCTGTCGGGCGCGACGCACCCTTCAGGGGAGTTGTCGCACAAGCGGCCATCTCTGGGGGGAGCAATGCGTTAGACAGGAGAGAAGTAAGAAAGGAAGTTACTCCTGTCAAGAGTAGGGCGCCAACCAGGAGCCAGGCTCCGAGTAGGCGCAAAGAGCCAGTACAACATTCAAGATCTTCAATCAAGCGCCAAGAGTTAGCGGAAGAGGAAGATCCTGTTAGGAGTAGAGCGCTTGTGAGACGGAAAGCGCCTACCGGAATCAATACTCCTACTAAACATCAGGCGCATTCTAAGGATCAGGAGTATTTGGAACGACGTGCTCCTACCAGGCGCCAGGAGTCATCGGGCCTAGATACTCCTCCCAGGCGCCAGGAGTATTCTGAACTTAATAATCCTCCCAGGCGCCCAGGAGTATTCCCCCGAAGCTTATACTCCTCCCAGGTCGCCAGGAGTACTCTGGACTTAATACTCCTCCCAGGCGCCAGGAGTATTCCGAATGCTTATACTCCTCCAGGCGCCAGGAGTATTCGGAACTTAATACTCCTCCCACGCGCCAGGAGTATTCTGAACAAGATGCGCCTACTAGAAGCCAGGAGTATTCGAGGCGCTCTGCGCCTGCCAAGCGCCAGGAGTATTCCAAACACGTTACTCCTCCCAGGCGAGATACTCCTGCTGTACACCAGGCGCATTCCTCGTATGAAGAGCCTGACACTCGTAAGAGAGTAAGAGAAGAGTCAGAAGAAAGAAGGGTGAGCCTTCTCCTTCCGAGCCTATCAACCCAGAAGATGCCTCGGAGGACGAAATGAAGGAAGGATCTTCTAATTATAAAGTTCTTTCGTCCCTTCTATTGGAGGAATATGGAGACTCTTTGACGCCAGCTTGCTCCACCCCCTTCTCCACGCTCTGTTTTCGAGCACGAAAACACACAAGTCTTCCTCCTTCCTTAAAATGAAGCCTGCTATTTCTATGAGGAGGGCTCTTCAATCTCTTGACTCCTGGTTCAAGAAGAAGAAGGAGTTAGGAAGGACGGTCTTTTGTATGCCTCCCGCTAAACTTACAGGGAGGAGAGGCATTTGGTACGAAACGGGAGAGAATATGGGATTGTCTCTGTCCGTTTCAGCTGAATCAGACTTCTCGAGTTTGGTGGATTCGTCGAGAAGGCACGCTTTGAATGCAGCGAAGGTAACATGGGGGCTTTCGGAAACGGACCACCTCCTCAAGGGACTTTTTCACACTTTAGAAGTTTTTAACTTCTTAGATTGGTCCCTTGGGGTTCTGGCCAAGAAATCGCAGGAAAAGGAACAACTCGACCCAGAAACCCTAAATAGCATCCTCGCCTGCATTGATAAGGCGGTTCAGGATGGATCGGCTGAGGTATGCTCCCTCTTTGGTGCAGGAGTTTTAAAGAAGAGGGCGGTTCACAGTGCTTTCCTCACGAAGGCCGTCTCTCCTTCGCAGAGAGCCGCCTTATTGTTTGCGCCTCTCTCTGAACACCTTTTTCCCTCGCAGTTGGTGAAGGATATCGCGCATTCTCTCACTGAAAAGGCCACCCAGGATCTCCTTAGACAATCCTCAAGGAAGAATAGGCCTGTGGCTAGTGAGGAAAAGAAAGTGACTCGCCCAGCTCAGCAGCAGCCCTTTCGAGGAGGTCTTCCAACTAGATCGATCGCCAGAAGGAAGTCAACCGAAAAGAGGGGCAGGTCTTCCTTCCCGTCCCTTTTAAGAAGGGAAGTGAGAATTCTGTCCTCCAGACACCCGTAGGAGCCAGGTTACATTCGTTTGCGAAAGCCTGGGAAGACATAGGAGCGAATCCTTGGACGATGTCGATTATCAAGAAGGGGTATCGCATCCCATTCAAGGACATTCCTCCCTTGACAACATCACCGAGGGAATTGTCCGCCAGATACAGGGACCCTGTTCTGATGGATACTCTTCGTCGGATGGTGGAACAGATGTGGGACAAAAGAGCAATAGAGCTAGTGCTGGATTGCAACTCCCCGGGGTTTTACAATCGCTTGTTTCTTGTAGCAAAAGCCTCGGGGGGATGGAGACCGTACTGGACGTAAGTGCGCTGAACAAATTCGGCGAAACAACAGAAGTTCAGCATGGAAACGTATGCTTCAGTCCTTGCAGCACTGCGGCAAGGGGATTGGATGGCGTCCCTAGACCTTCGGACGCATACTTCCACATCCCGATCCACCATTCGTCGAGGAAGTACCTTCGATTTATGTTCGAAGGAAGTAATCTAGCAGTTCAGGGCCCTGTGTTTCGGCCTGTCCACGGCTCCTCAAGTCTTCACAGACGTGATGAAAAATGTAGCAAGACACTTACATTTGAAAGGGATAAACGTCTCCTGTACCTGGACGAACTGGCTCATCAGAGCCAGGTCTCAAAAGCAGTGTTTTGGAGGACCTGTCAACAACACTGGAATTGACAAAATCATTGGGATTGATCGTGAACCTCGAGAAGTCTCAGATGATCCCCAGCCAGAACGTGGTTTATCTGGGGATTCAGATGGATTCTCGGGGTTTTCGAGTTTTTCCATCTCAAGAGAGAATAAAGAAAGGCTGTGCCACAGTATCGAACTTTCTAGGGAAAGAGCGCACTTCAGCGAGGGAATGGCTGAGCCTTCTGGGAACCCTTTCCTCGCTCGAACAGTTCTTTCTCCTAGGAAGATTACATCTTCGACCGCTTCAGTTTCTTCCTAAGAATGAAGTTGGATTGTTGGAAGACAGTCAGCTCTCGGACACGTTTCCAATCTCGGAAGAAATAAAACATCATTTGAAGTGGTGGTTGATTCCATTAAAGGAAAACAAAGGAGTGTCCCTGCAAGTACGGAACCCAAGCCTGACATTGTTTTCAGACGCCTCGGAGTCGGGCTGGGGGGCAACATTGGGATCCAAAGAAGTGTCAGGCACCTGGTCAGCAGAACAGGTGTCATGGCACATAAATTGCAAAGAGCTCTTAGCAATTCACCTGGCGCTAAAGAGCTTCGAACACTAGTCAGAGGCAAAGTCGTACAGATAAATTCAGACATACGACAGCCCTGGTCTTATATCAAGAACAAGGAGGGACGCACTCTTTTGCTCTGTACGAGCTGGCAAGAGATCTACTGATTTGGGCGAACCAAAGGAAGGTAGTTCTTCTAACAAGGTTTGTCCAAGGGGAGAGGAATGTGAGAGCGGACAGATTGAGCAGGAGGTTCCAGGTCCTTCCCACAGAATGGACACTCCACTCAGAAGTCTGTCAGAGCCTTTGGCTCCTTTGGGGGAAGCCTCAAATAGATCTTTTCGCCACATTCCTCTCCAAGAGGATAGAAACATTTTGTGCCCTGGTGGAAGATCCCCGGGCTTATGCAACAGACGCCTTTCTCCTGGACTGGTCCAAGGGATAGACGTTTACGCTTTTCCCCCGTTCAAGATACTGGGGAAGTAGTCAGAAAATTCGTGGCATCCGAAGGAACCAAGATGACTCTGATTGCTCCGTATTGGCCAGCTCAAATTTGGTTCACAGAGGTGATGGAATGGACGGTGGACTTCCCCAGATCTCTTCCAAACAGAATAGATCTGCTCAAACAACCCCACTTCGAGAGGTACCATCAAATCTACCCGCTCTTGCTCTGACTGCCTTTCGACTATCGAAAGACTTGTCAGAGCGAGAGGGTTTTCTCACCAGGCAGCAAACGCAATTGCTAGAGCCCGCAGATCATCTACTAGGCGAGTGTACCAATCGAAGTGGGAAGTTTTCAGAACTGGTGCAGGTCGAAGAAGCTGTCCTCTTCCAGTACCTCTGTGACCGAAATTGCGGATTTCCTTCTGTTTCTTAGACAAAAGTCGCATCTCTCGGTACCGACCATTAAGGGGTACAGGAGTATGCTTTCAGCAGTCTTTAGAAACAGGGGATTAGATCTAACGAATGATAAGGATTTGCATGACCTCATTCGTTCCTTCGAAACATCAAAATCACTTGAACCTAAGGTTCCGAGCTGGAACTTAGATGTGGTTCTTAAATTTTTATCATCAGACGAATTCGAACCACTTCACACTGCTTCGTTTCGTAACATCACTAGAAAGTGTTTGTTTCTGATGTCTCTGGCAACGGCAAAGAGAGTCAGTGAGTTGCACGCCCTTGAATCAAGAGTTGGCTTCAAAGGAGACTCTGCAATTTGTTCATTTCAGTCCCTTTTTCTTGCCAAGAATGAAAACCCTTCGAATCCCTGGCCCAGGAGCTTCGAAGTGAAAGGACTTTCTAGTTTGGTGGGCAGAGAGGCAGAAAGATCCCTTTGCCCAGTTAGAGCTCTAAAATTTTATTTGGACAAGAAGAAGCAGTTGGGGGGTTCGCAAAAAGGTCTTTGGTGCTCAGTGAAAGACCCCAAGAGAGCAATGTCCAAGAACGCCTTAGCCTTCTTTGTTAGAAGTGTTATTACAGAAGCTCATAAGAATTGTCCAGATGATTCTTTTAATCTTTTAAGAGTGAGAGCCCACGAAGTTAGGGCAATCGCAACCTCTGTGGCGTTCCAAAGAAATATGTCACTCAAGAACATTTTGGACGCAACTTATTGGAGATGCAACTCCGTGTTTGCATCACATTATTTAAAGACGTGCGAGTTACGTATGATAAATGTTTTTTTCGTTAGGTCCGTTTGTGTCAGCACAGACGGTTCTGGGTAAAGGAGAAAGCACCAATCCTTAAATTGTGTACGTAACCCTCTTGTCGGATGTGTTCTCGTGTTTTCGGTGTATGGGAGTGTCAGTTGTCGCACAAGCGGCCTTCACTTCGCTTCATTTGAAAATCGAGTGACATCTGACTATTAGAGGGGTACAAAAATTTTTTTATTTTTGTATGTATGAGTTTCGAGTTTGTGGTTGTTTGCTAAGAGTTTGGGGATAACTCTAAGCAATCTTAGAACTAACACGGGTTTAGGATCGGGTGATCGGGATTGGTTGTGCTCCTTAAATAAATGCGTGTTGTCATATAAGCGGATGTGCTCCATTGACAAACGCCAGTTAGGTTCTGTCGAGTAAGTGGAAGAGACCCCATCGACAGATCCACAAGAACTCTTGGCCACAGATCACTATCTCGCTAAGGCTCTTGAGATGAAGCAGACTCCTGGGCAGTAGCCACGAAGTCTTCCATCTAAGAAGGGAGGAACTAAGGTTTATTTATACCTACAACATATGTTGTTTACCTGTCTAGTCAGTTAGTTAGCTGTCTCTTGCCCTCCACCAAAGGGTGTCAATCAGCTATGTATATATCTGACGGTAAGTTGAATATATGAAAATGACATTGTTATGATACAATAAAGTTTCATACATACTTACCTGGCAGATATATACAATTGAGACCCCACCCGGCCTCCCGCAGGAGACAGGTGGAAGAGAGAATCTGATTAGAAAACGGGAATAGTTCTAGTCCTGCCACCCAGAGCAGGGCGGTAGTCACCTGACCTACCTGTAGCGAGTGCCGCGAAATTTGAAATTCTGTCGGGAACGACGGAGTCTATAGCTATGTATATATCTGCCAGGTAAGTATGTATTGAAAACTTTATTGTATCATAACAATGTCATTTTCATATATAATTGTATTCAATCGCGCTGTGCGCAAAACGGTTAAAGGTAACAAGTTACTTTTTTTTCGTTGTAATGTACACTAAATTGCGATCATTTTGGTATATAACACATTGTAAAACTATAAAAGCAACACAGAAAATATTATCACAAAATAATGCATGAATTCGTAACGCGCAGACATAAACAAATATTTTTTTCAAAAATTCACCATAAATCTAAATATTGTCCTAAAGACTTCCAATTTCTTTCAAAATGAAGACAAATGATTGAATATTACTATACTGTAAGAGTATTAGCTTACAATTGCAGTTTTCGACCATATCTGACGAGTTAAAGTTGACCGAATGTCGAATTTTTTTATATATATATTTTTTACATGCAATTATTTCGGAAATAAGAAAAGCTACAACCTTCAAATATTTTCCGTTTTATTCTACATGGAATTTGTGCACATTTTCATATATAAACTCTATGAAATGCCTAATATGAAACGGAGCAAATATTCCGAGAATGGTACGTACGCATTTCGGAGATTTGTGGCGGAGAATCCGCGCGTGGAGGAAGGAAAGATTTTTTTTTTAAATTCACCTTAAATCTAAATATTTTGCTAGAGACTTCGAATTTGTTTCAAGATGAAGATAAATGACTGAATATTACTAGACTGTAAGAGTTTTAGCTTACAATTGCGTTTTTTGACCATTTCGGTAGAGTCAAAGTTGACCGAACGTGGTTTTTTTTCTATTTATCGTGATTTATATGCAAATATTCCAAAAATGAGAAAAGCTACAACCTTCAATTATTTTTTGTTGTATTCTACATGAAATTGCGCACATTTTCATATATAAAACTTTATGTAACGGCTAATTTAAAATGGTGCAAACATTACCACAATCGCATGTATGATTTTTTCGGAAGAGTTACCACGCGGACGTAAAGAAAATGTTATTTTTTTCATAAATTCACCATAAATCGAAATATTGTGCTAGAGACTTCCAATTTGTTGCAAAGTGAAGGTAAAAGCTTGAATATTACTAGAATATAAGCGTTTTAGCTTACAATTGCGTTTTTCGACCATTTCGGTAGAGTCAAAGTTGACCGAAGGTTGAAATTTTGGCAATTATCGTTATTTATATGAAAATATCTCAAAACTGATAAAAGCTACCAACCTGGTTGTTTTTTAGTTGTATTGTGCATGAAATTGCGCACAGTTTCCATATATCAAAACTTATATAAAGTTAATTTTATAATGGTGCAAACATTACCACAATCGCATGTATGATCTTTTTTTCGGAAGAGTTACCGCGGCGGACGTAAGGAAAAAAGTTTTTTCATAATTCAACCACCGAAATTTCCCCCCCCCCCCCCCGAAATGTTGTGCTAGACTTCCAATTAGTTGCAAAATTAAGGTAAATGATTGAATATTACTAGAATATAAGCGTTTTAGCTTACAATTGCGTTTTTCGACCATTTCGGTAGAGTCAAAGTTGACCGAAGGTTGAAATTTTGGCACTTATCGTTATTTATATGAAAATATCTCAAAACTGATAAAAGCTACAATCATGAGTATTTTATTGTTGTGTTCTACATAAAAATGCGCACATTTTCATATATAATACTTCATGTAACGGCTAATTTACAATGGTACAAAAGTTATGTCAAAGTGACAAAATAATTTCCGAGATGTGTCAGATACTTTTTAGTGCTGCAAGAAAGAAATTCGCGCTTGCGCGCCTGCGTAACGATTGTAAACAAAACAACACCTTGATCCGTGAACTCCCAGCATCCCCCAAGGCGCGTGATTCAAAAGTTTTAGGCTGGTAGGCCTATATGTATTTTTCCGCGAATTTAAAAAAAAACTTTTGTAAGTCGACGTAAAATACGTCCAGTCGGCACACGGGAGACAAAAATGTTGACGTAAAATACGTCCAGTCGGCGTAAGAGGGTTAATTAATACTTTTCCTTACTTTGTTCAACTGTGCATTATACTTGTAATTCTTTAATGATTGCATATTGTCTGGGATTGTATATAGTTATGAACATCAAACCAGCATTTTCAGAATGGTCATGACATGGTCCATATCTGTCTGTTCATGTAATTAATTAATACCTTTCTTTAAGTTGTACAAATGTGTTACACAAATTTAACATTCTTTAATAATTTGCATATTGGTTTGAATCGTATATAGTTTTGAATGTCAACCTGAACCTTTTCAGAATTGTCATGACATGCCCCATGTATATTTGTTCATTTCAAATAGTTACTACCTTTCTTTATTTGGTTCAAATGTGTATTATGTTTATACATACTATCCATTCTTTAATGTTTGCATATTTTTTGGAACTGTATATAGTTTTGAATGTTAAAGTTTCATATCATGCAAGTTAGGTAAAGTATCCGATGGATGGTTTACAGTTGTTTTGCTTAGGAATCAAACAAAATCCTATATGAACATTTACTTTTAGTCAAATTCATTTCTCCATGAGTTTCAAAATGTTTCCAAAATTTTAATTATTTCTAGTCACCTTTCTTATGATGCCCACCCAACAATTATCTTTGCCCCGGAGTTGCCCCCCGACTTTTTGAGGGGTAGAATCGCCACTGGTCATCGGCATAAATTTCCACCGAGCAGGTCCTTAGCCACTTAGAGATACAGTGGACCCCCCGTATTCGCGTTCTCCAGATTCGCGAACTCACACATTCGCAGATTTCTCTCGGGGAAGGTTTCCTTGCATTATTCACGGAAAATTCGCGCATTTGTGGTATTTTTCTATGGTAAATATCCACAAATTCTTGGTTTTTTTTGATGAATTTCATCATAAAATGCACTTTTTGTGATAAAACTATTAAAAAAACCATGTATGAAAATTTTTAGTGGGTTTTTCTTGAGTTTTAACTAACAAAATAGGCTGTTTTTGGCATTTTTATAGGGGTTCCAAACATTCGCGGGTTCTAACTATTCACTGGGGGGTCTGGTACGCATCCCCCGCGAATACGGGGGGACCACTGTATAAGATATTTCCTTGTGGGAGGACAGGTTTTTTGCAGATCGCTCCTTGAGAATGTTTTCTGATATCAGATCTTTGCATTTCATTTATGCAACATTAATTTCGTCATCGAAAGAGACATCACTGACAAATTATATAGCAGACTTGACATCGGAACGGTTCGATTGGTACTGTATAAAATAGAGAGAATTGTTCACGAGTATGGAACTAGTGTGTGGGGCACAGGCATCGGTAGGTGCCAGAGTCACTGGCGCAACGGTTGGAGGTTGGTCGGATTACATTGTTATGGTAAAGAGAGTGCCAAGCACTAGCACATACACTGCACTCTTTTACCCATTTCCCAGGACTAATAGGCCTCGAGAAGCTGTAATTTGAAGGGCACGGATTAGAGCAAAATGTATATTAATATAACTGCAATTACAACTCTCTGGCTTACACGCCAGGTTTTACATGGAGAGACTATTAACACATTGCTTACTTTAAGAGGTATAATCACCAAGGGCAAAAAGCCCTTCCTTTTTGTAGAGAAAGGCGGGAGAGACCTCCAACACATCCGCCCCACACACATATAGGCACGAACTATATATAAGTGAGCTGCAAGGCCTTCTTGTATATGAGCTTTATTCTAGTGGAAGCCTCTCTATTCTCTCATTTCCTGGAGGAAAAATATAGAAGTAAAAGCCTTTCCCAGAATTGTGAGATTGCCTAATATAACTGCTCTGGTAGGCATGAAGAAGTGGCTTTATGTCCAGTTAGAATGGTTTACTTGGACAGACTTGAATCCTTAAAAGGAGAAGTTAGAAATTTAGACTGATTTTAGGAGGCCAAGCACTCCTTGGATTGATTTTAGGAGGCCAAGCACTCCTATATCCAAAAATGCTGTCAGAGCATATAGAGTTGAATCATGAGCTTTTACCATTTTTGAAATTAAAGCCTCGTGGCGTCCTTTCCTTGTCGTAAGCACACATTTTTATTTACTTGAAAACCTTTCATAGAGAAGGTTGTTTACACAGGTCAGTGGGATTGTAACGGTATTGGCCTCACATGTGCTAAGCTTTGAGTCCTATCATTGCAATGGGAATGCTTTCTCCTGTATCAAAAATGAGATTAACCTTGCTATCTTTTATATCATTAGTAGTTAGGAAATCCTGCTGAATTGAGTTTTGGGAGCATTAGGGTACACATTGGTTTATAGGAGTGCCCCTTCATATTTGTAGATAGTAGTTGTCTTTAGGTTTGGACTAGTGGTTGTGGACCTTCAACTCGGGCACAAGGGTCAGAATTGCTCTATGAGATACAGTATGAGATACATACGAAAGTCTCTACTTACGAAAAATCCAGGTTACGAAGTTAAAGATGAAGATTTTTATGCTTTTTGTACGAAAATAATTCAGGTTGCGAAAGGGTGTATGTACTTTAAAGTCCGAGATTTGCCCGGGCCGCCGAGAACAATTTTAAAACTCGCGGGCCGCCAACTCGGTAGACTCGCCACCATCCTCCCGCTCTCCCATTGGTTCCTGATGCTAGTCACTGCCGTAAGATCCTGCTCTCCTATTGGTCAGCATCTCTCCCTTCATGCATCTACGTAAAGGCATTCCTTGACCATTTTGTTTCGGCAACGTTATCGTACTTTCGTTGAATTCGTTTGTTCATGTAGATTTCGTTCGTTAACGTAAATTCGTGTAGTGATTTTGCTTTCGTTGTACTGTAAGTTACTTTGTGTTGTGTGTGAACTTAATTATTGCGTTATTAGCCATGGGTCCTGAGAATGTTGCTGAAGTTCACGGAAAGAAGAGGATTCTTTCTATGGAGACAAAGATGGAGATAATCAAGAAGTGTTAGTGTTTTCTGCCATTTGTTAATGTGTTTCGTAAAGTTTGTTATTGTTTTCTGCCATTTTTTAATTTTTCGTAAAGTTAAGTGTTCATGTTTTCTGCCATTTGTCCTCCTCTGTTGCCACTTTTGGACATCACCTCACTTGAAAGGTAAGGTTTCACATTTTACTACATACGTACGTACATGTACATACAGTATTTCTTGTACCCTGTACACTATTACTCTTTATTTACAGGTACTGTCACGGTTAAGTTAGGTATTGAATGGTCTAAATTGTTGTATTTCATTGTTTATTGGTCAATTTAGCTTTATTATAAAATTTACTGTGGTGTTTTTGTAAGGTTTGGAACGAATTAGGCAATTTACATGTAAAATGTAGTTCTAGATACAAAAAAATCTGTTACGAGGGCCGCTTCGGAACGGATTAATTTCGTAACCTGAAGCACTGCTGTAGTTTCCTTTTTCTGTGTAAGGAACCTCTGGCAAGTCTCCCTATGAGAGCAACAGGGAGGGATGTTTAGAAGCCTTTCCCCTCATTAAAAAGCTTTTATTTTGCTTGGCTGAACATTTGTTTTTCTGGCTGCACTGACCCACCATCCTCATTCAGTGTGGTTGTCAGCTAACTTTAACATTCCAAATAACAAAAATATTTATAAGATTATTTGGATATTTAAATACTGTTAAAAGTGGAAACCCAACCTATTCCCCCACATCTCAGTGGGTGGTCATAAAGAATTCTGACAAGAACATGAACATTCCATTGCCACTTGGTGGGAAACAAGTTATTGCAGAGTTGGTCCTGTAGTAGATTCACATCAACTGTGCATTTGATGTCCAGGCCAGTCCCTTATGAAGCTCCTGATTGGCTGTTGATAAGCCAATCACAGGGCTGGAAACTCTCAGTCTCTCTCGAGAGTTCACATAGGTAGGATGTATGTTCCACCTCTCCTAGGGGATACTTTAAAAGACATATCTCAAGAGAGGTGGAACATACATCCTGCCTTTGTGAACTCTTGAGAGAGAGTGAGAGTTTCCAGCCCTATGATTGGCTTATCTACAGTCAATCAGGAGCATTGTAAGAGACTGGCCTAGATATCAGATGCACGGTTGATGTGAATCTACCATAGCTGGTTAGCCAGACATTTGTTATATTGTGAATACTGCTTGCACCTAATGGCATGAAGATATAAGCCAACTTTTATCAGTATCCAAATGATTAATTTTATCACAAAAATTTACATTGAATGCTGGCATGATCATGAAATATTGGTAAAAAGTAACTATCAAATAGTGGGTGTGGGGCCTTGTACAAGCTACTCACTCAACCGTCAACATTCATATTCTCCTTAAACTATGTCAAACACAGGTTTGGTTAGAGGTTAGATTATATTGAAAAGCTTGGAGTCATGTATGTAGGTGAAATACATTTTATATTTGTTCCTACAAGTATAAAAATCTTTGTCTTGTATATCTGGAGACTTATTCTGTAAGAGGAGTATTACCTTAAGAACATAACCAGTAACTGCCCAAGCTTCCTAGTCATGTACATGAGCATTTGGAAAGGGGACTTATATAACCTTTTGTCCATCTGGCGCACTATTTTCAGGTGGGCAGAGTTTGTCTGTCACAGAAAAGAGGAATGATCGGTTTTTAGGGATGGAAATAATACATACTTCCACCTATAGGTTAAAGGTGACATAGTCAGACCAGCGCAAACATGACTAATGGCTTGTGGGCAGATAGAGAGGGGTAGAGAGAAGAGTTCCATAGGTTAAGAGCAGTTAGGGCCAAATTACACCCAAACAGCTTTGTTTTGATTAGGATTGAACATATTATGGCAGTGAGCATATAATATTGTGTAAGATTATGGTAGAATTCAAATGTAAAGCTTTTGTTTTAATGAGTGCTTTTGTAGGTTAAGCACTTAAACTCTTGTTTTGGCAAATGCGTAAGATTTTATAGAAGTCTTGCCTTCTCGGGGTACTTCTTTGTTTTATTCTCTTCAGTTTACAGTAAATGAGGTCCTTTAATCATCAAATTGGTTTTTTCAAGTAAAGTTATAGACTATGGCCTCTAGGTTTATCTATTAGGCCTGTTATTTGGTTTTGGGTTTGGGGATTAACTATATGTATCCATTTCTTTGCCCAGTGGTAGTCAATATTATTTAATTAATTTAGCCATTTTTAGCAATAGTCTTTCACGAGTTTGATATAGAAATTGTTTGCAAACATAGATGTATAAATGAGTTTTGTAGATTACCAGTATCACCAAGTGTTATAATACATGCAGTTATAATTAAGAACTGTTCCTTGTGGGATACTGACAATGGCTTGGGTTGGTTTAGATAATGCTTGAGCTGATAACTGAATCAGTTTCAAAGGAAATTATGTAACTTGGCTTAAATAGGTCAACAGATTTGTGTTTCTTCTGAGGTTTTGTACATATAAAGTAAGCTAGTACCTTGCTGGAAATGTAGGCAAATTGAAGACAAATTCTAATACAGTTGAACCTCTTAAAACTGGCATTCTATGGTCCGTAAAACTCCTATGGTTCCCTTGATTTTAAATCAGCCACCATTAGTTCACTGCGCTGCCACCAGGGTTGCGCCATGTATTGTTTACAACTTCATTGACAGCAAAAATTATGCCATATATGCAGTTTTTATTAAGATAAATGTTAGTGATGAAAATATGTAAAGTCAAATATGTTTTTGATATTAACCTTGAAGGAATAAATATATATTTTAAAATGTCCACTTGAGAAGGCTCTACCAAATCAAAACTTTTAACCTAAACAGATATTTGGCATGCACTAATTCCTTACTGTGTGTGTGCTTGAGATAAGTGATACAGTTTTGATAGTTTCTTTTATGTAACTGTATTTACCTATTTGATATGCCACCCATGAGATCATATGATGCTAGAGGTGAGAAGCACAAGCATAAATCTTTATTGGTGCTAGAAAATGTTTATTTCATTAGCGAATGGTTTAGTCTTCATTTTCCTCAATAGATGTCGCCAGTGTGCTTTGGTACATTTTGACGGCGACATTCAAATGCTCTGATTGCCAAAATTCATCCATTATTTTTTGCATCCATTTATCCTCTACAATCAAAATAAATGACGAACTCTAATAGTGATAATTATGAAGATACAAAATTTAGGATATGAAAGTCATTGAGAAAGAATTTGAGAAGTTTAGTTTTGTAATTGACTTATGATTAGGCTAACTCGGGAATGTAGGCTAAATGTGTTAAATAAGGTACATTAAAGAGATTTATACAGTATAACATTATAAAATGATGAATTTAAAATATATATGACTAATAAAATGATAAAAAGTGGTGCCAGAATGTAGCCAAGTAGTAGGCTAAGTTGGAAACAAGGCTATTTGTGTGTGGAATTACCTTGCTAGACTATGTTTACCTACTGGCTTAATTTTTTAGGGATGTATTCTATATTGTGGGATTTTCTGTGGTCTGGCAATAGCCTGGTTCCAAGGCTTCCAGATTTAAGAGGTTGGACTGGAATTTGGTTGATTAGCAGTGTTACATTAGGTCTACCTTTTGTAAAGCGATGTTTGTTGGTTGGGAGATCATTCTCAGTTAGATTTTGACATTTCCTTGGTTGTGGTTTGTTCAAAGATCTTGTGAAGTTTAAGGTATAGGTTGGTATGGTTTTGGGAAAGAGCTTTTGGTCTTGTGCTTGAGTGTTGGACAAGTGATAGCGTCTGTGGATATGTTTTCACTATTGTTGTTTACTAGACTTCTCATTATGGTAGATGGTTTTTTTTATTTCTTGTTTGCATTATTTGAATAACATTACAAGGAAATGATTCAGACCATCTGCTGAATTCTGAAAATATTGTTACAGATTTCTTGTGTAAAATCTGTATCAAATCTTTATCTAGTGTTGTGAGATCATTTCTGTTTAGGTTGAAGACTGTAGTTGATTATCTATTTTGTGATTCAACATCCAGGTCAGACTATATGATGGATTATTGCATTAATATGCAATTGGAAATTTGTTCTGGTTGATAATTGAGCTTTTTACTTCAAGGGACAGTGCCACTATTCTCGTTTTGATGCGTCCATAAGGAGAGATTTTTGTATGTAATCTCTACCGCTGTATTCCTAAACCTGGTTTTCATATTCATTTGAGTTTGTATGAGGGGTTAAGGATGGTGTGATCTCTGTTATTGTAATTGTAAGGGCATGGCTGGAATTCAGGGTTATTGATCTTAGACTTTTCAGTTTTCTTTTTGAAACACGACTATCTTGTTCCTTGGGAATATGTAGGTTATCCTACCCAGGGATTTTATATATACCAAAGACTTTGTCAAATGCTTTGTAAAGTTTTGAAGTAATAATTTGCATGACTTAGCATTCAGTTTGTTTTATAGTGTACCATCCCAATTAATCAATGATGAAGAAATTGATGATGAGAAACATTTAAGTTCTTCCACTTTAGACTCGTGTAGGTTAAATGTTGACAAAGACAGGATTACTGTATTCCAGGTGGTGTTGAGAATGTTTAGTTGAGCTGTTAGATATTGATCAGATAGTGATTGCTGCTGTGAGATGTAGCTACGCAGGTTATGATTTTTTTTTTAACAGATCAAAGGTATTTCTTTACCTGATTGTTTAAGGCTATTCCAAATTTTTTCTCTCATGGGTGTCATGTACAGGCAGTCCTTGGTTACCGGCAATCCGGTTGCCATGATGACCCAATTTTTTGGTTACTGTGCCAATAACAGAGTATTGGTGCTGATACATACCTAACAGATGTGCCATCAACTGGTTATCGGTACCATAAGCGTTGAAAATTGCTGATTTTTGGTTATCTGCAATTTTCGCTTATCATCAAGTAGTTGGAACAGAACCCCGACCAATAACTGGCAGCGGCTGTACTAAGATCAAGCCGTTTAAGGTGCATCAGCTAGTTATGAACACCTTCCCCTCTCCATGATGTGTATGGGAAGTTAAAGCTCCCTTGTACCAATTGAGTGGGTCGGGATCCCAGGGAATTCATGAATGATGCCATATTTTCTGTGATTATTTTCTTATAAAGACCCCTCCAATTCCAGGCAATAGTGTAGTTGGGAGGGATTGTGCTAGTAAGAGTTTTATGAGATGGAAAATGACACCCTCAATTTGACAGGCTAGGGTTTGAAAACCATTTTTTTTTTTTTTTTTTTTTTTTTTACCTTAGCCTTTGCTTATTGTGACTTTTTTTCATGAATTACTGTTTTGAATGATTACATAATACAATTTGTATTGCATAGGTATGTCATTAACTTTGTTGTTTGAATGTTTGCAACTAATCTGTTAATTTTCAACATTATCCAGTGATGGATTAGGTACAGGCAGTCCCCAGTTATTGGCGGTGGGGTTCCGTTCTCGAGGCAGTAAGTTTATGTTAATGGCACTAATAACTGGTTATTGGCGCCTCCGTTAGGATGTTACGGCACCATAAACACTATTATCACCACCTTATGGCGTTAATAACAGAGTCCACTGATAACTGGGTTGCCCACTGGAAATATACTCAGAATTTGTTCCTGGTTTTAGTTTTTATTTGTTATATTGTCTGAGCTGTAATTATAATTTGACAAAATAAGATAAAAACAGTTATTAGAAAGAACACTTATAACTTGGTAAAATTAGCATATTTTTACAACTGTCTTAGGGAAAAGATGCCTGCAAAGGGTGGGAAGTATTCACTTTCAACTTCCTGTGGTAGGTACAAAAGTTTTTTAGAATTTTTTTTTCTCATACCATGAGCATATACATCATCTTCCTCTTTTTAAATTGGCCATCCTTAAATTTAGCCCAGTCATGGGTGTATGCATTAGCGTATATAACCCTAACTGTGAGGGTCAAGTTAGCGATAGAGCACAATGTGAAAGAACTCGGCAAAGAAAAAAATTAAAAATAAAAACTTACCAATTAAGCGATAGCATAAGTAGGTTGTAAGGTAATTTTAGCTATGCAGCATTGTGTAGCGATTATGTTAGCAGTAGCCTGCAGTGAAAAAAAAAACCTTCCCTGCCAATCTCCTGCCTCACACCTCTGCTCTCGTTTTCCTGTGATTTTCAAGTAAAATATACACTCAATAAAACCAGTGTTTCTTTACATTCACTTTTATGTATTTTTTGTATACATTATTTTTAAAGTAAATTTTTAAAATTTATAGTCGTGTAACAACAAAAATTGGTGTGCTTTTATCAGGTCTGAAGTGAATTGATAGTATTTCCACTCATGGGGAAATTAGGTTTGATTTACAAGCAAATTTAGTTATGAGCTCTGTCAAGGAATGAATTAAACTGTATGTCAAGGTACCACTGTATTGATTATGTAACCTATCAAATTTTGTGCAGCAAACAAGAAAAAAAATGGGGTTTACTCTGTTCTTGTGTATAGCATGATGTACTATTTTAGTGTTTGGGGCAAATGAAGTAATACATATAGGCAGTCCTACTAATCATGGACATTGGTTAACGACATTTTGAGTTTATAATGCTTTGCTAACAATGTGGTTAACCAGATTTTTGGCATTGGTAAGTTGTTTTCGGCTCCAGTAAGTGGTTTTTTAGCATCAGTAGGTGGTTTATCAGTGTTGATAGTCGATTTATCAGTGTCTGTAGGGAGTTTGTTGGTGTTGGTAGGCATTTATTAGCATTGATATTTGGTTTATTGGTGTTAGTAATAACTTTATAGCACAGATAAGCATTTATTGCCCCTTACAGTGTCATAAACACCATTTATTGCCATAGCTACTTTGATATTTTGGTTAACGATTTTCTGTTATTGGCGCTCAGCCTGGAATGGAACCTCTGTCTGTAACCGGGGACTGCCTGTACATTGTGTAGCCTACCGTATTGCATTTTGCACATGAAAGAAAAGAAGTATAGAGTTTATTTTGTTACAGATATGGGAGAATAAAGTAGATACAATTGCTTTGAGTATCTAATTTTCAGTTTAAGGTGTGATAGTTGTTGTTCGTATGCTTTAGTGCTTACGGTTATGCAGTATTGGCCTATTAAGGGGAGGAAGGGTATGGACTTGCCCTTGGACATCCATAGATTATTTTACTTGCCCGTATCTGGATTTTGCCCTTATCCAACAGGCCCTTGGCTTTGTTAATCCGGATAATTGCGAGGTTACTGTAGGTGTATTTCACATCATTTTTGTAAACTGGATTGGTTTTCTTCTGCTTGCCTCATTTGCAGAATGAGTACTTAATGAACTAAGTTATTGACATGAAATGCTGACCAAGTAATACACAGTACTGAAATGGTAATTATTTATTTGTTTTAAATAGCTTAATTTTGCTTTTCAGTTAATGGGTTGAGATGTATTACACATGGGACCACTTTTTAAGTTTTCATGTAATTGCAGTATAATTCATAAATGGTATGTTTATGCTTTTGAGGCTGATATTGAAATTTGTTCATGAAACTTACCTGACAGATATATATATAGCTGTATTTTCTGAAGTCCGACAGAATTTCAAAACTCGTGGCACACGCAGTGGGCGGCCAGGTGGTAGTACTCATTCCCGCCGTTGGGAGGCGGATATCAGGAACCATTCCCATTTTCTATTCATATTTTTTCTGTCGCCGGTGCTGTAAACAACTGTTTGCAGTACCTCCGCCTAGGATTTTTGGATTTACTCGTATTTAAGTATCTGGATTGTCTTTTGGTTATTGATTCTGGATTGTTGGATTGGCATACGCAATAGTGGACTGTTTTTTTTATTTTGGATTGGCTTTTCTGTAAATGTGATGTCTGGATCAAGTGCAGTGAGTTTCAGAGTGTGTGTGAAGAGTGATTGTAAGGTGAGGCTACCTAAATCATCGGTAGATCCCCACACAGTATGTATGGGGTGTAGGGGGCATGTATGTTTGTTGGATGATCGGTGCAATGAATGTGAAGGATTGACCGATGATGGATGGAAGGTGTATGATTCCTATCGGCGTAAATTGGAACGCGATAGGATCAGGTGGTCTTCCTCCAGTAGCGGTTCTACTAAAGGTAAGGGAACTAGCATGTCACCTGCTTTAACACCTGTAGAATTTGTATCTCCTAAACCTGTGATGTTGCCTTCAGGCCCTGATTCTGTGTCTGGAGAAGGTAATGCCCTTTCTCTGATTTTGGAGTCGTTGCGTACTCTTGAATCAAAAGTGTTGGCCTTAGAAACTGGCTCTGTGAAAGTGTGTGATCGTGCCCCTAGTGTTGTGGAGGGGGCGTCAGATTGGCCCCATCATGCCTCTAGGCCTAGACCACTATCGGACTCCCAGGACTCAGGGAGTGGATATGTCGAAAGCCGCAAGAGGGTTATGGGGGCTCCCCACCGATCTGGCGTCCCTTCGGCAGGCCATGTTGCAAGTTCCCAGGCTGCCAAGGAGCGCGCACGGGTGCGTATCCTTTAGGACTGTTTTTCGTCCTCCGAGGCGTCCTCCCCGCGCAAGGGGTGGAGCGCTCGGAGAGACTCGCGTCCTCTGAAAAGGACTTTTCGTAGTGAGGACGCTTCACGTCCTATCTCTCCAGTTTCGTTGCGCTCTTCTCCGGATGCGTATGACGCCTTTCCGCTTCAGAAGAGAGGTAGGATGTCATCCGGTGATGACGCTGAGATGCGCTACAGTCGCGCTTTGGAGAAGCAGGTAGCTGTACCTGTGAGAAGGAAGGAGGCGTCCCCTCGCCCCTCGTCTTCTCGCAGGCTCAGTCCTGCTCCTTCTGTTGGTTCTTTGCCTACGAAGAACATCCTTTTGTCCCTTCAGGACCAGTTATCTTCTCTGATGGCTCAGAGGACTCGCCCAGCAGCAGTCGAGTCTAAGCGGAGGAAGGACGTCAGGCTGCCTGTCAAGAGGACGAAGCAATCTCCTTCTCCCTCTCCGCGTTTGTCTCTTTCTCCAAATGCGTCTCCGTCGGTTAATCGCCGATCTCGTTCTCCTGGTAGGAGAGCTGGCTGTCAGGGCGCTTTCGTACCCTCTTGACGTCATGGGCAGGCTGCTCGACGAGACGCTCGAGAGGACGCTCAAGACGCTTTTGAGGATGCTCAGCAGGACGCTTGCCAGGACGCTTCGGAGGACGCCGAGCAGGAAGAGGATGTGCAGCAGGACGCTCGTGTCTCCTTATAAGGAGTTCGTTAACGTTCGGAAAGACGCGTTATCTTCGAATTCTGTTTGCTCGTGTAAGAAGCGTAAGGACGCTTCTGTTGGAAGTAAGGCAGTCTCGGTCGTCTCTAAGGACGCTCATCGCCGTCAAGACGCTCTGCCTCCTTCGAGCAGTAGGGATCGTCGTAAGGATGTTAGCTTAGATGAGGCTTCTGCTTCTAAGCAGTGGGGCGGGGGTCTTTGATCAAGGCCAGACCCGCTGGACGTACGCCCTCTCCGAAGGGGCGGCCTCCTATTCCTCTTAGGGAAGAAGGAGAGTTGAGTAGTCCGGCGGACTCGATTGAAGAGGAACCTTCCTCTGTTTCATCCGTCTCGGACTACAAGGTTCTTGTGTGGCTGTTGCGTTCGTCTTTCGGGGACAAGTTTCAGCCTGCAGCTCCCAAGTCTCCTCCCTCGCAGTTTTCGTCTTCCAAGTTGTGTAAGACCCCGGATTTCGTGGAAATGAAGACTTCTCTGTCCACCAAGAGGGCCTTCAAGAAACTCCAAGACTGGATGGATCGAAGGAAGGATCAGGGCAAGTCAGCTTTCGCCCTTCCTCCCTCTAGACTCAGTGGTAAAGGGGGCGTTTGGTACGAGACCAAGGGAGACTTGGGTGTGAAGATCCCTTCGTCAGCTCAAGGGGACTTCTCTAGTTTAGTAGATTCCCAGAGGAGGTCCCTTTTATCTACAGCCAAGGTGTTTTGGAGTCCTACGGAAACCGATCATCACTTAAAAGGACTGCTACGGACTCTCGAAGTCTTCAACTTTTTGGACTGGTGCTTGGGAGTTCTAGATCTGCAATCTAGAAGCCCGGACTCGCTCAGTTTGGGGGAGCTGTCCAGTGTGCTATCGTGCATGGACAAGGCCGTCAGGGATGGTTCGGAAGAGCTAGTTTCTCACTTCGGAACGGCATTCCTTAAGAAGAGAGCTCTGCTGTGTAACTTCACAGCTAGATCAGTTACACCCGCTCAGAAAGCGGAACTGCTCTTTTCACCTCTTACGAACCATCTCTTCCCCCAGACTTTGGTCAAGGACCTGGCAAGTAGCTTGCAGGAAAAAGCTACACAGGACCTCTTAGCTCAGTCCTCGAGACGTCCAGCAGTTCCTTCCACGTCCTCATTTGTATGACCTCCTAAGAAGGTTAAACCCTTTCGTGGGGCTCCTCCCTTGAGAGCAGCTCCTCGAGGGAGAGGGCTTTCAAGAGGAAAGAGCTTCCTTCAAGCCCAAGACATCGAAATGAAGATTATGTCCTTCAGACACCAGTCGGAGCCAGACTGAAGTTTTTTGCGGGAGCATGGAGAGAGAGATACGGACCCTTGGTCCCTCAAGATCGTGGAGCAGGGTTACAAGATCCCCTTTTTGGATCCTCCTCCTCTATCCACGACTCCCAGAGACCTTTCTCCGTCATATCAGGGAGAGAAAAAACGGATTCTGTTCGATCTATTAGATCAAATGATCGAAAAAAGAGCGGTGGAGCAGGTCGTGGACCTGGGGTCACCAGGATTTTACAACAGGATTTTCCTGGTACCGAAGCAGTCATCGGGTTGGCGTCCAGTCCTAGACGTAAGCAGGCTCAATCTTTTTGTAGAAAAGATCAAATTCAAAATGGAGACGCCTCAGTCTGTTCTAGGAGCCTTGAGACCGGGCGACTGGATGGTGTCCTTAGACCTGCAGGACGCGTATTTTCACGTTCCAATCCACCCTCTTTCAAGAAAATACCTAAGATTTGTTTTAGGCAACAAAGTCTGGCACGGCTCTGATGGTTTTTACCGTCATCATGAAGAATTCTGCGAGGTGGTTACACTCTTCAGGGATAAGAGTTTCCCTATACCTCGACGATTGGCTTGTCAGAGCGTCGTCGAAGGAGAAATGTCTGAAGGACCTTCAGTTAACATTAGCCTTAGCGAAGTCCCTGGGACTTCTTGTCAACCTCGAAAAGTCACATCTGACACCGACACAGTCCATCATGTATCTGGGGATTCAGATGGATTCAGTGGCTTTTCGGGCGTTTCCGTCCGAGGAACGTCAGCAGCTAGGCTTAGAGAAAATCTCAGCCTTCTTGGGGAAAGAGACTTGCTTGGCGAGGGAATGGATGAGTCTGCTGGGCAACATTTCCTCCCTGGAAAGGTTTGTTTCCTTGGGAAGACTGCACCTCAGGCCTCTCCAGTTTTTCCTTGCGGATGAATGGAAGGCCAAGGACAATCTCAATGCGATCTTGAAGATCTCAGAGTCGGTGAAAAGCCATTTAAGATGGTGGCTCGATCCTCAGAAGTTACAAGAGGGCTTATCCCTAAATCTTCTGAGCCCCGACCTAGTGTTGTTTTCAGACGCTTCCATTTCGGGCTGGGGAGCAACACTAGGAGGGGAAGAAGTGTCAGGCTCCTGGAGAGGGGAACAGGCAGTCTGGCACATCAATGTCAAAGAACTGGCAGCGATCTTCCTGTCGCTGCAGTTCTTCGAAGAGAAATTGACAAACAAAGTTATCCAAGTCAATTCGGACAACACCACAGCCCTCGCATATTTGAAGAATCTGGGAGGAACACACTCCCGGACTCTGTTTCACCTGGCAAAGGAGATTCTGCTGTGGGCAAGGGTGAGAAAGATCACGATCCTGACGAGATTCATCGCAGGAGTGCAGAACGTCAGGGCAGACCTTCTCAGTCGACGGGACCAAATCCTGCCGACAGAATGGATCCTGCATCAAGACGTGTGTCAGGAGCTTTGGAAGTTGTGGGGACGTCCTCTGGTCGACCTATTCGCGACGTCGAGGACGAAGAGGCTTCCTCTGTATTGCTCCCTGGTCCTAGATCCAGGAGCAGTAGCTGTGGATGCATTGCTCTGGAGTTGGACGGGCCTAGACCTTTATGCCTTCCCACCATTCAAGATCATGGGGGAAGTCATGAGGAAGTTTGCGGCTTCAGAAGGGACAAGGTTGACCCTGATCGCCCCGATGTGGCCGGCGAGAGAATGGTTCACAGAGGTCATGTCATTCCTTGTAGACTTCCCAAGGACGTTGCCCTGGAGGAAAGATCTACTCAAACATCCTCACTTCAAAAGGTATCGCCAAAACCTCTCCGCTCTGGGTCTGACTGCGTTCAGACTATCAAAAAGTTGGCCAGAGCGAGAGGTTTTTCGAAAACAGCTGCGAAAGCAATTGCAAATGCAAGAAGAGCCTCTACAAGAGCTGTTTACCAATCAAAGTGGGCTTCCTTCAGGGCATGGTGTAGAAAGGAGGGAGTTTCCTCTTCCACGACCTCTGTGAGCCAGATAGCCGATTTTCTGCTTTTCCTTAGAAACGTGCAGAAATTAGCAGTCCCGACCATCAAGGGATACAAGAGCATGTTGTCAGCAGTTTTTAGGCACAGAGGCCTGGACCTCTCTGACAACAGGGATCTTCACGACCTCGAGATCGTTCGAGACCACGAAGATTCCTCAGGCGATGCCGCCTTCATGGAACCTTGACGTGGTTCTTAGACTATTGATGTCAAGTCGTTTGAACCTCTTCACTCAGCGTCTCTTCGGAACTTGACAAAGAAAGCTCTTTTCCTAACTTCTCTGGCGACGGCGAAGAGAGTTAGCGAAATCCAAGCTTTTAGTAGCCAAGTGGGCTTCAAAGGAGACAACGCTGTCTGCTCTTTAAGTCCAACTTTCTTGGCTAAAAACGAGAACCCGTCTAACCCTTGGCCAAAGAGCTTCGAGATTAAGGGTATGTCGAGTCTGGTGGGCCAAGAACCAGAGAGAGTCCTGTGCCCTGTCAGGGCTCTCAAGTTCTATGTTCATAGAACGAAGGAGGTACGAGGTCCCTTAGGTAATCTCTGGTGCTCTGTGAAGAGACCGGAATTACCTTTGTCAAAAAATGCTGTGGCTTTCTTTCTGAGGGACGTCATTAAAGAGGCTCATTCATCTTGCCTGAAGACTGATTTGAGCCTCTTGCGAGTGAAAGCTCACGAGGTCAGAGCTGTCACTACCTCTCTTGCCTTCCAAAAGAATATGTCAATCAAGGACATTCTTGATGGCACCTTTTGGAGGAGCAATTCTGTATTCGCCTCACATTACTTAAGAGATGTGAGAACGATTTACGAGGACTGTAGTTCTCTTGGACCATACGTTTCTGCAAACACAGTCTTGGGGGCTGGAGGTAGCTCTTTCCCTATCCCTTAGTTAGGAGTTAGGCTAGTTTTAATATGTTTTGTGTTTTTGGTTGTTGGTGAGATCTTGTGTGAAGATCTCCCATCCATTAGATTAACTTTCAGGGGGTTTTTGGTCTAATTGGTCAGGTGGTGGTCAGTTGCTTCATAGCCCTCTTATGTATGGTTCGATGGTCTTGTCACGTTGAGGTCACGCCCCCGTTGACAGAGCATCCAGAGCGCACCAGCACTACAGGTCTCCACCTGGCTGGCAACTCTGATTCAGCAGAAGCAGGCTTAAATGACAGTAATCTCAGAGTCTACTTTGCTAACAGGTGAGCAACCAAGATGTACATCATCTACTTAATTTAGTTTCCTACAAATCCTATTCTGTCTCTTCCCACCATCCGAAGGTGGGATTCAGCTATATATATATCTGTCAGGTAAGTTGCATGTACAAAATGTTATTGTTATAATACAATTAAGTTTGTTCATACTTACCTGGCAGATATATATATAGCTGTATTTTCTGAAGTCCGACAGAAATTCAAAACTCGCGGCACACACAGTGGGCGGCCAGGTGGTAGTACCCATTCCTGCCGCTGGGAGGTGGATATCAGGAACCATTCCCATTTTCTATTCATATTTTATCAATGCCATTGTCTCCTGAGGGGAGGAGGGTGGGCACTTTAATTATATATATCTGCCAGGTAAGTATGAACAAACTTAATTGTATTATAACAATAACATATTTAGCGGTTAAAAATATTTCAAAATAATTTTTTTTTCAGGTGCATCAACAGTCGACCAAAGCTGGTGGTAGTGGTGGAGGTCCTCGTGCCAAGAAAAGTACGGCTGCTGGAGGAGGAGCCCAGTTTGTTGGTCTTGAACTCTACAAACGTCTTAGAGATTTCCTAAAGACATACCTTCTAGCACTTATGAAAGTATGTAAAAGAGTTTTATTTTTATTTTGCTGATGCCATCAGAGTTATTTCTGATTAGTTTCTTCATTTGACTCAAGTTTTATTTTACAGTGTGTCTTTTGACCAGAATGAGCAAGTTGCTGAATTAATTGTGCTAGTTAAAAGGGCAAATCAGCATTTAGCATAAATATTGGTTCTCATGAATATGGAGTTATTTTTTATTTATACTGGATTATTGGGGAAAGATTAAGAATGACTTTGTTGCCTAATGTAATACCAAAATGTGCAATACAAGAATGTATTTTCTGAATATTTGTTCTTAGGAGGGAAATGTCCTTGACAAATTATCATTGATCATATACAAGATGTAGAAAGTACTCAGGTTTACTAGTTGATGGATGCCTCCTTTGAAAGTATTGCTTAAGTTGAAGGATTTATCCAATGTTATATGTCTGTATAACATTATAGAATACTATAAAAAAAACTAGCCTTTTTAGTTGTTTGTAAAGTGGGTACGTGGTCCCGTGTTAAATGGTACTGTATTTATTCTGCTATGTATGATTATTGTAGGTTTTATGTGCTTCAACTGTAAGTTTAGTTGTCTAGATGTTTAGTAAAGCTAAGCTTTTCATGAGAGCAGTATTTAAATTTGTAATAAAATTAAGATTTTCATGAAAGCAGTATCTTGATTTTTCATAAAAGCTTGCAATGGCATTAGTGTTCTACTGCAGCTTTTATGATGGGTCCCGTTTTTTTTATTTTTTTATTTTTACAGTATACTACTACCTAGTATTTTTAGGAAAGAAATTTTTTGTCAAATGAATTTGTTTCTGTAAACTTACTTCATGATATTTGTTAATAACTGGCCAATGTTTATATTCTGGATAAAGAAATGTTTCTAAGAATATTAATTTATTGATATGGTAGTTAGAGTGGTGTATGATTGCTTAGAGTTTGTAGATTACAGGATTTGTTGTAATCTTGTGTGAAGAATCTTCTTCGTTGTTTTCTAAGGGCGTTGCGGAATTAATGTTTCCAACTGTATCATGGGTTCATTTTCAAGGAAGGGTGGGCTTTGTTTTGGTTGAAATGGTCATAGTGCCCCAGGTGCTTTGTCTTGTTTGAGCTGAGTTCTCATTGGCTGGATCAGGAGATTAAGTCCCTGAGTTAACCCGTCTCCCAGAGGTGGATGCTTGCACTGGTCTTCATGTGTGAACGGAGACTGGGAGGGTAGTATCGAGAAGGTCACTGCCGGTAGATGGGACCACCACCCGATTGGTCTGTTTGATTGGCTCTAGGGTGCTGGCGGGCGGCGCCCTATATACCACAGTCGGGAAGAGGGAAGTCTCATATGTGGTGTTTAGGTTAAGTCTCTCCTTTTCTCTGTGTAGGGCCTGCAGGAAGCGGAGGTGACAGTGGTCTGCCACCTTATCAATAATTCCAATATTACGAATTATGTCCTTTCGGGTTATTCTCTTGATATTGTGGGTGTTCTTGGTATGGTTATGGATGGCACCTTCCAGAGCAAGGCAGGATATCCTTATGGAAAATTGCTATTTGTCATACATATGTAGGCGCCAGGGCATTCTGGGATAGGGCATTTGTATTGGTAGACAATGTTAGTGTTCTTCAGACTGCGCCAGGGGGGCTGGAATGTTTTTCATGATCAGGCACTGGTCTTCTTGCTTTTGCAAATTACCAATTTAACCTTTTACCCAGGGTCCATAGGGGAGAGATTCCTTTTTATAATATTGCAAAGGGCTCACTCATCCTCTATATTTCCTGTGAAGTACTCCCTTGTAAGAGATAGTGGCGTCTTCAAGAGTGGCGGGGTGAGGCTCCTGCTGATACCATTTATCAATGCTCTTTCGTATGCATTTTGTGATGTCCCTGTTGGAATATGAGCTCTCCCGATGAAGGTGCTGATCACACTGCACTTGTATCTTTCTGGACACTCACTCTCGCCATTCAGGCACATGCCCAGGTTCGTGGGTTTCGTATGTACTTGCGTTACGAAGCGCTCCTCGTTGCTCGACTAGGATGTCAAGGAAGGGGAGGCGACTGTCACGGCAATGTTCGACGGTGAAGGTGAGTCTACTGTGGTCGTGGAAGGCTTGTCGCAGGTACTCTATTTCTTCCACCGTGCTGGCACTTATGAAGGTGTCGTCCACTATACTACCAAATATATATAGACAGTTTCTCAGTGGTAGCGAATACCCGACGTTCCAAAGCAACCATGTAGAAGTTTGCTAAAAGTACTCCAAGGGGAGAACCCATTGCCACACTGTCTTTTTGTAGGTACATAAGGCCTCTGTGGGTGGAGAAAGGGACCTTTTTTTTTTGACAAATCTTGAGGAGTGTTCAGAGGGCATGTTCAGGGATGTTTAATGGGTGCATGGAGTTTTCTCTATACAGTGTTCCCCCCATATTTGCGGGGGGATGTGTACCAGACACCCCCATGAATAATTAAAACACGCAAATAGTTAAAACCACCTCTATAAATGCTTATAACTGCCTATCTTGAAAGTTCAGATACCAAATGTATACCTTTGATAACATCCTACTTCAAATATACCTAAAATTACTAACCTATTACAGTATTAATCTTTGAGGTTATATTATTAATATTTCAAAGTCATCTTAAACATTTTACCATTAAAAATATATACCTACAGCCAATAAAACCAAGTAGAGGAGAGAGAAGAGAGAGAGAGAGAGAGAGAGAGAGAGAGAGAGAGAGAGAGAGAGAGAGAGCAATGAATGGCATCATCATATAATCTGACCATCAAGAGTGAAATTATGAATTATTTCTGAGAGAGAGAGAGAGAGAGAGAAGCGTGCGCTTACCTTACATTACAGACCTTACATCTTGTTCGGGTTGCCCCAGGTCCCTCAGTGTGAGGCACCTCTAATGTCTACCAGAGAGTTGCTAATGCATCTTCTAGTATACTTTGTATCTTCCAATCTTGGAGGGTCTGGGATGCAGCTTAGATATTTGTCAAGCTTATTCTTAAACACATCTACGTCACTCCTGATATATTCCTCAGATGAGCTGGCAACGCATTGAATAGATGCTGCATTATTGATGCTGGTGCGTAGTGGATTAATGTCCTGTGTGCTTTAATTATTTTTCCTGGTATAGTTTTGGGCACTATTAATCTACCTCTGCTTGCTCTTTCTGATATGTTTAGCTCCATGATGTTTTCGGCAATTTCTTCTATCTGTTTCCATGGCTGAATTATCATGTAGCATTCTCTTCTCCTTTCTAGACTATATAATTTTAAAAATTGTAGTCTTTCCCAGTTGTCAAGACCCTTAACTTCTATGCTAGCTTTTAAGTACCTTTGTACACACACTATTTGTGCAATATCCTTTTGATAGTGTGGGTACCATATCATATTGCAATATTCAAGTGGACTACGAACATATGTTTTATAAAGCATAATCCTGTGTTCAGCTTTTCTTGTTTTGAAGTGCTGTAACAGCATTCCCATTTTTGCTTTACATTTTGCTAATAGAATTGCTATTTGATCATTGCATAACATGTTCCTATTCAACATCATACCAAGGTCTTTAACTGCTTCCTTATTTGTGATTTTCTTGTTATTAGATCCCCTATATGCATATAGCTTTCCTTCTCTATCTCTATAATTTATTGATTCAAATTTATCATAGTTAAATACCATCCTATTTACTTCTGCCCATTTATATACTATGTTAAGGTCTCTCTGTAGCGCATTCCTATCTTCATCACAAGTAATTTCTCTACTTATTCTTGTGTCATCGGCGAAACTTCTCACTACCGGGTCCTCAACATTACTTTCTATGTCTGCAATCATAATAACAAACAGCAATGCAGCTAGTACTGTACCTTGTGGCACATCGGATATTACCTTAGCTTTTGCAAAGTCTAGGTAAACCACATCTGGTTATTTTCCGTTTTTTCATATTTTTATATATGCTCTCACAGTGGACTAACAGTTGGGTTTGTGTACTTTTTCGGGGTACAAAACCATGTTGTCCTATATTAAACAAATTATTTTTTATTAAATGTTTCATAATATTTTTCTTCATTACCATTTCATACACTTTCCATAATATTTGATGTTAGACTCACAGGCCTATAATTACTTGCCTCTAGTCTTGATCCACTTTTGAAAATAGGGGTAATATATGCTAATTTGTGCTCATCATAAATCTTGCCTGTATCTACACTTTGCCTTAATAATATTGCAAGGGGCTTTGCGATAGAACAAACTACTTTCTTTAACAAAATAGCAGGGACACTATCAGGACCAGATGCTGCTCCATTTTTAATTTCATTAATAGCCTGCACAATATTGGCTTCATTAATATCTGTCTGATAGATATTCACTATTTTCAACCCTTAGTTCTGTATCATTGTCTTCATTATCAATTCTAGGGGTAAATTCTCTCTCATATCTTTCTGACAATATTTTGCATATCTGACAATATTTTGCATATTTCCTTTTTTTCATTCGTTAATCTCCCTTCAATTCTTAGAGGGCCTATTTCTATTCTTCTTTTATTCATCTTTTTTGCATATGAGGACAGTAGTTTGGGGTTTTGCTTGATATTTACTAGGGTTTTTTCTTCCAAGTCCCGTTTCTCATTTTCTTTTGATTGTATAAACTTTTGTTCTGCATTTTCTATCTTACTTTTTAGTTCCATCACTTTCCATGCATTCTTTTCTTTTGCAAGACCATTTTTCCACTTATTTTCTGGAACAAGATACCTCTGTCTCTTGGTATGCATGACTGATGTTTACTTTTTTTCTTCTATATACATATATTTATCCACTATTTTCTCTAATATTTTATATAATAGCTCCGTATATACCTGTATATCATCACTTACGAAAATGTTATCTCAATCTTTGTTTAATTCTTTATTTATTTCTGACCATTTTATATTTTTACTTTAGAAATTGTATTTTCCATATCCTTCACACTTTTTCATTTCTTGCTTATCTCTGTTTTCACTTGCTTTGGAATGTACTGTTAATTCTATGACATTATGTTCTGAAATACTCACATTATAAACTATTATTTTTTTAACATAATTCACCTCATTCACAAATACTAGGTCGAAAGTATTTTTTTTCTTGTTGGCAGGTGATTTGTGTTGAATGTTGTATTCTAGTAGCATATCTAATAGCGTTTTGAATGGACTCTTATCTTCTGCACTACTATTACTCTCTTTTTTTATATGTATAAATACAACCACAATCTCCTATTCGTTCTTTCCAATCTACGAAAGGAAAGTTAAAGTCTCCAGATAGGAGAATAGTCCAGTCCTTGTGATTTCTATATATATCATCCAATTATTCTATTATTGTGTCAAACTCTTTAGTATTAGGGGGTCTATGAGAGAGAGAGAGAGAGAGAGAGAGAGAGAGAGAGAGAGAGAGAGAATAACTCCTAGACTCCGACTCCTTCCCCACCGCCAATTCGTATATCCAACTGTCATTTACTCCCCCGCCCACCTTCCTCCACGTGGATGAAAAGACTGAGAATCGCTATTTTTAATTAATCTTATTAATATTTGAAAATTAGTTATAAGGTAAATCATTTATTTATACTGCAAAACAAATAAACATACATAAGTGAGTGTGAGAGAGAGATGTTATTGCTACTGTTTAATCTCATTAAAATAATAATATACAGTACTAGTTTACAAATATTATTTGTAAACTAGTACTGTATATTATTATTTTACCATAAAATGTAATAATGTCCTTAAAGATAAACTTATACATACACTTCCAGCCCAAACATAGGGCGAGAGTTACCACTAGGAGAGAGAGAGAGAGAGAGAGAGAGAGAGAGAGAGAGAGAGAGAGAGAGATATCCTTATTTAAAAGAGGGAAATGGATAGATTATTGTATTTCTTTAAAATACTATCACATATGAATTTTGAAATAAGTTATATTACTATTATTATTATGCGAAAATATTAATAAACGTACACATGTACCATAGAAATTCTCTCATCTCAGTAAGAGAGAGAGAGAGAGAGAGAGAGAGAGAGAGAGAGAGAGAGAGAGAGAGAGAGAGAGAGAGAGAGAGAGAGAGAAAATTTACATGATCCTGAGTGGGCAACACACACTCCCCCTCCTGACACATTACTTGATATATTTGACAGCTGTTGGACCCCAGCCATCTCAGCTTGGCTACGTGGAGTTCAAAGACAAGATGCGAGGTAAAAATGGATTTTCTTTCATTCTTACATAATTTTTTTTTTTATTTATGAACTAAAATCTTGCTAATTCACTTTGGTACTTTCTTTAATGAATTGATATTATTGCTGTTTACATTAATATTGATATTTGAAAATTAGTAAATCATTTATTTATCATCTAAAAAACATACATCTCTGAGAGAGAGAGAGAGAGAGAGAGAGAGAGAGAGAGAGAGAGAGAGAGAGAGAGAGAGAGAGAGAGAGAGAGAGAGAGAGAGAGAGAGAGATATTATTGTAGTATTGGTAAAATACTTTAACATATGATTTTTGTAATTACAGTAGTTGTTGTTATTATTATTATTATTATTATTATTATTATTATTATTATTTTATTATCATTATCATTATTATTATTATTACTATTATCATTTGAAAATATTAATAAACATATTATACATACGTGTACCATAAAAATCTCTCATCCAAGTAGAGAGAGAGAGAGAGAGAGAGAGAGAGAGAGAGAGAGAGAGAGAGAGAGAGAGAGAGAGAGAGAGAGAGAGAGAGAGAGAGAGATATTTCCTTCATTCTTACACAAGTTTTAAAATTTATTAACTAAAATCTTACTAATTCACTGTAGTATTTTCTTTATTGAAGTGATTGCTCTTTACATAAATATTAATATTTGAAAATTAGTAAATCATTTATCATACAAAAGGCATACATCTCTGTAAGAGAGAGAGAGAGAGAGAATTATTATTATAATTATTATGTGATATCGTTTAATCTTATTAAACTTACTAAGACAGTACTGATCAATATTAATATTTTAAAATTAGTAAACCATTTTTGTATCATAAAAATGTATTTAGACATGAAAATAACATCAAAATACACTAATTAGGGATTTTTTATTGTCGGAAAACCCTGCAATTAGGCGAATTCACTGCAAATAATGGGTAGATAAGGTCCAGAGAAAAATCCGCGAATCTGGAGAACGTGAATAAGGGGGCCCACTGTATACAAGATCCAGAATTACCTGGATTGTTGCATCCATTGGGATGTTTGTGAAGAGGGACTCCACATCCATTGATGCAATAATTCCTCTCTGGGATGTCATTTTCAAGGCTTCTATAAACTCAGCAGAGGACTTCAAACTATGGTCATCTGGAATGTAAGGAGTCAAAATAGCATTCAATTTCTTTGCAAGCTGGTATGTAGTGGCAGGAATCTGGCTAAAAATAGGGCGTAATGATCATTCCACGATGGTGCTGGGGTGTGCACCGCCTGGAAAAGAAGGATGCCAAAAAGAGAATGAGGACAACGACATAGAAGCTGGTCACCCTAAACAGAGGAAAACTAAGGCTCTCAAAGAAGAGAGAAGAATGCATTAATCTATTTGACTGACTATGTACCTACTGCCGAGCAAGATAGAATTCTAGAGGCCCATGGAGAAACGCCTTGAGATCAAGTACCTGCTAGACACCATACACAAGCATGAAGATCAAGGCACCATATGTACTATGGACGCCCTCCAACCCCTCTTCTTGGCTGAGACCCTCATAGAACACGATGATTATAATTTATGTGATTGACAGGCAACTAAGGGAAGCAGCCAAAGAACTTCGAGCTAAAGAGGATGTCACCATCCATTGGACTGATAAAACCACTTCATTTGTACTAATTTGTACTGAAGTATACCACCACAAGTTAGATGAGATACTGGTAGACAGCAGCAAATTTCCAAGGATCATTTCATTATTAGCCAGATTTCTGCCACTACCTAGCAGCTTGCAAAGAAATTGAATGCTATTTTGACTCCTTACATTCCAGATGACCACAGTTTGAAGTCTGCCAAGTTTTTGGCTCGTTACATTCCAGATGACCACAGTTAGAAGTCTTCTGCTGAGTTTATAGAAGCCCTGAAAACAACACCCCCGAGAGGAATTATTGCATTGATGGATGTGGAGTTCCTCTTCACGAACATCCCTGTGGATGAAACAAACCAGATAATTCTGGATCGTGTATATAGAGACAATTCCACTCCCCCATTAAGTATCCCTGAACATGCCCTCTGAACACTTCTTAAGATTTGCACAAAAAAGATCCTCTCTCCACCCACAGAGACCATATGTAGCACAGATAAAAAGATTGTGTAGCAATGAATTGTACCCTCACAGTATTTTTCACGAACTTCTACATGGGTGCTGTGGAATGTCGGATGTTCGCCACCATTAAAAAACATCGAAATATGTCCGGATATATTGACGACATCTTCATAAGTGCCAGCATGACAGGGTGGTAGTGCCGTCATTGGACTAAATGTGGTGCACTGTAGGCATTATTTAAGGTTCTTTGCAGCATGCCTTCAGCCTCTAGCTGCAACCACTTTTGTTCCTTTTACTGTACCTCCTTTCACATTCTCTTTCTTCATCTTACTTTCCACCCACTCCTGATACTTGATTCATAGTGCATCTGTGAGGTTTTCCTCCTTTTACACCTTTCAAACCTTTTACTGTCAATTTCCATTTCAGCACTGAATGACCTCATAGGTTCTAGTGCTTGGCCTTGGGCATAAATTCTATATCAACTTCACTCAACGGTGGAAGAAATAGAGCATCTGCGCCAAGCTCTCCACAACCGCAGTAGACACAACTTCACCATCGAACATTGCCGCGACCATTGCCTCCCCTTCCTTGCCATCCTCATTTGGCAATAAGTGCTTGGCCTTTGGCCTAAATTTTATATTCAACTCAGCTCAAGGGTGGAAGAAGTACATAGAGCATCTGCGACAAGCCTTCCACAACCACAGTAGACTTAACTTCACCATCGAACATTGCCATGACTGTCGCCTCCCCTTCCTGGACGTCCTCGTTGGGCAACAAGAGGATCATTTCATAACGCAAGTATATACAAAATCCACCAACTTTGGCATGTGCCTGAATGGCAATTGAGTGCCCAGAGAGATATAAGCGCACTGCGATCATCGCTTTAATCAGGAGAGCTCTTTCACACACTTCTTGGAAGGACACGCGCACTGAATTAGTGTGTTGCCCAGGTTTTAATTAACGTATATTCCAACAGGGACATCACAAAATGCATACAGAGAAGCATTGATAAATGGTATCAGCAGGAGCCCCACCCCGCCGGTCTTGAAGATGTCACTATCTTTTACAAGGGAGTATTTCACAGGAAATACAAAGAGGACGAGTGAGCCCTTCGCAATATCATGGAAAGTAATGTCTCCCCTATGGATCCTGGGAAAAAGGTTAAACTGATCATGAGAAACAATCCAGCCCCCGTGGTGCAGGATCCTCTGAAGAAAACTAATGTTGTTTACCAATACAAATGCCCTGGCACCTACATTGGTATGACAACTATGCAATTTTCCAAAAGGATGTCCTGTCACAGTCAGGAAGGCACCATCCATCATCATATATCAAGAACACCCACAATATATCAGAATAAACTGAAAGGACAATTCCTAATATTGGAATTATTGATAAGATGGCAGACCACTACTGCCACCTCTGCCTCCTGGAGGCCGTACACATCAAAAGGAGAGACACCTAACCTGAACACCACACAAAAGAGTTCCCTCCTCTCAACTGTGGTGCACCCCAGAGCCGATTGAATTGACCAATCAGGTGGTGGCCCCATCTACTGGCAGTGACTTTCAAAATACTACCCTCCCAGTCTCCAACGTCCCCACGCAAAGACCAGTGCGAACAGCCACCTCTGGGATACGGCTTAACTCAGGGACTTATCCCCTGATCCAGCCAATGAGAATTCAACTCTCACAAGACAGAGCACCTGGGATATTATAAATACTGTTTAATGACCCCATTTCAACCAGAACAAGCCCTCCCTTCCTTGAGAATGAACCGATGATACGGTTGGAAACATTAATTCTGCTACCCCCTCAGAAAATAAAGATGATGAGAATACGACAAATCCTGTAATTTGCAAACCCTTTGGTGATCATACTCCACTTTAAACTATCATATGAATAAACTAATATTTTTAGAAGCCATTTCCTTACCCATATCATGAACATCAGCCAGATAGCAAATATGAACTCTGATGAGAAGAAAGTAATAAGAAGAATTGAAAAGACCATATATAAAATAAATTCCACTGATGCTGCCATTCTATCTAATAAAATATAATAATAATAATGATATGATAATAATGCAATGTTAACACAGATGTTGGGGGTATTCCAAAAGAATGATAATTATATTATTATTATTTCATAATCACAGTACTCCAGTTTGACTGGGTGGTATTTATAGTGTGTGGTTGTGGGTTGCATCCTGCCTCCATAGGAGTCCATCACTTTTCTTACCATGTGCACTGTTTCTAGGAGAGCACACTTCTGCATGAGTCCTGGAGCTACTTCAACCTCTACTTTTTCCAGATTCCTTTTCATGGATCTTGGGATCGTGCCTAGTGTTCCTATGATTATGGGTACAATTTCTACTGGCATATTCCATATCCTTCTTATTTCTATTTTCAGGTCTTGATTCTTATCCATTTGTCCCTTTTTTTTTTTTCTCTCTTCAACTTTGGTGTCCCATGGTATTGTGACATCAATGAGCGATACTTCTTGATTTTGTCAATCAACATCACGTCGTGTCTATTTGCACATGTCACCCTATCTGTTCTGAGACCATAGTCGCAGAGGATCTATGCCCGATTGTTTTCTATCACTCCTTCAGGTTGGTGCTCATACCACCAACCTGAAGGAGTTGTCACTGAATCATGCCTCTTTTTGTACTGGTTCTGAGCAAGTGCCAGACATTTGCTTGCTACAGTGGACCCCCGTATTCGCGTTCTCCAGATTCGCGGACTCACACACACACACATTTCTCTCGGGAACGTTTCCCCACATTATTTGCGGAAAATTCGCATATTCACAGTATTTTTCTCTGAGAAATATCCACAAATTCCTGGGTTTTTCTTATCAATTTCATCATAAAATGCACTTTTTGTGATAGAACTATGGATAAACCAAGTATAAACATTTTTAGTGGGTTTTTCTTGAGTTTTAACCAACAAAATAGGCTGTTTTAAGCATTTTTATAGGGGTTCCAACTATTCGCGGGTTCTTACTATTCATCCCCCGCGAATAAGGGGGACCACTGTATATGGTTTATGGTCTCGTTTTTCATATGGCACTTCATGCATATGGCTGAGATGTTATTTCCATATATTCTTTTAATATTATTATTGTTATTATTTATATTTTTTAGAAGATGATGAAGCCTATTCATATGGAACAAGCCCATTGGGGCTGTTGACTTGAAATTCAACCTTTCAATGAATAAGTTGTTCATTGGGAAGACGTTAGAGGAGGTTAAATAAATACAGAAAGATGAGATCTCGCTTATTAAAAAATAAAATATAAATTTAAAGTAAATAAATAAGTAAATATAACTGTATTAAAGTGCAAGGAGAATAGTATTATTGTAGTAATGCAGTGCATCTTCACTTGAACTTTTGAAGTTCTAATTGTATGACACCCTCAGGGAGACAGTTCCACAGTCCAATGGTGTGAAGGATAAAAGACTTCTTGAACTTAGAAGTTTTACAGTAAGGCACATTATCTGCATATTGGTGCTGCTATACAGCATATCCAGTTGCTCTTAGCAGAAAAAGGGGATCAGGGATCAATTGAGTATGTGAAGGATCCCTGTTAAAATACAACTTATGAAAAATTAACAAACAAGACCATCCGTTGATGGACTATGACATAACTTCTAAGATTAGGAAACAGAAACCTACCACCACGAACCACTCTTATCTAAAAGAGATGAATCTTTGGCAGAAGCAGACATCCATACCAAACAACAGTATTCTAGTAAGGGAATCACAATGACCTAAAACAAGTTGCATTTTTTCATATCACTGTTATAAATTTATTGTCTTTTTGTGCACAACCTAACTTTCATGCGGCATTTGCTGACTCGTGGAGTTCAATTGACTTGGAGGGGAGTATGGGATGGAAAATCTGTACAAGATCTGCTAATCAGCAGTGTATTAATTTTCCTGTAGTTCAGCCTTATACTCCACAGACTACATCATTCACCAATCCTCTCCATGTCCCGATAGAGACTAAGGGCAATTTCATTTCCTTCTAGTGGGGACTTGACGACATCCACAAGTGTAGCATCGTCAGCATACTGAACAATCTTGTATTCCAGGCAACAACCATATTACTGTATATACTAAAAATAACAGTGGGCTAAGAACACTGCCCTGTAGATCTCCTGACATAATATGTCTATGTTCGCTGAAGATCTCGGTAACAGTAACTCGTTGCTGCCTACATGTAAGGAAATCTTTTAAGTAAACTTGCAACATATCCACCCACTCCAAGATATTCAGGTATATAAGTGCCTTGTGATTGACTAAATTGGCACTAAATCTATTTGAATTACTCTACACTCAAAACCCATATCAAGGTTCTCTTGCAAATGTTATGTTAAATCTAAAAGAGCATTGCAGATGCCTAACTGTCTTTGGTAGGCATATTGTCTATCAGGAAATAATCTTTTAGATTCTACATGCTTATATAGTGGCTTAAAAATAAGTTTTCCAGTAACTTTGAAGAGCACAGCGAGAACAGAAATTGGCCTGTAGTTACTTACTGCAGTCTGCAGATATGCCTATCTTTGGAACAGGCACTGCATTGCTAAGCTTGTGCTCATCTGCAAAGATACAACATTAGCATAAAAATCAGTGGAATCTGCTATTCTACTACCATGACTACTACTAATGATAATAGTAATAATAGCATCTATACAACACTAAAACAATAATAGTTTGTAACATTAGTATATAATACATTATATTATATAATACTACAACTCTTATCTTGGTTGTATGTTTGAATGCACACTGGGAATCCTGGAGGATTCGGGTAATTTCAGAGGCTTCTGGGCCCTTCCTTCCCTTTTCCTTTTTTACCCCTTCCCTCCCCCTTCTCCTCCCCCTTTTTCATCCCCCTTTCTCCTTCCCCCTCTTATCCCCCTTCCCCCCTCCTTCCTCTTCCCTATCCTCTCGCCTCCTCTACCCCCCTTTTCCCCTCCTTTTCTCTCTCCTCTTCCATCCCCCCCCTTCTCCTTTTTTCCCTCTTCCATCCCCCCCTTTTCCCTCTTCCATCCCCCTTCTCCTTCCCTCTTCCATCTCTCTTCTCCTTCCCTCTTCCATCCTCTTCCCCTTCCCATTCCCATTGCCCATCCCTCTTCTTCCTCCCCCATAAACGAGGTATAAAAGTGACCCAAGGGTCCTCGGATGGTCTAGGCAAAATATATAGTGGAATGGTTTCAAGATGCCATGATATACGTATATGTGGAGGTATGGAAATGTCACAAAAGAGTGACCCGTGGTCTCATAATAATAATACAATTAAGATGATGATACCTCTCATCAGCTCAAAATAAATGTAAGGGAAGGTAAAGACTACTGCCAAGGCCTTAATCATAAAGAAAATAGCTTACGGTTTACAGACAAATGGTAAACCATCTGCCAGAAAGAGGTTAAAAAACGAAGGTATTCTGGGATTATGATGCAAGGACTGACCTTATGATTCAGGCTTGAGGGCAAACTTTATCTTGGTAAATGAAGAATCCTTGAAAGTATCTCTTTACAGATGTGACATACTATGAAATATATGAGTTAAGGAAAAAGGCAGAGAAGAGATAGAAAAGTACTAAAATCCAAAAATGGAAGTAAGGAGAGTATGGTGAAGTTGAGCAGGAATAGCACATATTATCTTGGGATCATTACGAGTAACCCTAAAGGACCTCAGGAAGAAGTTTCAAGGGATTGGATGCACAAATCTCAAACCAGTCTCGGTCCAGAAAAATATACCACTGGCCATAGCAAGGATACTTGGAGAATGTTGGAATGCCTCTTGAGGCAGGTTGTATCTTAGATCTAGGCTTGGGGATATCAGCATAACAGAGATAGAATAATTTTCTTCCCCCAGGATTCCAGTTCCATCCAGTGGACAAAATGAGATATTGTGTGCTACCCTGTATATAGCCCAAGGGAATTGCTCAGCTTAATGATTAGTAGTTCCTAACCTCTATTTGTGATGAAATTATATCCTTTGTAGAATTAAGGTGGAACGTTTAAAATATGTATGGGATGTTAAAATTTTGAAGGGTTTATTTCAAACTTAAGAATACTGTAGCACATCAGGTTTTCCAATTTCTATACTTAACAGCTACATTATTATTTTTGTTTTTGTATGTGACCTTTTAGGAATTAAGGAATTTTGATTATGAAGATATTAAGGTTGAAGTTTTATGGAAATATTGTTGAAATTGTGATATCTTGAATGTTCCGTTGTAGGCTATATAGTTTGTTGCTATTACATTTTGCCATGTAAGTAAAGCTAGGCAACCAAAAGAATTTGTGAAGTTATTGGGCTGTTGCGCTGGACTTTGGTAACAAAACTTCTGGAACTTTAAAAGTCATGTAGCCTTGTGTGTCTGAAGAAACAAAAGAATATAGTATTTTTTTGTATTAATTCAGCTACCTTAGGTAAATTAGTCACAGCTATCTAATTTTGTAATCTTGTTTTACCCAATTTAGGATGGTGTAGATTTGATGGATGAAGAAGTCTTGCGTTTTTATACCAACCAGTGGGAAGAATATCAGTTTTCCAGTAAGGTAAGTTGAGACTTGACCAGCAAGGTAAACTTTGAGTTCTTTTCAATTGTGTTACACAATTTATATTATATTGAAATGATAGTACTGAATTACTTTGTTTATTAAGTTTTCCTGTCTTGTAGGTGCTGAACGGTGTGTGTGCATATTTGAATCGTCATTGGGTTAAGAGAGAGTGTGATGAAGGTAATAAAGGAATTTATGAAATTTATCAACTTGCCTTAGTTACATGGAGAGACCATTTATTCCAGCCGCTAAATAAACAAGTAAGTGTTTAAGAACTGTACGGTTGGGAGTTTTTTCTTAGATGTTTTTGGTTTAGCATATGTTGAAATCTCATTTTTAAAGTCAGAGTAAAAACAAGGTTTACCAGGTTGTATTTTCTTTATTGAAATCATTCTGTGTGGTCAAGGGCATACATATTAGGTAGGAAATTTATTCAAGGTAAAAGAATAATGTTCCGTTTTTTCTTCATATACATTATAAATCAAAGGCCTAAAACATAAGTTAGTTATTCAAATATGAAGTTCAGCTGTAATTGTATGTAGTTACAGTTGAGGTGTTCTTGTGTTATCACTGTGCATTCCACACTTGTGAAGCTGGTGTAAATGTTAAACATTTTGGATCCCAGCTGCAACTGTGACCTGATAAAATGGAACCAGCCCAGTCAGTAAATATTTAACCTCTCTTAAAACCTATTACCTTATTAAATAGTTACCTTTAAGGTGTAATTAATCTGTTAAAGTAGATCAAATCCTTTGTAGGATAATGGTCTTCGATGAATGAAAAAGAAAGCCAGACTGAAGTCATTTTATCTCTTCAAGTTGATCACACTCCTATGATCCTTGGATACATGAAAAGCTCACTAGATCCAGTAGCTGAATGCAGGGAATGCAGGTTATTACTAAGTAACACATATCTTAAGTGAATGAAAATTCCTTTTTCTTGAGGCTACCGATGACGAAAAGTCACGCGTGCCCAGTCCAGGGAACATCTTGCAAAGCTCTGGTGCTTCTAGATCCTCTTCAGGATGCTGCTGTTGTGGAAAGTTCTGGATGACAGACATTCTTTGCTGTAGCAGTGCACAAACTTTGTGTTTCATAGAAGAACTTAATGAGTAACTACATAGCTAAAGTACTCGTATGGCAAATGTTTTGTTCCCTGTTATAGCGGTTCTTAAGGGGGCCGACCAGCTCATGCCATTTTTTAAGGACAGGACATTGACATTCATACCACTTCATAAGTCGACTTGGGACATCTCCAAACCTCATATGATTTTCGCCCATGACCTTCGGTTTTGTGACGCCAGGGTGATTTATCTTGAAAATAACCCTTTTTCAAATTCAGTCTCCTCCCGTTGCTAGATATGAATTTTTCATTATGGTAAGAAAATAAACCCTATATTTCTTCCGTCGGATCGGCGTCGTAACCCTAGAACATGTGTTGTAGGCCTGGAAATATGATTTACTGGGGTGTTTTTGTAGGGCTTGGAATGGATTAGGCATTTTACTTGTAAAATGCAGTTCAAGATACGAAAAACTCATGGTACGAAGGCCGCCTCGGAACGGATTAATTTCGTATCTCGAGGTACCACCGTAGTGAAAATTTGTCAGATTCTAGCAGTTCTAGTGTTTGCTATTACAGCGGAGTAGGCTGTAAGGCTAGGTTAATTAAAGCTTGCTATGATTCTTGTACATTCTACACAAAATGTAGATGGCAAGATTGCAATATGGATAAAACCTTTATTGAATATGCAATGTGGCATAGTTATCAATGGTAGGTTTTGATGTCTCATTTAGGAAGCTAGAGAAATATAGGAGGAAGGCAGCTTCTAGAGCTAAAAAAAAGCTCTCCTAATACTGACCCTCCTACTGAACAATCTTCTACTCCCATGCCTGGCTCCCATGCTTCTGATCCTGATGCCATCACCAATATTGAGTTTAGATTTAATAAGAAGCTTAATTTAGTAGTTAGTACTGTGGCTGAGTTGGGGCTTCTGTTCTATTCAAGTGATCATTTAAAGTGTTCACTTAGAAAGTGCAAAGTGATAGTGCAGTGCAAGTGGAAGAGGTGGCTATTCGTGCCGTTGGTTCTGCTAGACCGAGGTCACTTTCTTGCTCCCCCAACGCTTGGGGAAGACATACCGAAGTCCAAGGGAGGCCGAGGGGTTTTGCCCATGGGTAGTTGCACCTTAACCACACCTGTTGCACAGTCCCAGGTGTCGGTAGACATTGGAAAGGCTTGTCTAGGAGTGTGCATGGGTTACCTTGAAACTCCCAACAATTGCAGAGTGGACAGGAAGCTCCATAGACGTTACCTGGACTCCTCCCTACCTCTTTGGCACTCTTCTGCCAACTGCGCTCAGGGTCCTGATCCAATGGAGAGTCCAGTTTCCTGTTAAGAAGTACAAGCAGGCTCTTCTCCCTCTTCTGTTTGCTTTGGATGGTCTGGAGAACATCTCGCCTGTCTACTCAACTTTTTTCCGCTAGTGCCCACACCTGGCTTCAAAGCTTCCAGACACACTGCTTTCTGAGTGCCTGGTGCTAGCTCCTGAGCACCTGGCACCTACTTCTGGGTGCCCCCCTCTGTTTCGTCATCTCAAAAACTGCAGTCTCCTTCATCTCCTCCAGTCAGACCTTCAACTTTGTCTCCTTCATCAGTGGACCCTGATGAGCCTGCTGTGGCTTCTATTATGTCAGTTGGCACAAATTATGAACCTTTTGAAAGAAAGCGCTTCCCTTTCCTAAGCCTGTCCAGGATGAAACTTATCTCTAATTTTTTTGGAAGAAGAGGTAAAAAATCTCTAATTCTTCGGGAGAGGAGGTAAAACAAGAACCTGTGGCTCTTTCGGCTTTTGCTGCCTTATTGAGGTATTTGATGATGAATTCTCTCTCTCTCTCTCTCTGCATCTTCCTCTCTCTCTCTCCTCTCTCCTCTCTCTTCTCAATTTCTCTCTCTTTCTCGTCTCTCTCTCTCTCTCTCTCTCTCTCATCATCTTCCTTCTCTCTCCTCTCTTCCTCTTCCTCTCCGCCTCTCTCTCTCTCTCTCTCCTCCCCCCAAGCAGGCCCCATAGGTTGGAGTTCCACAATCAATGGCACAGAAGCTCGTCTGGGGTTTTTGATTGGCTGGGACTCCAACAAGGCACAAAAGCTCTGAAACCTCAGCAATTTAGCCTTCACTCACAGGGTAGTGGTTGCAGGGATGGTCATTCATTACACGAAGGAGTGAGCTTAACGAGGCACATTAGCAACACGAGAGAGAGAGAGAGAGAGAGAGAGAGAGAGAGAGAGAGAGAGAGAGAGAGAGAGAGAGAGAGAGAGAGAGACTTGATATATTTGACACCTTCCCGAGTTCCGAGCTTGTTTGGAGTTGAGAGAAGGTAGGGAAATGGATATAAAGAAAGACGAAGGGCAGAATTTTCATTTGAAATTACAGTTTTATTATTATTATTATTATTATTATTATTATTATTATTATTATTATTATTATTATCATCATTATTATTATTATTATTATTATTATTATTATTATTATTATTATTATTATTATATGAAGGTAGGAGACCCTCTCTCAGACTGTTTTGTTAAAGAGGATGGCAGCATCAATGGAATTTATTTTATATATGGTCTTTTCAATTCTTATTCTCTTCTCATCAGGGCTGATATTCACTAATAGCTGGCTGATGTTCATACTCTGGTTAAGGAAATGTCATATAAAAATACTAATTTATTTATAAGATAACTAAAAGTGGCGTATGGTCGCCGTAGAGTTTACAAATCTTAGTCTGGACGTTGTCTAAGGGCGTAACGGAATTCCAACTTTTCCAACCGTATCATTTGTTCATTTTCAAAGAAGGGTGAGCTTGAACTGATTGGAATGGGGTCGTTTGGTGGTATTTATTGTGTCCTGGGTGCTCTGTCTGGTGAGAGCTGAGTTTTCATTGGCTGAACAGAGGATTAAGTTCTGAGTCAAGCTGTCTTCCAGAGGTGGAAGTTCGCACTGATTTTCGCATGCGGACGCTGGAGACTGGGAATGTAGTGTTGGGAAGGTCATTGCCGGTAGATAGGGCCACCTGATTGGTCCGTTTGATTGGCTTTGGGGTGCTGGTGGGCGGCGCCCTATGCACCACCGCCAGGAGGAGTGAAGTCTCTTGAGTGGTTTTAAGGCTGGGTCTCTCCTTCCCGATGTGTAGAGCCTCCAAGAGGTGGAGACAACGGTGGTCTGCCACCTTATTGATAATTTCAATATTAGGAATAATGTCCTTTTGAGTTATCCTGGTATAGTAGGCGTTTTTAGCATGATTATGGATGCCGTCTTCCTGAGTATGGCAGGATATCCTCTTCGAAAATTGCAGAGTTGTCATACCAATGTAAGCTCTAGGGCATTCCTGGACAGGACATTTGTATTGGTAGACAATGCGAGTTTTCTTGAGAGGGTCCTGCACCACGGTGGCTGGATTGTTTTTCATAATTAGGCCACTGGTCTTCTTGCTTTTTTAGTAAATTATTAAGTTCACTTTTTTCGCAGGGTCTGTGGGGAGAGACGTTCCTTTCTATGATGGTATGAAGGGCTCGCTCGTCCTCTTTGTATTTCTTGTGAAATACTCCCTTGTAAAAGAGAGTGACGTCTTCAAGGGTGGTGGGCCATGGCTCCTGCTGATACCATTTATCGATGTTTCTCTGAATGCATTCGCATGGAAAGTATATGCATGTAAAATATTCATTAATCCACACGTTTGGTAGCCTCAACACCTTGGTGACTATCATGGAGTCTAGCGAGTGTGTGGCGATGTAGAGCTTCAGGAACTGTAGAACACAAGGTTGCCCTCAGTAGAGAGGGCTTCTCGCAGTTTCCAGTACGGTGGTAAGAATGCATGTAGGTCGTACCGATTTATGGGAAATCCAGAACTGATGGAATCACGAAGGCGAACATTGGTGGGGCTGGCCTGTGATGCTATCAACATGTTGTGTAGGGTCCAGTCGGCATTAATGGCTTGGGGGCATCCTTGTCTTGGAAACCTGTTGTAGTGTTGATGATGAACCTGAGGTCTGCAGTTACCTCAGCACAGCCAGTCATATCCTCAGAGATGGGGTAACTGACTGATGCATGAGAGTGAATCTGGGATGAATAGAGACTTGCTGGGGCATCACACTGCAGTAAATTGGTGTTGCGACATGTGCTCCTTCATTCTCTGGAGCCGTGGGTTTTCAACCATGTCCAGTAGTAGTTGATGATGATGGGCACCAATGGGCGATGATGGTTAGTTTGCAGGGTGAAGGTTGGCTGTCCTTTGAGGTGTAGGCAGCACTTTGTGAGGGCCCAAGATACTGCAAGTATTGCCAATTTAGTTTTTGCATACCTCGTCTTGGCGTCTGCAAGAAAGTAGGATACACACTGGACTACTCGGAAATGTCCCGATCCATGGTCCTGGAGGAGAATGTAGACTATCCTATAGAGGCAAGATGCATGTCTGGAGAATGTTCGGAAAGGTTAGGTCAAAAGACGCAAGAACAGGCGGGCTTGAAAGAGCTTGTTTCACATGTTTTGAAGGCCTGGTTGTGGTCAGGTGTCCAGAGAAAATAGCACTTGGAGCTCATGAGTGGTCGAAGGGGCTGTGCAGTCAGGGCGATATCTGGGGTAAACTCAGCCAACTGGTTTACTAATCCCATGAAAGAATGCAAGTCCGTTAGGTTGGATGGTGTAGGGAAGTCTTGCAGAGCAGTAACGCATCCTGGATCAGTTGCAATTCCTTCTTCAGAAAGGGTGAAGCCACAGAAATTCACTCTGGTAGTGTGTTAGTAGGTCATCATTGAAGATGAGAATGTCATCAACAACCTCAACGCACTTCTTCATGCCTCGGAGAGCTAGGTCACCGCGCTAACAATAGGCATCGCCAGTGGCAGTGAAGCCCTTAGGTCCCATGCAATGCTGGAAGCATCCATGAGGCGTAATAAAATTGGTGAGGTGGCGATCCTCCTCTGGCAGCTGCTCCTGCTAGTAGCCGTGTAGAGCTTCTGCAGTGGTGAGGAACTTGGCTTTGCAACTGACGTCACGGACAGCAGCTAAGGGCGTGGGCAAAGAGCGGGCTATCTGCGTAGGGTATCTGCTGTGGGGTGTGGATGGCAAATGGGATCGCATCTTCCTTAAGGTGGATTTTCATCAGATGGGCTGCCATCATCCTCGATGGAGCTGCTTTAATGTCTTCTTTAGACATGATCATGTCGGCGTGCAGGGGTAGCACCTTACATCAATTACCGTGGGTAACCTGTAGGAGTGCATAGGACAGGAGTAGCATCTGAACACTTATGTGGACTTGAATCGTGGCGAGGCAGGACCATTTGGCCAGTGACAGGAGGCCGTAGCTCAGTCCTAGGAATGTGAAGGAGTTCTAAGTGCTGGGGGCCCATCACTGATACATCACCACCTGTGTCGGGCAGCATCATTATCTTTGACGTCTCATTCCTGTAGGTGATGGTGAGTAGTAACTTATTGAAGAAAGGGTCTCGACCTTGCGACAGTAGGCGGGGTTGCTAGAAGGGAGCGTGGCATTGGGCGGGCCGCCCTGCTTGGCATTCATCTGCTGTCAGCAGTACTTGTCATAGTGGCCCACTCGGCCACAGTGTCTGCATGTGGCCTTGTTGGCAGGGTACTTTGGGGTCCTGTGCCAGTGTCCCTTGCAGCCACAGTTTCCACATACACTATCGTTGGCTGGGCACTTTTCTGCTGAGCCGTGCTTCTTCTGCAGGGAGGGCATAAAATGTCCTTCTTATGGGTTGGTTGCGAGTTAGCACCCCTGTTGCCATGTCCTTTGGTTTTATTATATATGGAGGTGGCACACAATTTAGGAGGGGCACATACGGCGGTAGTGGCTGTCTGTGTGGCCTCATAGGAGCAACATTCGTTGACCATGGTGGCCAATGAAACTGCAGCGTCCAGGGCAATGAGTCTCTTGAGGGAGTTCTTCATCCCCAACTCCCATCATGATGATCATCTTAAGCTGAGCCTCTTTGCACGCAGCATATTGGCCAGAACGAACGACGATTTCCTCTGCTACATGCTTCAGTTGGACGTAGAAATTACTGAAGCTTTCCCCTTCCTACTGTGTTGTAGAGTTTCATTCAGCAGGTTCTTGATGTGTTCCTGGAGAATATTCAAGACCTTGTTCACACTGATCCGTGTCTGGTGATATGTTGAGCATGTGTTCAAGTATTCTTTGGATCTCCAGGCTGAGGCACATATGAAGCTGTATCATCTTCTTAAGTTGTCCTCTTGGCATCGTGGATCCTCTTCATGACGACAGTGTTCCTCTTCATGAAGATGTTTTTCCTCCTTCCTCTGACGTGCAGCCAACTCTGCCTGTCGAGATTCCTCCAAGTACTTGATGAGGAGCCTTAACTCCATATTTGGAGCCGTGGGAGGTGGTATACTCAGATGTGGTGAGAGCATAGGTGGGGTTTCCAGTGTTGCAAAACCTGGAAGGGTTCGACAGTCTGTTGGTGAGCTGGGTGTGAAGGCAACTGGCGGCCCTCAGGGTCCTGATCGTGTTGCATATCCCCAGTATTGTCTTGGTGTGAAACAGAAGCCATTATGAGTAGTTTTCTGCAGTGTCCTTTACAGTTTCAAGAGAAGAGAGATGAGGAAGAATTTCCACTGTTTATATTAATAAGTTATGGAATTCATTCTTAATTCTTCTACTGTGTGGTGAATACTGGCAGGTGGTGGAGAGTGGGCTGGGTGGGTGGTCTGGTGGGGAGCAACCACTTGACTGTTGGGTAATAAGTCGGCAGTGCATGGCAAATGATGAGAGTGGGTGGACGTACCTGAGGCTCTGTAGCTGGGTATCGTAATAGGGGTCCCTGTAGAGCTGGGAAGGGGTACAAGAGAAATACAACCCACTAAAATCAAAGCACTAACATTACACTGCACCGGCACTACACAAACGCTACATGAACATAGCACAAACACTGCACCAACACTATAAGATCCAAAGGCAATTGAGGTGTGATGGCGGTTGGTTTTGAATACTGATTCCGTTATTCCGTGAAAATGCTGGATGGTTACATCACTGCGCCATGGTGATGTCTTGCATTAGAAAGCAGAAGATTGCAGGATGGGAGAAATATCCCAGGTTGTAGTTTTCTTTATTCCATGCAGCAAAAAGGTAAATATTTTCAGAGGCTCTGCAGGGCATGCAATTTGCGCCAAGAGCACCAGGAAGAGTACTTATGCACATGTGCAGAGTGCAGACAATGCAACGCATGCAGATGCGTTTACAATAGATAATATTTATTAACCTTTAAACGCCTATTTGACGTATGATATGTTGACGCAAAAAAGTTTTTTAAAAAAATCATGGAAAAATAGTCATAGGCCTACTTGGTGAAAACTTTTGAATCACACACCTTGAGGGATGCTGTGAGTTCACGAATCAAGCTGTTTTGTTTACAAGTGTTACCCAGGCGCGTATGCGCAAATTTCTTTCTTCTCACAATAAAAAGCATCAGCGACATATCTCAGAAATTATTTCGTCACTTTGACATAATTTTTGCAACATTTTATATTAGCTGTTACATAGAGTTTTATATATGAAAATGTGCACAATTTTATGTAGAATAAAACCAAAAAAACCTATGGTTGTAGCTTTTATCAGTTTTCAGATATATTTTCATATAAATAACGATAAGTGCCAAAGTTTCAACCTTCAGTCAAGTTTGACTCGACCAAAATGGTCGAAAACTGCAATTGTAAGCTACAACTCTTACATTTTAGTAATATTCAATCATTTACCTTCATTTTGCAACAAATTGGAAGTCTCTAGCACAATATTTTGTTTTATGGTGAATTTTAGAAAAAACTTTTTCCTACGTCCACGCGGTAACTCTTCTGAAAAAAACATTTTTATACATTCAACTTACCTGTCAGATATATACTTAGCTTTAGACTCCGTCGTCCAAAGCTAAGTATATATCTGCAGGTGAGTATGTATAAAACTTTATTGTATCATAACAATATCATTTTTTTGTCCGATTGTCGTAATGTTTGCACCGTTTTATATTAGCCGTTACATAAAGTTTTATATATGAAAATGTGAGCAATTTAATGTAGAATACAACAAAAAACAACCCATGGTTGTAGCTTTTATCAGTTTTGAAATATTTTCATATAAATAATGATAAATAGAAAAAATTCGACCTTTGGTCAAATTTGACTCAACCGAAATGGTCGAAAACTGCAATTGTAAGCTACAACACTTATAGTCTAGTAATATTCAATCAATTACCTTCATTTTGCAACAAACAAGAAGTCTCTAGCACAATATTTCAATTTATGGTGAATTTTTTAAAATACTTTTTTTTTTTACGTCCGCGTGTTACGAATTCATGCGTCTCATTGTGATAATATTTTCTCTGAGTTGCTTTGATTGTTTTACAATTTTTATATACCAAAATCATTGCAATTTAGTGTACAATACAAAAAAAATAATCAACTCATTAGCTGGAACCATTTTGCTCACAGCACGATTTGTATACAATTATATATGAAATTTTTTTTTGTCATATATCCCAATATTCGTATATGGCAATGATATTTTTTTTCATTTCTGATGGTTGCATACTAAACTTCAGGCAATGACAAAAAAGGAGCCAAAAATGTACTCTTAATCTTGAAAATTAAGCGTGCTGTGATTTTTTGAAAAAAACTTCTTTTCCGCTTCGGCGCTCACGAATGCCGCCGGCATACAGGAGACACTTTCGGAAATATTGGCTCGGCGTTTAAGGGTTAGAGTCACTGTAATTGCAGTTAAACAGTGCATAATATATTAGTACCCCTAAATGTAATGCATGAGTACCCATAAAAAAACAAATGGTTGGTAAAAATATAGATTACATGCACTATTTCTCTTTTTTTTTTTTTTTTTTTTTTTTTTTTGTATTTTTCCATTCTGACTTATCTGTTTTTAGAAGTCTTCTCAACCTCTTTAAGGACTTTATTCTGTTTCTTTGTCGTTGTTTTGAAATTCCTTTCCATGAACAAGTGGTGCTCTTTATTTGGACTAATACAACTTTTTGTTCTAGACGGTGAGAGTAAAATTAGACGTACAGTGGAACCTCTACGTACGAAAGTCCCTACGTACGAAAAATTCAGGTTACGAAGGCAAAGACGAAGATTTTTTTGCTTCTGTGTACAAAAATAATTCAGGTTGCGAAAGGGTAAAGTCCGGGATTCGCCCCATCCGCCGAGAACAATTTTAAAACTGGCGCGCTGCCACTCAGTAGACTAGCCACCATCTTCCCGCTCTCCCATGGGTTCTTAATGCTAGTCACCGCCGTAAGATCCTGCTCTCCTATTGGTCAGCATCTGTCCCATCAGGCCTCTATGTAAAGGTGTTCCTTGACCATTTTTTGCGGCAGCGTTATCGTAAACACCAGGAATTCGTTCGTTCATATATATTTCGTTTGTTAACGTAAATTGTGTTAGTGATTTCGCTTTCGTTGTACTATAAGTTACATTATCGTGTTGTGTGTGAACTTAATGACTTACGTTATTAGCCATGGGTCCCAAGAGTGTTGCTGAAGTTCACGGAAAGAAGAGGTTTTCTATGGAGAGGAAGATGGAGATAATCAAGAAGTGTTAATGTTTTCTGCCATTTGTCAATGTGTTTCGTAAAGTTAAGAGTTCATGTTTTCTGCTGTTTGTCCTCCCCCTCTGTTGCCACTTTCGGACATCACCTCACTCGAAAGGTAATGTTTTGCATTTTACTACATACGTACGTACATGTACACAGTATTTCTTGTACCCTGTACACTAATACACTTTATTTACAGACACAGGAACGGTTAAGTTAAGTATTGAATGGTCCAAATTGTTGTATTTCATTGTTTATTGGTCAATTTAGCTTTATTATAAAATTTACTGTGGTGTTTTTGTAAGGCTTGGAACGAAATAGGCAATTTTCATGTAAAATGTAGTTCTAGATATGAAAAAATCAGGTTACGAAGGCCGCTTCGGTACGGATTAATTTCGTAACCTGAGGCACTACTGTATTTGAAATTATCCACCACCGAGAGAGAGAGAGAGAGAGAGAGAGAGAGAGAGAGAGAGAGAGAGAGAGAGAGAGAGAGAGAGAGAGCGCAACACTCCCCCACCTGTCAAATCAAATTGATATACAGTCAAGCCTCAGTTTTGTATATTTTTTCTACAAAATTTTGCCTCGTTTATCATACATTTCCTCAGTTTTCGTGCACTCGGGAACTCTCCATCCGGGGCCCAGCTCATCATGACCAGGCCCTGTATCAAGCGCCCAAATAGAGCGTCCCATCTTTTGTGACCCATTATGCTTTTGTGTTTGTTGTTTTTGTGCTTCTTGTGCTTTGTTATTAGAGTACAACTGCTAAATAGGCTATCATGGGGCCAAAAAAGTTCCAAGTGCTAGCCCTTCGGTAAAAAATGTTGAGAAACACTATAGAATTTAAGAAAGAACTCTTAGCAAAGTGTTTGAGGAAGTTTTATGCCAGTCTCAATGAGAAAATGCCTACAACTAGCACTGCAGTTAATGAATTTAGGGCCAGCAGAGGCTGGTTTGAAAAATAAAGAAAACAAATGAGCATACATAATGTGCCTACTTCAGGGATTAAGGACATGTTTTCAAAGTGGAGTAATGTTGAAAAAATTTTGTGGAGAATTATCATCGTAACAGAGAAGTTGTAATCAGTGTCTCCAACATGTTTAATGACAATGCTGTGTTTAACTTTAGGCAAATAATAAACAAATGCCAGAAACAAATGTGTCTGAACAGTTTTGTGCCACAGGGATCTAGTAACTCGCAAGCTGGTCCTAGTGCCAGTAAAAAATGAAGTGGGAAAGTAACCTCAGATAGTGCAAGTAAAAAACGAAGAGAAGCAACCCGAAATAGGTCCTTGATACCTGAAGTCCTTCTGGAGGGAGATATCCCTTCCAAACAATAAAATCTCCTCCCTCTCCCCTCCTCTTCGTCTTCCTTAGGCTAACAAGTGTTTTCCATAAAGGTATGAGTGATGTTAAATGTTCATTTGATAGTCATATTTATTTCTCATTGTTTTCTGTATTTAAAACTGTTTATTCCCTATAAAATGTATTTTTTAAAAATATTTTTGGGGTCTGGAACGCATTAATTGTATTTACATTATTTCTTATGGGAATTATTGTTTTGGTTTTGGTACGTTTGGGATTTCGTGTGAGGTTCTGGAATGTATTATGTATGAACTTTGAGGTTCCACTGTATTTGACAGCTCTGGCTTTGACCGAGTTAAACAAAAGATAAAGACTAGATATTTTCATATGAATTTTGTAATTAAAAAGTTATATTATTATTATGTGAGAGAGAGAGAGAGAGAGAGAGAGAGAGAGAGAGAGAGAGAGAGAGAGAGAGAGAGAGCACTCCCCCACCTGTCACATTAAATTGACATATTTGACAGCTCGGGCCTCAAGCTTCTCTTGAGTTAAACAAAAGATGAAGGGAAGGATATTTTGCATCTTTAAAATACTATCACATATGAATTTGGTAATTACAGTTTTATTATTTAATCTTATTTATTGACATTTGAAAATATAATAAACATACATAAATAGAGAGAGAGAGAGAGAGAGAGAGAGAGAAATTAGGATGTCTCAAAGACTTGTTAGTCCATCCGAGGAGACATCGTGTGCCACTTATCTGTAGGAGTAGGTTTTACTGTTCATTCACATTGTCCTAATGATTTTGTCTTGCTTTCTTTTAAACTCTTCCACACTGTTGCTGTTTAAAACTTCTTGTGGCAGTTTATTCCATGTGTAACACATCTTTATGTAAAGAAGATCCCACAGTGGGATGTGTTGTATCTCTTCAGTTCTAGTTTCCATCCATTATTTCTTGTCTGGTTATCGTTTAATGTCTACTTTTGTTATGAGTTTCAGTATTTTAAATGTTTCTATTAGTTGGCTTCGCAATCGTCATGTTTCTAAGCCATACATGCTCAGGCTCTCTAGTCATATTCGGTAACCTATTTGCCTGATGGGTGGAATTAACTTTTTGGCTCTTGCTTGTACCCCTTCAAATCTATTTATGTCTTTTCTTAGTGTTGGTGACAAAAACTGTACTGCATAATCAAGATGAGGTCTAACTATTGATGTGTAGAGCTGCAGCCCCGTTTAATTGTTTCTGTATTTAAAAGGCCTCTTTATGTATCCCACTAGTTTCTGTGCCTTCTTTTCAGCTTTTATGCACTGTTTTGTGGATTTTAAGTCCTTGGTAATAATGAATCCAAGGTCCTCCGCTTGTTTTACACTTTTTATGTCATTCCCAAGCAGCATGTAGCTGGCATGAGGGTTGTTTGTTCCTATTTGTAACACTTTACACTTAACCACGTTAAAAGGCAATTACCATTTTTGTTATCTTCACTATTTATTACGACTCTGTTTTTTATAAGTTAGCCAGTCTTCGATCCAGTCTGCTATTTCTCCTACAATTCCTAAAGCATTAACTTTTGTCATTAGTTTCTTTGTCTGAAACCATGTTGGCTGTTTAACAACAAGTTGTTTCTATCTATGTGATCCACAATTTGATGTGCAATTATGGACTCAAAAATCTTGCAAACGACCGACATTAGGCAGATTGGTCAATAATTTCCTGGCTCTTCTCTTGGACCTTTTTTTTTTGTAAACTGGGGACACATTACCTAGTTTCCATTCTTTTGGTGCCTTTCTTTGTTCAGCACTTTTTTCTGTAGGGTTTGTATAGGTGAGGAACTATCTCCTCTTTTAGCTCTTTAATGACTTTGATGAATCCCTTCTGAGCCAGGAGATTTGAACTAGTTGAGTTTGTCTATTTTGTTTTTAATTTCCTCTTCTGTAAATATTGTTTTGTCCAATGGTTCTGCCCCTTCATATTTAATAGCAGGTTCTGGTTTTGAGGTAGTGTCTTAAATTGTGAATACACCAGTAAAAAACTTCTTCAATAACTGCTTTTTCCAAGTCTGAGTTCTCCAGGTTATCTCTATTGTACCTTAGGGGATCTATGCTATTTTTATTGGTTTCCTACTATTAACATGCCCAAAGAATTCTTTTGGGTTTTCTTAACCCTTAAACGCCGAAGCGGTAAAAAAAAATGTCTCCCGTGTGCCGGAGACGTTTCAGAGTGAGCGCGGAAGCGGAAAAAATATTTTTTTCAAAAAATCACAGCCCGCTTAGTTTTCAAGATTAAGAGTTCATTTTTGGCTCCTTTTTTTGTCATTGCCTGAAGTTTAGTATGCAACTATCAGAAATAAAAAAAATTATCATTATCATATATAAATAATGCGATATATGATAGCGCAAAAAACGAAAATTTCATATATTAAATTGTATTCAAATCGCGACCTGTGCGCAAAACGGTTAAAGGTAACAAGTTACATTTATTTTCATTGTAATGTACACTAAATTGCGATCATTTTGGTATATAACACATTGTAAAACGATAAAAGCAACACAGAGAAAATATTATCACAAAATAATGCATGAATTCGTAACGCGCAGACATAAACAAATATTTTTTTCAAAAATTCACCATAAATCTACATATTGTCCTAGAGACTTCCATTAATTTCTTTCAAAATGAAGACACTGATTGAATATTACTATACTGTAAGAATATTAGCTTACAAATGCAGTTTTGACCATATCTGACGAGTTAAGTTGACCGAATGTCTAATTTTTTTTTTTTATATATATTTTTTTATATGCAATTATTTCGGAAATAAGAAAAGCTACAACTTTCAAATATTTTTCGTTTTATTTTAAATGAAATTGCGCACATTTTCATATATAAAACTCTATGAAATGCCTAATATGAAACGGAGCAAATATTCCGAGAATGGTATGTACACATTTCGGAGATTTGTGGCGGAGAATCCGCGCGCGGAGGGAAGGAAAGTTTTTTTTAAAAATTCACCATAAATTTAAATATTGTGCTAGAGACTTCGAATTTGTTTCACAATGAAGATAAATGACTGAATATTACTAGACTGTAAGAGTTTTATCTTACAATTGCGTTTTTCAACCATTTCGGTAGAGTCAAATTTGACCGAACATGGGTTTTTTTCTATTTATCGTGATTTATATGCAAATATTTCAAAAATGAGAAAAGCTACAACCTTCAACTATTTTTGTTGTATTATACATGAAATTGCGCACATTTTCATATATAAAACTTTGTAACGGCTAATTTAAAATGGTGCAAACATTACCACAATCGCACGTATGATTTTTTCGGAAGAGTTACCGCGCGGACGTAAAGAAAGTTATTTTTTCAAAAATCACCATAAAATCGAAATATTGTGCTAGAGACTTACAATTTGTTGCGAAATGAAGGGAAATGCTTGAATATTACTAGAATATAAGCGTTTTAGCTTACAATTGCGTTTTTCGACCATTTCGGTACAATCAAAGTTGACCGAAGGTTGAAAATTTGTCACATCATTTTTTATATGAAAATATTTCAAAATTGATAAAAACTACAACCATGGGTTGTTTTTAGTTGTATTGTGCATGAAATTTCGCACATTTTCATATATAAAACTTTATGTAACGGCTAATTTAAAATGGTGCAAACATTACCACAATCGCATGTATGATTTTTTTCGGAAGAGTTACCGCGCAGACGTAAGAAAAAAGTTTTTTCATAAATTCGCCATAAATCGAAATATTGTGCTAGAGACTTCCAATTAGTTGCAAAATTAAGGTAAATGATTGAATATTACTAAAATATAAGAGTTTTAGCTTACAATTGCGTTTTTTGACCATTTCGGTAGAGTCAAAGTTGACCGAAGGTTGAAATTTTGGCACTTATCGTTATTATCGTTATTTATATGAAAATATCTCAAAACTGATAAAAGCTACAATCATGAGTATTTTTTTGTTGTATTCTACATAAAAATGCACACATTTTCATATATAATACTCCATGTAACGGCTAATTTAAAATGGTAAAAAAATTATGTCAAAGTGACGAAATAATTTCCGAGATGTGTCACAGATACTTTTTAGTGCGGCAAGAAAGAAATTCGCGCTTGCGCGCCTGCGTAACAATTGTAAACAAAACAACACCTTGATCCGTGAACTCCCAGCATCCCCCAAGGCGCGTGATTCAAGAGTTTTAGGCTGGTAGGCCTAAAAGTATTTTTCCGCGAATTTTAAAAAAACTTTCGTATGTCGACGTAAAATACGTCCATTCGGCACCCGAGAGACAAAAAATGTCGACGTAAAATACGTCCAGTCTGGCGTTTAAGGGTTAACAAACTGATGCAACTCTCTTATCCTCATTTATCTTTGCATTTCTTACTAATTTGTCCACCAATCTAGTATAGAGTTCTTTATGCCTGCTTGCTTCTATTGGTGTTGGGTGTAGGTTCATTGATTTGTGCAATCTGTCTTTCTTTTTTTTTTTTTTTTTTTTTTTTTTTTTTTTTTTTTTTGTTGAACCACTTTGGCGGAGGGTTGCCATTTGTTAGTATTTCATTTAATGATATACGCTAACGCGCTTTTCTGTGTATTCCTCATGAAAGGATTCCCAGTGCTTATCTATGCTAGTGTTCTTGTTGTACTCTAGATTTTTAATGTACTCCTTTAGCTTTTTTAGGTCTTGTCGACGATGGTCTATTCTCAATATCTTCTCTTTTGTACGTTGAACATCAGTGTCCTTCAAATTTATTCCGGAGTTCGTGGCCAAGACTCAAAATCCCTCGGTGCATGATGACAGGTTCGCTTCGTTCTCCATTTCCTCACTGACTGACTTAGTGGGTGGTGATGCTCAAGAGCTTTTGTTGTGCCCTGTCCGGGCCCTGCGTTACTATCTTAAAAGGACTAGGCACCTTAGACCAGGCTGCCGCAGGCTTTTTGTCAGTACAGGCCGTACGAAGAAAGAGGTATCTAAGAATACTATCACTTTTTGGATACGGGGAAGTCATCAGACAGGCATACTTGACTCTTGATTATTCCATTGCTACCTCTGTGCAGGCTAGAGCACATGACGTTAGGGGTATTAGTCCCTCTGTGGCTTTCAAAAAGAACTTGGCTGTACATAGAGTGCTGAGCGCTGGTACGTACTTGGTTACGCCAGTCCACGTTTCACCTCTTTTTATCTTAAGGGGGACGTCCGCTTATATAGAATTAATGCTCTGATTTTTATGAAATAATTATGTGTTATACATATACGTATATAAGGTGATGTTCCAAAAAAAATTTCGTAGTGATCGAATTATTATTTTGGTTTTTATTGAAAAAATAAGAAAAAATGAAAAAGATTAAAAATGTAACTCTTCCTTCATTTTTAGAGCTATTACAATGCGACTTTATACACAGAAAGTATATCATAGTAGAAAAACAATGTTGTGAACAGCTTTTCCATTTTTTGCTTTTTTTTGGATGGGGGCCAAGGGGTAATTTTCCCCCCAAAATTTTGTTGATTTGGTTATCATGAGTTCCTCGTCAACCTAAGAAAAAATCTAGCCCCAACAAAATATTCGCCTTTCTTTCCTCTTTCCAATGGTATATTTAACTATAAAATTGGTCTACAAAAAAAAAAAAAGGCATTTGAAGTGCAAAAAAGCAAAAACTGAGAAGTGTTTTTTTTTTTTGGCACTCGTGGGAAAACTGATCTTTGAGCAAAACCATGATACAAACAAATGTTAAATACTCACTAGTGCTTAGTTCAGAATGCCTTTCTTTCTCAAACCAAGCAAGTAAGAATTTGTCATCATATACTCCCTTTTCATCATCTTTTATTACTTTCATTAACTGCAAGCGTAACTGTGAAGGTGAAAAAACCTCAGATGATTGCGCAGCAGACAACGTCGAGGCAATGGGGGCGGGGCTCTCAGCAGCCAAAACAGAGCCTTGTGTTGTTGGTGGAGGTGGTGATGGTGTTGCTGGTGGTGGTGATGATGGTGGACAGCGCTGGATACATCAGCCAACAATGGTGGTGGCAATAGTGGCGCTGCCACATAAAAAAAAAAAAGAAAAAAAAAAAAAAGTCCACCTTCGACCCTATGTCTCTTTTTAGCAAAATTTGGTAAATGGGCCATAGTTGCACAATTCCGTTTCGGCATATTGTTTCACTTTCACTCTAGTATACACACAAACGTATATAAATTGTATTAAGAGTTACTTGATGAAAGAAAACAAGAAAAAAACAAGGCAAATAGCGAAAATGTGCTCGGAGTAAAGAGCAGCATACCTCCCCTTTGGCAACTCTGGGACACTGACTCGCATGGCTCTCTCTGCTGGGTATGCTACCCCTCAGAACACGCATTCACCAAGGAATCAGCCATTGTTGGTGCCAGACGTAAGAGAATAGGCGAAATAAAAATCAAAATAATTAATAAACTGGGTGGATAAAGGACAAAATGACAAGTCATTAGGAGCCAAATGCCAGCCCTACGTCACAGTGTGAAGGGGGCGGGGCCAAAACCCCATTAATTTTAATATTTCGAAAAAATGCTTTGGCCACGTAATAACAGAGGTGTTGCTCATGTCTTACGGCCATTTAACCAGATTTTAAAAATTTCAAAGATATTCCTAAAAAATCGAAGGGGAAGCGCCCCCCTTCAAGGATATTGCCCACAGATGTATGGAACACATTTTCCCTGGGTCCTGTGGTGGCTGCCCTAACAGGTTGTGTAACTCATAGTTGCCCTTAACGGGGCGGCTTTGTATCTTACCTAAGATGATTGTGTGGATGAGAGAATGAGTGAGTTGGCTGGCTTCCTTCTTTCTCTTGTACTTTTCCTTCTTCCTTCGGGCGGTTTAAGGAATTGACACTTCATTTGCTGGACTGGTCTGATACAGGTGAGTGAGGAGGTCATACTGGTAGTGTGGTCATGCAGTATTCAAATCTTACCCACTATTTAGTAGCATAGGCTCCGCTCCTGGGCAAGGAGGAGTTGGGAGTACAGTGGTACCTCGAGATACGAAATTAATCCGTTCGAGGCGGCCTTCGTATCATGAGTTTTTCGTATCTGGAACCGCATTTTACATGTAAAATGCCTAATCCGTTCCAAGCCCTACAAAAATACCCAAGTAAATTATATTTCCAGGCCTACAACACATGTTCTAGGGTTACAACGCCGATCCGACGGAAGAAATATGACTCCAAAAAGGCAAAATACTGTACATACTTGAGTAATAATCAACTGCATAGCATATGTCCCTTAGCAATAAGCCTAGCCTATGTTAGCTGTTGCTACTGTAGCCTAGTCTATGATTCTGACATCTAAACCTAAGAAGCTAAAAGCTTAGAATATGCCAATAAAATGTATAAATAATCAGTATGTACTCATTTCAAATAATTATTAATTAATCATTAACTATAATACACAAACAAACAAAAAAAAAAAACCTTCAAATCGTTTGTTTACAATTTTACATTCAGCTCTTACGAGTACCGAACGAACGCCAAGCAGTCCCTTTTCCTAGGATACAGTAGGCCATAAATTTTCATTAGTATCTCTCTTCAACTAATGAAACCACCAAACAGTATAATAACCATTCATTTTTATTCTTTATTCTATCTTTACCTAATGGAGATACCGAGTTACTGACAGCTTTAATGAAACATATACGTAATGTAATATTAAAACAGTAGAGGAATTCTAAAAAATACGTATTTGTTGGCTTCGATGATAGTAGTCTGATTTATTTTATTTTTTATGATATCTAATTCACATTTTTTTTTTATTAAATATATTGCATGTACTCATATCAAATAATTATTAAGTAACCAAACAAACAAACAAACAAAAAAATTCAAAATTTCTGTTTACATCCAGCACTTACGAGTATCGAACAATCGCCAAGCAATCACTTTTCCTAGTACACAGTAAGCCATAAATTTTCATTATCTCTCTTCAACTAGTACTGAAACTACCAAACAGTATGTAATAACCATTCATTTCTATTCTTTATTCTATCTTTACCTAATGTTTTTTTTTTTTATTAAATGTATTGAATAAGTTTTGCAATTTACAGCATCCTTTTACCAATAGAATACTTGAAGCACAAGGGGTAGATGCTGACCAATAGGAGAGCAGGATCTTATGGGGTGACTAGCATCAGGAACCAATGGGAGAACGGGAGAATGGTGGCGAGTGTGCTCAATTGGCGGCGCGGGAGTTTTAAAATTGTTCTCGGTGGTCTGGGCGAATCTCGGGACTTTACAGCAACAACCTTTCGTAACTTGAGCAATTTTTGTATGTAGAGCCGTAAAATTTTTCATATTTGCTTTCGTATCTCGAGTTTTTCGTAAATTGAGCCTTTCGTATGTCGAGGTACCACTGTACTACAAACCCTAGTGCCCTGGTTTGTTTTTTGGACAGTCACAGTTTTTCTTTGGCTCCCTATACAATGGTTATCCCATATATTATTGTATGTCTCTCAGGTTCTGAGTGGTTAGATTTTAGTGTATCTAGCTTCTCAACGGGCTTCAGTCCCTCTCTAAGATGTCTTATACCTCCAACCAAGCATGAGTCTATCCTATTGTTAAGACCGAGGGTTTGTTCGTGTTTGAACAAATGACAAATTTTCTAAGACAATTTGTATTTTTCATAGCTACAAACCTGAGGTCTTAACGTTATTCTGTCCGCCTCTAGCCCCCCCCTCTTTTTGTTAAGTCATCCTGAGTTGGGAAAGACTGGCGTAGATGTTCGGCGTTTGACCACTCACCCGATGTACGCATGCGTTGCTAGATACCACAAGATTCCTTGCTTTCATCTACTTTTTTACCGGATCCAGCTAGGCGCTAGAAATTATCCTATTTTTAAGACACTCAGATTTGTAGCTATGAAAAATACAAATTGTCTTAGAAAATTTGTCATTTTGAAATGAGAGAATGAATTATTTTATTTTATTTTATTAATTTTACACATAAAAGCTTGAAAACCTATAAATTACATAAAAAACTAAACAAATACTTATGCAGTTTTCTCAAGGATTCGCAAATGTTTGCGTGAATTCACTGAACTGTAATCGTGTAAGATTGAGGTACTATTGTAAGTGTTTACATAATAAAAATATGGAATGTTAGTCCATATATATAAAAGATTGCTTGCAGGAATGTGATCAGACTAGAGACGCTAAGGATGACGTATACAATAAGTATGTAGGCTAAGATAACATGCCGTCACCTGTAGTCATTCATTGTTTATAAACATTAGTCCAAGCTCCCTGCTTGAGACAACTACCCCGCCTATAATTCAAACGGCCTACGTGATCTGTAGCTGTCTCATTTGATTGTGTGTCGTATGAAAACTATGTCATTTGTATGTATGTTCATATGTTCGAACTACTGTCTGTTCCTTCATAACTTGTAACAGAGATGGTAGACAGGCAGAACAGAGTTAGCTATCGTCATTAGAAGACCTGTACCTCTTTACCTAAGCTTTATCATGTAGAGGAATAGGATTAGCCATCATCATTGGCAGAAGCGATCAAGCTATCGTTATTAGAAGACTTGTACAATCATATCTGATCTTCAGCATGTAAAACTTCAGAAGAATACATATATTTTTATATTTCGTGTTTTCTACAAGAACCTCCTCACCATGAGTTTAACACATCGTCGTAATAACTAACAAGATAATACCGACTTCGTAAGTGATCTACAAACCCCCAGACACTCCATTGAAGATGGAAGTGCAATACCAACCGACTTAGCGTAAGATTATCGCTAGTCTAACATTACCTCATAGGGCGCCTCATCATACAAGGCACAAGCCCTAATATTGGTGGCAGTGTTTACATATTAAAAATATGGAATGTTAGTCCATATATATAAAAGATTGCTTGCAGGAATGTGATCAGACTAGAGACGCTAAAGATGACGTATACAATAAGTATGTAGGCTAAGATAACATGCCGTCACCTGTAGTCATTCAATTGTTTATAAACATTAGTCCAAGCTCCCTGCTTGAGACAACTACCCCGGCCTATAATTCAAACGGCCCTACGTGATCTGTAGCGTGTCTTCATTTGATTGTGTTCGTATGAAACTATTGTCATTTGTATGTATGTTCATATGTTCGAACTACTGTCTGTTCCTTCATAACTTGTAACAGAGATGGTAGACAGGCAGAACAGAGTTAGCTATTGTCATTAGAAGACCTGTACCTCTTTACCTAAGCTTTATCATGTAGAGGAATAGGATTAGCCATCATCATTGGCAGAAGCGATCAAGCTATCGTTATTAGAAGACTTGTACAATCATATCTGATCTTCAGCATGTAAAACTTCAGAAGAATACATATATTTTTATATTTCGTGTTTTCTACAAGAACCTCCTCCACCATGAGTTTAACACATCGTCGTAATAACTAACAAGATAATACCGACTTCGTAAGTGATCTACAAACCCCCAGACACTCCATTGAAGATGGAAGTGCAATACCAACCGACTTAGCGTAAGATTATCGCTAGTCTAACATTACCTCATAGGGCGCCTCATACAAGGCACAAGCCCTAATACTATTACTGTAGTGATCTAACATTTCTTTGTTCAGTACCACTGGGCTGCTATCATCTTTCATAGTGTCCAGAAGTTGTTCCTGTTTACTATTAAGGGATACAGTTCTCTCTTGTTACTAGACAAATGCATGGATTTGTATACTGATGTGGCAATTCACTTTATCATTCCCTAGGACATTGTTAAAAGCTCCTGACTGCAACCTACCTCTAGTTTCTGCCACCTTCAAAAGAGTGGGAAAGTTGCATGCTTTGCACATGCTGTAACACTCGGAAGGTTGGTCATCAGTTGGGCTGTCAAAAGGTTTTTTGGAGCTAAGGAGCACCATACAGGACAAAATGGCATTGCTGTTATTAGTCTCCTTTATTAAAAAACATGGTAGCCTGTCATGTCAGACTTGTTATTTTGAGGACAAATGTGATGTTACCAGGAGTGAACTTATTATAGTTAAAGATAAAACCCTACAACCCTAAGTACTCTCCACCTCAGCAGTTTTTTAAACATATCATGGAATTGAATTTATCTTAAGAGCAAGAATATAAAGGTGCATTCCCACTTCTGTGTGGGTTAATTCAGGGATGTAACCCCTTTTATTTTTTTTAAGGTTTTCTCATTCGAACCAAAGGTGGTTGTGCCTTAGCCACAAAAGTCTTTGGACAGTCTAAGGACAGTCTAAGCATTTGAAATGCAACTCGCCACCTCTTTCCAAAGATGTCAGAGGCCACCAAGAAGGCAGTCATAATTGATTTTGATTGTGGAGGATTTTTGTTGGAGCCTACAGTCGCTGTGGAACTAGTATTACTTAGTTGAGGATTGAGGTTACTTCACTTGTATTTCATCTTTCTGCCACCATCAAGAGTGGCACCATGGACACAGTGTGACTTTTGAGTGAGTACTTGCACTTACAGGCACTTTCTCCTCTTCTAGGTGTACACAAGGAAACTTCCTCAGACTATTGGCTTCACAAAATCTGTATCTGACTCAAGTGAAACTCTGGTACTGGCTGCCTGGATCAAATGGAGGACTACAGTTAATTTGTCTGTTTTTGGGGCAGTATATGACCTTTTTGTGTGAGATGGAGCTCTTTGTTCTCCCTTATAAGTTGCTTTTCGTTTGCTTTGATTTTTTTTTTTATTGTCATGAACAAATAATGTTTTGTTCGAGCAGCACAGAAAACATGTGAAAGGAGCACAGTCATACGAAAGAATGATTAATGATTAGACATCTTGCAGGTGGTCTGGGTATTCACAATAGATTCATTGTCATTACAGGATCAAACTATGTAGTTGGTATGAAGGAAGAGCTTGTGTTCGATTAATGGAAAAAGATTATTCTGTTATGTTCACATCAGCTCACAATAAGGGTAATGCAGCACATTGTGGGAAGGGACAGCCACCAATATTGGGAGCCGATTTTTTTTCCCCAGCTGGGATAGTTTTATGTGCACAATGAGGCATTTTGTGTGTTTGTATGGAAAATGTGCCTTTTGTATCATGAAAACATTACATTGTTATTTGGCCTTAAAGATTGACTTAGCGCATTCAATTGTATTTCTGAGCCTAAATTAAAGATAATTAATTTAAGTACGATAAAATTTGTTAGCCTTTATCATACCAGATATAAACATGTAGGTAAGTACGAAAAATTGACGTGGTTGTCTGATTTTAGTAATGGAGTTGTTGATCATGTATTTTCTTATCACAACTAGTGGTTGCATTCTAAGTGTAAACTGGGCCTACTGTGTTATTATAGATGAAATGATATCCTATCTTGTTTAAGAATAAGACGTGTGTGTTTTTCATCTTTCAGGTAACAAATGCAGTTTTGAAATTAATAGAGAGAGAAAGAAATGGTGAGACAATCAATACTAGATTAGTCTCAGGTGTCATGAATTGCTACGTTGAATTAGGTAAGACGCTATGCATTGTATATATATTTTTTAGAAAGACCATAGTGCATGAATTCCTTTTTTTGGCAGATAAGGACACATTTCTTCAAGTTATTTATTAATTTTTACTTTAGTAACTACCGAGGACAAATGAATTATATTTTCTTCAGGCTTTATACCAAGAATATACATATTCTTCTCTTATAGGTTTGAATGAAGATGAACCTAGTGCAAGAGGGCAGAACCTGTCTGTCTATCGTGATTCCTTTGAAAATACTTTCCTTGAAGACACTGAAAGGTTTTATACAAGGGAATCGACTGAATTCCTTCGAAATAATCCTGTTACTGAATATATGAAAAAGGTAAAGATATATGATGCTGATTTTATTGGTGGATTTGTTTGTATGGTTTAACTGAGTTTTATATACAGTTATTTTGCTTAGCAAAGTACTTAGTGTTCATTACAACTGTCCCTATTTTCAGTTTATAAAGCCTTTTGCCCAGGTTGTCAGTAGATTGATATTACATAATGTTAATATGTATATGATAACATGTCTCAATTTTTCTTGTAGGCAGAAACTAGATTATTAGAAGAACAGCGTCGAGTGCAAGTGTACCTTCATGAAACTACTTTAGAAAAACTAGGAAAAACATGTGAGAAAGTTCTCATTGAAAAACATTTAGAAATATTCCATAATGAATTCCAACATCTTCTTAATGATGATAAGAACGAAGATCTTGCAAGAATGTATCAGCTAGTTTCAAGGTAAGGCACAGAATGTCAGTATGACCTTGAATTCACACATTTTAGGTCTTATGTTAAGTTTTACTATAAATTTTTCATTGCAAATTAAATACTTACCAACATATTTTCTAAAAGTATTTTTAGCGTTGAAAAACTAAGTCTATTGAAGATGAATTTTTAAATGCTGTTCAGCACCAAAAACTTGTATTTTTTATTAAAAACTTCTGAAAAATTTTTGGAGCCTTGTCCATTGTGGTTTAGTCATAGATACTCGAGCCTGTAATACCACTGTTAAAATTGCTTGGCTTATGTATTTAATTATCTTTGTTTGTTTCTACATCTCATTGTATGTATAACGGGTCAGTGTGCTTATTACTATTTCTGTTGCCTATTTTTCATATATATGGGCATATTATACCTTGGAAACAAGCCTTACTTAGAAAGTAATAACATATTTGGGTGGTTCACAACCATTTGAATAGTAATGGATAGTATCTTTGGTTGTGGATGAAAATGCACATGTGAAACTAATTTGTTCCATTTGTGCTTAAGAAAATTTAACTTAATTTTTTGTGGTGTGAAGGAAAATTGTATGAGGAAGTTTAGGATGGATAAATAACCATAGAAATATTTTTTGTTTCAAGATGTAGAGTAATTCTTGTTGCACAAGAGTAAAGCCATCAATTTGAAAAGAAAGAGAAAAGTACTAGAATATTCATATGATACAGTGAACCCCTGTATTTGCGATCTCAAGATTCGCGGACTCTGCTATTTACGGATTTCTCTATGGAACATATCTAGCCATTATTCGCGGGTAATTCACCTATTTGCAATATTTTTCACTGAGAAATATTCAAGAAATAATGTATTTTCATATCAATTTCATGACTAAATGCACTTTTTGTGATAAAACTATTAAAAATTAGCATTTTTAGAGGGATTCTTTTGTGTTTGAACTGTCAAAATAGGCAGTTCTAAGTGTTTTTAGAGGGTTTTAAGTATTTGCAGATTTTAGCTATTTGCAAGGGGTCTGGAATGCATCTCGTAAATAAGGGATTTTACTATATATACTAGGTATACTTACTGTATTGTTTATGGAAGCTGTGTTGTGATTGTGTAAATGGATTGTGAGTCAACTCTCTCTGGGTGAAACTGAACTGAGGATGTTGATTGATAATGAAAGAATAAAGGGTTGAAGCTTCGAGATGGGAATGGTGTTGCATAGGGTATTATATCATTAAAATGAAAATAGTGGAACCCAATAAGAGTTTGATTGAACCTTGGGTATCATGAATGAATTTTTCATGTTCTTAAAATGATACAGACTTGGGAAATTGTGTTGATAAATTTCAAGAAAAGACATTTTTCAGTATAGGTATTGTACGCAGTTTAAACGTAATATTTTGAACATTTTCATCTTAACTCTTGAATGGCAGTGTGATTTGCACTAATACACCACAGGCAAAGTTTTCTATATATTTAGGAGTGTCCTTTTATTTAAATAGAATACCAGACGGATTGCGGGAATTGAGAACGTTGCTAGAGCAGCACATAACTGCGCAAGGTTTGGCTGCAATTGACAGATGCGGGGACTCTGCTCTTAATGTAAGTTGATTTTCATATTTATATTTGCTGTTAATTTTGTAATATGACTGACCTTTTTATTATTAGTTCAAAGTGGCATCTTTTAGACTACAGTATTGTATCCAAAATTTAACTTATGTTCCTTGTGTTGGTCAGTTTCTGCTTTTGTGACCTGTGCAGCCAAAATAAATAATTTTTTTTTTTTTGCAGGATCCTAAAGTATACGTGCAGACAATATTAGAAGTCCATAGAAAATACAATTCCTTGGTGCTTACTGCTTTCAATAATGACACTGGTTTTGTAGCTGCTTTAGATAAGGCTTGCGGTAGGTTTATAAATATCAACAGCGTAACAAAGACTCCTAATTCATCATCAAAATCTCCTGAACTTTTAGCAAAATACTGTGATTTATTGCTTAAGAAGTCCTCCAAGAACCCTGAAGAGGCAGAGTTAGAAGATACGCTCAACCAGGTGAGTCATGTTGATGTATATTCAGCAGCTTCTGAAGAATATTGGAAAAAGTGCATGAAAATATTTGTTTATGAAAATATGTAATTTGTAAAAGAAAAAATAGATTGTTCCTACACTGTATACAAACCTTCTGTCCTTTACTTTGGATAGATTGCAGCTCAGCTGAAACTACCGGCTAATACATTCTTTTATATACCGAGGTATTAACTACCTTGCCGGTAGTTACCTGTCTGGCGGTGGGGAAGCACCACCTCCCCACCAGCTCACCGAGTCGTCACTTTGATTACAGCTGGCAGCGAGGAAAGACCTCTCTCTTTTGGTCTCGCTGGCTTGCTAAAATTTTTCATAACATTCTTTTTCTCTTACTAGTTGAATGCGAGTATGTCTGACAGTATGGTTATACATTCCTGCCCTGGTGTCCCGGGCCGTAGGTGAGGGATTTTCATGAGCAGGATTGATAAGAGACCCTCACTCCCTTTGTTCTTCTTGCAGGGGGCATTCCTGTACGTCGGAATCCCCCTGTGAGAAGTGTCGTACCTGGTCACCTGCCCCGGGGGTTGAGCATCGCTGGCGACGAAGTAAGAAGACGACAAGGGAGTGAAGCGCATAAGAGCGACAATTTAACTCCTGGCCAGCCTTTGAAAGAGTGAGACCTGTTTGTTTCCCCATGGTGAAACGGCAAGGCCTGGCCCTTCTAATGATGAGCCTTGTTTTTCAGTACATGTTGACGACGCCCTACGTGTATTGTGGCCTTTGTTGGGACTTTCTGGCCTGCCATCGAAGGAGAGACTTTTGTCAGCACTCATCCTCCCAGCCCTCTGTGGCGCAGCCCCCAGAGCCCGCCCCTGTGGAGGCTCTTTTCGACGCTGACCAGGTCTGTCCTCCTGTCTGCCCGCCCTCGGGGCCTCCTGTCTGCCCGCCCTCGGGGATGCAGGCCTTGCAGCTTCGCCTTGTCCTTGGACAAGGTCCTCGGACTCCTCCTGACACGCCTTCTCCGAGAGCCAGCAGTGATTCTCAGAGAAGTAGTAAAGACTCTTCTCAGAGGTGTGCTGACACGCGCTCTCCTTCAAGAACTACCAGGCCTTCACGTGTAAGCTCCTCGGCTTTGTGCGATGCCACAGCACGCACAAAGGAGCATTCGTTGGATTTACTCATCTCCACAATGCGCGGTGCTACGGCACACAAAGGAGCATTCGTTGTATTTACTCTCTTCCGCAATGCTCGATGCTACGGTACGCGCACAGGAGGCCTCACTAATTGAACGCTCCCCTGCAATGCGTGATGCTTAGGCATGTGCACAGGGGCCTTCATTAGAGAGAGGTTGCAGAGAAACACTCTCCCCCTCTCAGGGACAACACGGCAACACACCCCCACCTTCTACGCCTCAGCGAGAACTACTTCCTGACGCTCCCCATTCATTTGCGAACTGTGTTACTCTTGGACAGCGCGCTCCGACAGCACGTGTGATTGTGCATGTGTCCTTTAGACAGCACTCACTTGTAATGCACGTTACCCAACATGCTGCTTCACCGCTGCCTCAGCAAAAGAGTAAGTGCTCACTGAAACTCGCTACTGCTAGTGCACTCCAACGCATGTCACCAGAACATTTTTTCTAAACACTCCAGCAGGCGCCCTTTGTCTCCAGTATCTTGCCACAGACACGCTCTTTCAGAATTCTCTTCTTCATCTACACATGCAACAAGTTACGCAATTTCACCTGTAGAGCGGCTTTAGGCGTTCTCCCGCGTGCAAATTTCTGTGCCATTCGCCTGCACGCGCTTATGTGCGTTGAGAACCTGTATGCGCGCCCACGCTGACACGTGCTCTTGCTCCTGCAGATACACATGCACCTGTAAAACCTTTTTCCTCTGTTTTTTGCAAGATTTCAAGACGGAAAACAGAGACGTCTAAAGTCGGAGTACATGTCCTCGGAACCTCCTTTATTTGTTCCTCCTCCGGAGGTCCCATCTCCATCTCGGAATCCTCATAAAGCTGCAACCCAGCCTTCCAAAAGGCAGCCTTATAGTCTTTCACCTTTGATCAGAGGTCATCGTTCCCCAACTCTCCCGCGAGAACAAGGTTGCAAGCGGGTTCCTTCTCCTTCATATGACCTTCCATCCACCCTTCTGATTCCTCTTTGGAAGTTGGGAGAGCAGTTAAGGGGTTTTACTATCCCTAAGCTGCCACGAGTGCTTAACGTCAGGCAAGAGGCGCTCTGGAAGCAAAGGCATACCGTGACTCCTTACGATTCCAGACCTCCAACCTCTCGAGGTTTTTGATCTCCAAGGGCTCATTCCCTTGTAGAGAAATATCACATCTTGCCCATTGAGTTCAAACCCAGCCGAGATCCTCCTGACAGGGCTCCAACAGAAGCAGATAGGCGTCCTTCAACTCCACCTTCGAGACTCCAAGGGCTCCTGTGGCTCTTGAGGGCCTCGGCTCCCGGACCTTCTGCTGCTCTTCATGTACAACTAAAGACTCGGCCTTCTTCTTCAAGATGGGACCCCTCTCATTCATGCCCAGATGCATCAATGCAGAGGGAGGATGATTTTTACTAGGCAACTGATGATTCAGCTGGCTCAGAAGATGCGGCAGCTGAAACCACCTTCTGTGAGATCATCGGTCTCATCCGGAAGGTAAACGGCCTAGGAGAAGCTTCAACTACTTCTCCGAAAGGCCGTACGTCGGCAGTCGACCTTTGTCGCGCCCCTCGTGGTGCTCGGTCCCGGTTTGAGCTGCCCTTGTCATCCCTGACAAGGGAGGCTCTGACCAAGGTCAATAAACAAGTTTCAGTGAGGAAGGACTCGCTGTGGGCATCTCGGTCCTCTAAGCTACTCCCCTCTGCTTTCCAGAAGCTTTCCAGAAGCAGAGGAAGTACTATGTGGCCCAAGAGGCTGAGCCTTCACCTTTGCCCTTAAACCTGACAATAACATCATTGGCACCTGGAGTTTCACTCCAGACACTGCAACATAGAACCTGCGACATCTCTTCCCAGGAGATGTCGCAGCTCGAACAAACCACGATGGCAGCGTTGCAAGCAGCTTCATGGTTGGACTTTTGGGGCGGCACGGTGGGTTCTTGCCACCTCTGAAACTCCACAGCAGCCTGACAAGCAAGCAGACATGGCCCATCAGCTCCATGACCTTGTTTTGTCAGGAGGTAAGGCTATGGAGTTCTTAGTCCACCAGCTTGCCAACCTCTGGGTCAACTTGGTGCTGAAGCACAGGGACGCCGTCTCATCAAGGCTTGATCGAGCTATGGACCCTCAGGATGTGACTGACCTGAGGATGTAAACGAGGTGATAGAAAACTTCAGGAGAGTGAGCCAGGATTCTTTGCTGCACCACGCAACATCCTTCCGTCAGCTCCAACCTCCTCCTGTTTCTGCTCGACGTCGCCCTGGCTCTCCATCTAGGAGGGTTTCTCATCCTCCTGCCATGGCTGATCCCTTTCCCACTGCCTCCACCACTCAGCAGCTGAGAGGTCAGCAGTCCTTTTCGACCACCTCTGCCACCTGTGGGGGGGATGCCTGCAAGCCAGATGGACAAGGTGGCAGTACCATGAGGTGGAGGATTGGATGCTGACCGTCCTTCGACATGGGTATCGCATCCCGCTCATCAACTCTCCCCTCTTCTGATTCGACCCCCGAAGACGTCGTCATCTTATCATCAGGGATCGACGAAGGATCTCGCCCTTCAGGCGGAAGTCCAGGACATGCTGGGGAAGGATGCTCTCGAGGAGGTCCTCGACGAGTCTCTAGACTTCTTCAGTCGACTCTTTCTTGTAAAGAAGGCATCTGGAGGCTGGAGACCGGTCATCGACCTTTCAGTCCTGAACCAGTTCGTTCAGCAAACCCCGTTCAGGATGGAGACCCCCAGCTGGGTCAGACAGGCCATTTGTCCTCTGGAGTACATGGTGACGATCGACCTAAAAGACTCATACTTCAGATCCCAATCCATCCGTTGTCCAGGAAGTATCTTCGTCTTGTTCAGACAGTGTGTTCCAATTCAAGGTCCTATGTTTTGGTCTCTCCACAGCTCCGCAAGTCTTCACTTGGGTGTTCAAACCACAGTGTTGACATGGGCTCATTGCCAGGACATTCGTCTATTGCGTTACCTAAACAATTGGCTGATACTGGTCCCCTCGATGGAACTGTTTTGTCTCCACCGAGACAGGGTTCTGGCATTTTGTCATGTTCTGGGGATCATTGTGAACCACAAGAAATCCTCTCTAGCGCCCTCTCAACAACTGGTGTGTTTCAGTATGATCCTCGACACCGTTGCAGGGAAAGCCTTTCCGACATCGGAAAGACTGGAATGCTTCCGAAGTGTCGCTCTGCCCTTCCTTCAACAGTTCTAGCTGCCAGCACATCTGGCCTCGCTGGAACGCCTTGTTTCAAACAGTCGGATGCACCTTCGATCCTTTAAGTGGGGTCTGAAGAATCGTTGGTTGCAAAGTCACGATTCTCCTCACAAACTAGTCCCAGTGGAGGAGAACATGCGCTCCGATCTCGAGTGATGGCTGGACGATGCAAACCTATTGAGGGGCTCCCCTCTCCAGTTTAGTCCACCTGATCTGCTCCTGTTTACGGACGCATCCAAGGAAGGATGGGGCGCGCACTTACTGCAACACGTGGATTCGGGCCTATGGTCCGACCAGGAGCGTTGAGATCATATCAATGTGCTGGAACTTCGAGCTGCCTTCCTGGCACTCCAGCACTTCAGCTCTCTTCTGACAGGTCACTCGGTGGCGCTGATAAGTGACAACACCACCGTAGTGGCATAAGTGAACCGTCAAGGTGGTACCGTGTCTCTGCAGCTATGCCAACTAGCAGTGCAGATTCACAAATGGGCAGCTCTCAACTCAGTAGGGTTGACAGCTTGGTTCATTCCAGGCAAACAGAATATCGTGGTGGACAATCTGAGCAGGAGGGGACAGATCGTTGGCTCCGAATGGTCTTTGGCTCCTCATATAGCGAACAAAGTTTAAGTCTTGACTTTGCAGGTTTCCCCAACGATAGACCTATTCGCTACCGCTCTAAATCAAAGTTACCGATTTACTGCTCTCCAGTTCCAGATCTGGCGGCGGCGCTCGAGGACGCGTTCCAGCACCCCTGGGAGGCCATAGATGTCTATGCTTTTCCGCCATTTTGCCTGATCGGGCAGATGTTGAATCTAGTGCAATCCATACCTTCCCTGTCCATGACGCTAGTAGTGCCGAAATGGCCTCGCATAGAATGGTACCTGGACCTTCTACTTCTGTTGGTAGAGATTCTGAGAGTGCTTCCGCCACTCCACGACCTCCTATGCCAACCACATTGAAGATCTTCCACAACGCTGTGAGCTTTTTACATCCTCACACGTGGAGGTTATCCAGCATCTCTTCACAGCAAAAGGCTTTTTGTGAGAGGCTGCGACAGCAGTCAGGATACCTCAGGAAGTTGTCAACGTCTGTCTATCAGACCACGTGAGCCATCTTCTGTGGTTGGTGTCATCAGAGGGGCTGTTCTCTTTGAGCCTCTATCCCCTTCATTGCCGACTTCTTACTCTACCTCTGGAGAGAGAAGCTCCTTTCGGTCTCGGTGGTAAAAGGCTATCACTCGGCCTTGAGCCAAGTCCTCAGACTGAAGGGAATCAATCTCTCTTCCTTAGAAGCTTTGAACAGGGTTGCACTCCAGTATTGGCAAAGCCTCCTCCCTGGGACATCGTTGCTGTCCTCAGGTCTTTGAAGAGAGCTCTGTATGAACCGTTATCCCTGGCATCTGATAGGGATCTCACCCTGAAAACAGTTTTTCTTCTTGCCCTTGCTTCCTCCAAGCGAGTCAGCAAGCTTCATGGCCTAGCTTATACTGTTGCTCATACTGAGCGCTGGACCAATGCCTGCTTCAGCTTTGTCCCTGAGTTTGTTGCGAAAACCCAGAATCTGGCCGAGGTTGATTCTCAGTTTTCTTCATTCCAGGTTATGAGCCTGAGCACAGTAACCGAAGACCCAGATGAGCTACTTCTCTGTCCTCTGAGAACGCTGAGGCACTATCTCCACTGGACCAGCTCTACTCGACCCACCTTACAACATCTCTTTGTAAGTACGGGCCCGTCAAAGAAGAGGGTTACAAGGAATACCATTTCACATTGAATTTGAGAGGTGATTTGCCGTACCCTCTCCCTTTCCTCTTCTCCAATTGCTGGTACCAGTCGAGTGAAGGCTCATGATGTGAGTGGAATGAGCACATTTCTTGCCTTCAAGAAGAACCTCTCTGTTACCCAGGTGGTGGAAGCCGGCGCATGGTCTTGCCCTTCTACCTTCACCAGGTTCTACCTTAGAGACTGTACCCACAGCTACCTCGACACAACTGACCTTGCTCCTTCAGTAGCCACTCAGCAAGTGGCTTATCTGCCTCCGTGCCCTCAGAGGTCGGAAGTATCAAATCGAGGATCAAGGTTCCGTATCAGGCTGGGGGTGAATGTGAGAGTATGACTGGCCTATTTTCTTTTCACCTTTTCCCCTTACTTGGGGCCACAGCATCGAAACCTGTTCTCCGGCACTGATTTCGATACTGGTAAGCATTCCATGTCCGACTAGTGGTTTTTCTGTAGACACACAGAAGTCAGTCTCCACACTTCTTTCCGAGGGGAGTGTGCTGCAACCCAACAAACCTATTATAATTATATAGCTTGGTTTTGGTTGCTAGAGAGAGTTCTACGCTCACGCCATTGATACCCAGGCCGTCAGATATCAGGTGACATTTACCATGGCTCGCGGGGTGAAGGATCCACGACCCCGAGCTATAATCCTGGGTCCTGGCATCCCGGGTTCCATTCTCAGCCAGCGAGACAGGACTTCTATCCCTTCTTTAGATGAGTCTCCTAAGTAAAGGACAGAACATTTGTATACGGTGTAGAAACAAATGACATTTATGAAAGTAAAATGTACTTTTCACTAACAATACAAACCTGGAGTCCTTTACTTGTATGGTCCCGCCAAATACCCACCCCCTTGATTCAGGGGGTCATCATCAAATTCCTGGCTGTAATCAAAGTGATGACTCAGTGAGCTGGTGAGGGAGGCGGTGCTTCCCCACCGCCGGGCAGGTAACTACCGGCCCGGTAGTTACTCCTTTGGTATATAAAAGAATGTATTAGCCGGTAGTTTCAGCTGAGCTGCAATCTATCCTAAGTAAAGGACTCCAGGTTTGTATGGTTAGGGAAATATACATTTTTGTACATGAACTTTCCTGTCAGATATATACTTAGCTTTACGTCTCTGACGTCACGACAGAATTCAAAACTCGCGGCACACGCGACAGGTAGGTCAGGTGATCTACCTTACCCGCCGCTGGGTGGCGGCTGTAAGAACCAATCTCCCTTTCCAGCCAGAATTTTTCTGTCGCCGGTGACGACTACACCTGTGGTTGTTACCTCCTGACAGCTTTATTCGATTCTCGTTGCCTTGGATTTATTTGGACTGACTTTCGGTGAAGTACCTGATCTTGTTGGCTTGGCATACGCGCTTGTGGATTGTTTTTTGATATTGGGTTGGATTTTTCTTTGATTTCAAGATGTCTGATGTAGAGGTTAAGAAATCTTCTATGTTTAGAGTGTGCTCTATGGATGAATGCAAGGTGAGGCTACCGAAAGCTACGGTAGATCCTCACACAGTATGCTTGAAATGTAGGGGAAAAGAATGTTCTTTTGGTAACCCGTGTAATGAGTGTGAGAAGTTGGATGAGGGTGAATGGAAGGCTCTTTCTTCCTACTTGAGGAAGTTGGAGAAAGACAGGGTGAGAAAAGCTTCGTCTAGAAGTTCTAGTAAGTCTCGTTTTGTTCATGAAACTTACCTGTCAGATATATATATAGCTGTATTTTTCCGAATCCGACAGAAATTTAAACACTTACGACACACGCAGTGGGAGTCAGGTGGTTAGTACCCATTCCCGCCGCTGGGAGGCGGGTATCAGGAATCATTCCCATTTTCTATTCATAATTTTTCTGTCGCCGGTGCTGGAAACACCTGTTTGCAGCACCTCCGTCCAGATTTTGGAAACTTACTAGCTACTTGAGTATCCCTTTTGGTTTTTCTTTGGTATCTGAATTGGATCGGTGGCTTGGCACACGTTGACTTTGGTTTGATTTGAATTTGGTATTGATTTTTCTTTGATCAAGATGTCAGGGTCTAGTTCTGCTAGCGCTAGATTTTGTTCCATGTCTGAATGTAGAGGTAGGCTACTGAAAGCTTCAGTAGACCCACATTCGTTTGTAAAGTTTGCAGGGGGAATGAATGTACGTTTGAAAGTCGTTGTAAGGAGTGTGAAAGACTAACAGAGTCGGAATGGAAGGCGTATGAAACCTATCTTAGAAACTTGAGCGAGATAGGTTAAGGAGGTCTTCCTCCAGGAGTGTTTCAGGTAGGCAAGATTTAAATTATTCTCCTGCTAACCCTCCTTCTGTAGATTATGCTCCTACCCCTGTAGTGTTGCCTCCGGCCCCTGAGACAGTGTCGGTAGAAGGTAATACATTATCGCTAATTCTTGAATCGATTCGTAACTTAGAATCAAAAGTGTTAGCTCTGGAGAGCAAAAGTGAAGAGAAGTGCAGTGAAAGTGCCCCTTGTGTAGTGGAGGGTGCGTCAGATCGGCCTCATTCCGCCTCTAGACCTAGACCTCTGCTTGACTCCCAGATTACGGGGAGAGAGCATGTCGAAAGTCGAAGGAGGGTTACGAGGAACCCCCACCGATCTGGCGTGCCTTCGGCAGCTTCTGACGAACATCCCAGACTGCCAAGGAGCGTGCGCGTGCACGTCTTCTCAAGGAGTGCTTTTCTTCTTCTGAAGCTTCCTCCCCGCGCAAGGGTGAGCTCTCATACTGCATCACGTCCGCTGAAAAGGACGGCTCGCGTTTCGGGACGCTTCACGTCCAAATTGTTCTCCGGAACTTTGCTCGTCGCCTGATAGTGCGTTTTGCTGCTTTTCCTCCGCAGAAGAAGCGTAAGGATTCTTCGGAGGCGGAGTCTTCCCTAGATGTTTCTTTCGAGCGCCGCAGTCGCTCTAAGGTGCGTGAAGCGGCGGTTCCTGGGAGTAGCAAGAAGGCGTCCCCTCGCCACTCTCCTGCTCACAGGATCAGCCCCTCCCCAGAAAAGGAGGCTTCACCTACAAGCAAGATTCTCCAGTCTCTTCAGCAGCAACTTCGAGATGTTTTTCCTTCGAGAGAGACTGTTCCACGTCGCCGTAAGAAGGATGACAATCTTCCTGTGAAGAGGTCGAGGCGTTCTCCCTCTCCCTCTCCTCGCTCGTCTCTCTCTCCGTTTGAGTCTCCCTCTAGAGTTCGTTCTGCTCCCCCCAGCAACTTTCTAGAGGAGGCGAGAAATTCGTTTCTCGCTCTCGTGAAAGCGGTTGTTTCCGCTGCTACGAAACTTGTGGATAAGAAGCGAGTTTCTTTAGATGCCGAGCGCGCTTCTGTGAAAGTCAAACGCGCTTTAGTGGACGCCGAACGTGACTCGGTGCAAGTTTCGCGAGCGCCAGTGGACGCTCAGCGAGTTTTAGTGGACGCTCGGCGCGCACCAGTGGACGCCTCGGCACGCATCAGTGGACGCTCGGCGCGCACCAGTGGGACGCTCAGCGCGCACAAGTGGACGCCAGGTGTACACCTGCGGCGTTTGAGCGCGCTTCTGTCGGCGCCAGTAGATTGGCTTCGGACGCCAAACGCGCGCCTACGGACGTCAGTTTTCCACTTCCGCAAGCACAAGCGGAGGCGGGAACTCTTCCTGTTCGCCGTTCTTTCTCTTTTGAGAAAGCTCGGGACTCTTCTTTACTTCCTCCGACTTCTCCAGTGTCTGAAGAGGAAGTTAGTGACGCTTTCGTCGAAGTGGACGAAGAACAGCAGTTGGCTCCAGTTTCGACGGACTACAAGATTTTGACTCGTTTACTTCAGTCAGTCTTTGCAGACACTTTCCAACCTGAAGCTCCACGTACTCCTCCCTCTCAGTTTTCGTCTTCCAAAGCTGCTAAGATCTCGGGCTTTGTGAGAATGAAGAAGTCGCTTTCTACGAAGCAAGCTTTTTAGAAAGGTCCATGATTGGATGGAAAAGAGGGAAAGCTTCAGGCAAGACTTCTTTCGCTTTACCACCTTCAAGACTTGGTGGCAAAGCTGGTATGTGGTATGAGACGGGAGAAAACGTCGGAGTTAAGCTTCCAGCCTCAGCTCAAGGAGACTTTGGTAGCATTGTAGACGCCACCAGAAGATCTTTTTTGTCTTCCTCGAAGGTCTCGTGGACACATAGCGAGTTAGACTTTCACCTTAAAGGCCTCTTCAGGACACTAGAGGTCTTTAATTTTCTTGACTGGTGCCTGGGAGTATTGGATGCCAGGTTCCAGGAGTTCTGATTCCATCAGTCTGGGGGAGCTGTCAGTGTATTGTCTTGCATGGACAAGGCCGTCAGGGATGGTTCTGAGGAATTGGCTGCTCATTTCAGCACGGGATTGCTTAAGAAAAGAGCACTTTTTTTGCAATTTTACTGCAAAGTCGGTCTCACCAGCGCAAAAAGCGGATCTTCTTTTCGCTCCTTTCTCAGAACATCTCTTCCCCCAGTCTATGGTAAAGGACATAGCTGCCAGTCTCCAGGAGAAAGCAACTCAAGACCTTCTGGCACAGTCTTCTAGGAAGCCTACTACTTCTTCGTCTTCTGGGTCCTCTGCTTTGAAGAAGTCGAAGCCCTTTCGATCCGCTTCTTCCTCGAAGCCAGCCCCTCGAGGAAGAGGCTCTTTCAGAGGCAAGACTCCCGCTCCTTCCAAGAGCAAGAAGTGAGAGGGAAGTCCTTCAGACACCGGTAGGAGCCAGGCTTCTACATTTCGCGAAAGCTTGGGAAGAGAGAGGTGCCGACGCTTGGTCTCTGGACATCGTCAAGAAGGGGTACAGAATTCCTTTCTGATGTCTCCGTCGTATCAGGGAGAAAAGCAGAAAGTGCTTCACGATCTACTAGATCAAATGATCGAGAAGCAGGCAGTGGAACAGGTCTTCGACCGGAGTTCTCCGGGGTTTTACAACCGTCTGTTCCTAGTGCCGAAGCAGTCAGGGGGGTGGCGCCCCGTTCTGGATGTCAGCAGTCTAAATCGCTTCGTTACCAAGCAGAAGTTCAAGATGGAGACACCTCAATCCGTGCTTGCAGCTTTAAGACCGGGGGATTGGATGGTCTCGTTAGACCTTCAGGACGCATACTTTCACGTCCCCATCCATCCCCGATCAAGGAAATACCTGCGGTTTGTCCTGAAAGGGAAGATTTTCCAATTCAGGGCACTCTGCTTCGGTCTCAGCACGGCGCCGATGGTGTTCACCGTTCTTATGAAGAACGTTGCGAGGTGGCTCCATCTTGCGGAAATAAGGATCTCTCTCTACCTAGACGACTGGCTTATTCGAGCCTCATCGCAAGACAGTGTCTGAAGGACCTTCACACGACTCTGTCGTTAGCGAAGTCCCTGGGACTTCTGGTGAATCTCGAGAAGTCGCATCTGACTCCTTCTCAATCCTTAGTCTATCTGGGGATTCAGATGGACTCAGTGGCTTTTCGGGCCCTCCCAGGGCTTTTCCGTCCCAGGGGCGACAACTTCAATGCCTGGACAAAGTGTCGGCCTTTCTAGGGAAGGAAACATGCTCGGTGAGGGAATGGATGAGTCTGCTGGGGACCATTTCCTCACTGGAGAAGTTTGTTTCTCTGGGAAGGTTGCACCTCCGACCACTTCAGTTCTTCCTCTCAAGCAATTGGTCACGCAAACAGGATCTAGAAGAGGTCTTGTTTTTGACGGAAGAAGTGAAAAAGCACCTCAAATGGTGGTTGGATCCAAAGAAGCTTGCGGAAGGACTTTCGCTCAAGCTTCGGAACCCCGACCTAGTGTTGTTCTCCGACGCGTCCTCCACGGGTTGGGGAGCAACACTGGGAGGGAGAGAAGTGTCAGGCACCTGGAGAGGGGAACAGGTGTCCTGGCACATCAATCTAAAAGAACTCTCAGCGGTTTACCTTGCTCTAAGGTCTTCGAGGAGGAAGTCTCCAGCAAAGTGGTTCAGATAAACTCGGACAACACCACAGCCTTGGCATACCTCAGGAAACAGGGGGGGAACTCACTCTCATTCTCTGTTCGTCATCGCGAGGAATATCCTGATTTGGGCGAAGTCGCAAAACGTCACGATTCTGACAAGGTTTGTGTCAGGCGTGGAAAACGTGCGAGCGGACCTTCTCAGTCGGCAAGGACAGCTTCTGCTGACGGAATGGACCCTTCATCAGGAAGTATGCCAGGCGCTATGGAAGCTGTGGGGACGTCCTCATGTGGACGTTTTCGCAACTTCCCGAACGAAGAGACTTCCGCTGTATTGCTCCCCAGTTCTGGACCCGGGAGCAGTGGCAGTAGACGCCCTACTGTGGAATTGGTCGGGACTAGACATTTACGCTTTTCCCCCATTCAAAATCCTCGGGGAAGTAATGAAGTTCGCTGCATCAGAAGGAGCGAGAATGACCCTCATCGCCCCCTTCTGGCCAGCGGCCGAATGGTTCACGGAGGTGATGTCCTTCCTAGTAGACTTTCCGAGGACTCTGCCCCTAAGGAAAGATCTACTCAGACAGCCCCACTTCGAGAGGTACCACAAAAACCTCCCCGCTCTGAGTCTGACTGCGTTCAGACTATCAAGAAGTTGGCCAGAGCGAGGGTTTTTCAAGACCTGTGGCAACGGCGATTGCCACCACAAGGAGGCCCTCCTCAATCGCAGTTTACCAATCAAAGTGGGCTGTCTTTAGAAGTTGGTGCAGAAGGAAGGGCATTTCCTCCACCTCAACCTCTGTGAGCCAGATAGCAGATTTCCTTCTTCACCTTAGGAAAGAAGCGAAACTAGCCGTTCCCACGATTAAAGGCTACAGAAGCGTGCTTTCTGTGGTCTTCAGACATAGAGGACTCGACTTAGCGAATAATAGAGACATTCATGATCTCATTAGATCATTTGAGACTGTGAAAGTTCTCCAACCTAAAGTACCATCGTGGAACTTAGACGTGGTACTGAAGTTTCTCATGTCGAGTCAATTTGAACCGCTCCATTTAGCCTCGCTTAGGAATCTTACTAAGAAGACCATTTTCCTAACCGCTCTGGCGACGGCGAAGAGGGTTAGCGAAATTCAAGTCATAAGCAAGCATATTGGGTTCAAGGATCATAGTGCAGTTTGTTCCTTAAGTCCTACGTTCTTAGCAAAGAACGAGAACCCTTCCAACCCTTGGCCGAGGACGTTCGAGATCAAGGGGTTGTCGGAGCTAGTGGGACCTGAAGCTGAGAGAGTCCTGTGTCCTGTCAGGGCTCTCAAGTTTTATTTGCAGAGAACCAGAGCATGCAGAGGTTCTTCTGAGAACTTGTGGTGCTCTGTGAAAAAACCAGATCTTCCGATGTCGAAGAATGCACTGGCGTTCTTCTTAAGAAGTACGGTTAAGGAAAGGCCCATGAAAAGTGTAGTGAAAGTGACATGGAGCTTCTGAAAGTGAAAGCCCACGAGTTGAGGGCTATTGCTACTTCGGTGGCTTTTCACAAAAATATGGCAATCAAAGATATTTTGGGCGCCACTTATTGGCGAAGCAATTCGGTGTTCGCTTCACACTACCTGCGGGAGGTGAAAGCAACATACGAAAATTGTTACTCGCTCGGACCATACGTCGCTGCAGACACTGTTTTGGGGGCAGGAAGTAGCGCTCATCCTATCCTTTAATGGTTTAGGGGAGTTTTTAACTTGGGTTATGGTTGTTGGGGTTGACCGCCTGCGGCGGATCTCCCTTCCATTAGCTTAGTCTATGTGGGATACTTTTGGTAGGCTACGCCAGGTGGTTTGGTTTTTACTTCGTTGCCCTCATTTGTATGGTCAATGGTCTAGTCACGTCGTGGTCTCGCCCCTGTTGACAGATCATCTGGAGTGCACCAGCTATATAGGTCTCTACCTCGCTGGCAACTCTAGTAGCACAAGCAGACTTACGCGGCAGTAACCACGAAGTCAGCTATGCTAACAGGTAAGGAATCAAGATATCAATTATCTGCATATATATGTTTCCTAAAATCTTCTATTCTGTCTACTCCCACCACCAAAGGTGGGATTCAGCTATATATATATCTGACAGGTAAGTTTCATGAACAAAATGATATTGTAATGATACAATTAAGTTTGTTCATACTTACCTGGCAGATATATAATCAAGCTACCCACCCACCTCCCCTCAGGAGACAGTGGAAATAAAATTATGAATAGAAATGGGAATGATTCCTGATACCCGCCTCCCAGCGGCGGGAATGGGTACTAACCACCTGACTCCCACTGCGTGTGTCGTAAGTGTTTAAATTTCTGTCGGATTCGGAAAAATACAGCTATATATATATCTGCCAGGTAAGTATGAACAAACTTAATTGTATCATTACAATATCATATTAGCAAGGTAGAAGTAGACAATCCTGTTGTAGCATTAGATCCTACTCCAGTTTCAGCTCCTGCGCCCTGCATCGAACCTAAAGATACGACTTCGGAAGTGGCAACCATGAGAGCCACGATCCTTAGCATGGAGAAGAAGATTCGTTCGTTGCAAGGTAAGAGTAATAGTGAAGGTGAATTGTGCAGTGACCCCAGTGCAGTGGAGGGTGCGTCTGATCGGCTCCTTAATGCTTCCAGGCCTAGACCTCTTCCAGACTCCCAGTCCCAGTGGAGGAGGAAAGTCAACAGCCGCAGGAAGGTTAGGGAGAACTCCCACCGATCAGGCGTCCCCTCGGTAGATCCTGATGTTCGTACCCAGGCTGCCCTTGTTCGCGCTAAGAAGGAGGTATTGCGCCAATGCTTCTCTTCTTCTTCCTCACCATCGCCTAGAAGAGGATGGAGCGCCTCGGATTCATCGCGACCGCTGAAGAGAGCCTGGAAGGCTCCTTGCGCCTTTCCTTCCAGCCCGGAATGTTTTCCAGAAGAGCCGGAAGTGGATATCAAGAAACCCAGGAGGGAGCAGGAGTTCTCGCCTCAGAGTAGGCTTCGATCCTCTTCCCTTGTGGAGGATTTTGCAAGATCTCCAGCTCGGATTCTTGCGGGGCTGCAAGCTCAGATTTCGGCGCTGGCGGGCTCCTTGGCTGGAGGTACGCATCGTAAGAAGGATGTCTCTCTCTCCCCGTCAAGAAGTCTAGGATACCTTCGCCTGCGTTACCTTCTCAGTCGGAGGCGGCTCTCTCTCCTGTAACAGCGGATGGAAGGAGGCGCTCTTCCCTCGGCAGACGCTTGTCGTCTTCCAGGCGACAATCGCCCAAGAAGCTTTCTCCTGGCGACTTCATTTCTCCAGTAGAAAGGGATCTAGCGCCTAGTAGGCGCTCGTCTAAAGATAAGCGTACAGCTTCGTCTTCTCGCTCCTTTCCGAAGATCCTTCAATCTCCCGATAAGAGAGCCTCCTCTTTCATGGATTCTTCAAGAGACAGGATCTCTCCTTATGTTAGGCGCCTAGAGCCTGGTAGGAGCTACTCCCCAAGTAGCCGCTCTCCCGCTTCCAAGCGCGGTGCGGAAGATAGGCGCTTTTCTCCTGATAGGCGCGGTTCTCCTATTAGCCGCTCTGTTCAGGACAGGCGTAAAGAGCCTGAAAGATATGTCTCGGCTGAGAGACTACCTTTTGCAGAGACCCACGCGTCTCGATCTAAGTTTGTGGAGCATGGTAGACGCCGGTCTCTGAGTAGGCGATCTTCTCCAGGGATTCGCTCTCCTGTAAGTAGGCGCCAAGAGCCTAGTAGGCGTTCTCCTCATTGTAGGCGCAGTTCGCCAGGCAGCCACTCTCCTTTGGACAGGCGCATGGATTCTGTTAGGCGCCTTGAGCATAGTAGGCTCTCCTCTCCTAGCAGGCGCTCCCCTTTGGACTCCCGGGAATCTAGGAGTAGACTTCAGGATCAAAGAGGACACACTCATCAGAGTAGGAAGGACGCATTTGAGAGGAGCTCTCCCGAAGCTTTGGCTTCCCCTGATAGGCACCAGAAGGCTGCCAGACACTCCCTAGATAGACACACTTCTTTAGAGAAGTCCAACTGCTCTCGTAAAGAAGCCGAGGGTTCTTCGGTGGATGAAGTGGAACCTTCAGAAGAGGATTTAGTTAAGGATTCTTCGGTATCGTCCTATAAGATCCTTACAGACCTCCTTCTTCAAGAGTTTGGAGACTCCCTTACTCCCGTCGCTCCTCCGTCTCCTCTCTCGTTATTCTCGACTTCTAAGAAGACGAACGTTTCCTCTTGTGTGAGGATGAAGCCAACCATCTCAATGAAGAAGGCTTTGAGAGGTTTTGGTGATTGGCTGCTTTCTAAGGAGGAGAAAGGGAAGACTGTGTTTCTTTCCCACCTTCCAAGCTTACGGGCAGACTAGGCTTTTGGTATGAGTCTGGAGAACCCCTAGGCCTGGGTCTACCGTCATCTGCAGACGCGGACTTCTCTTCACTGGTGGATGCCGCTCGACGCTCGTCTCTCTTGTCTGCTATGAACGAGCTCGACCACCTGTTGAAGGGAATGTTCAGAGTCTTGGAAGTCTTCAACTTCCTTGACTGGTCTTTGGGGGTCTTGGCTAAAAAGACTCAAAACCCGGATTCCATTTCGCCCGAGGATCTCAACGTTTCTGACTGCATAGATAAGGCAGTTAGAGATGGATCGAGCGAAGTAGCCTCCCTGTTTGGAGAAGGGGTTCTTAAGAAGAGATCAGTCTTCTGCTCTTTTCTTACAAAGTCCGTCTCGCATGCTCAAAGAGCCTCGCTTCTATATTCGCAGCTCTCGCCTCTTCTCTTCCCGAAGAAGATAATCCAGGACATCTCAGGATCTATCTCTGCGAAGGCGACTCAAGACATGCTCGCTCAGTCGGCACGGAAACCTAGGACCTCCGTCCAGACGAAGACTAAGAAGGAGACTCCAGCTAGACAGGAGCCCTTTCGAGGGGCCCTCCTTCTAGAGCCTCTACCTCTAGAGGTAAATAGACCCTTCAAGAGAGGTAGATCCTTCTCACGCTCTTCCAGAGCTAAGAAGTAGGGAAGTAGTCCTCCAGACATCAGTAGGTGCCAGACTTCTAAGATTCTCAGAAGCCTGGGCAAAGAGAGGAGCGGACAACTGGTCCCTCTCGATTATCCGGAAAGGATACCTGATTCCCTTTACGGAAAGACCACCTTTGACGACGACTCCGAGGGAGTTGGTGGCCAGGTACAGGGATCCCATCATGAGCCTCGCTCTAACACAGGCAGTGGAACAAATTTTAGAGAAAGAGGCTATAGAGCTAGTGAGTGACCCATGCTCAGCGGGCTTTTACAACCGCCTATTTCTAGTTCCAAAAGCCTCAGGAGGATGGAGACCGGTTCTGGATGTAAGCGCCCTGAATTTCTTTGTAGAAAAGAGGAAGTTCGCCATGGAGACGACATCCTCAGTGTTGGCGGCTCTTCGTCAGGGGATTGGATGGTGTCCCTAGATCTTCAGGACGCTTACTTCCATGTGCCTATCCATCCTTCTTCAAGGAAATACCTCAGGTTCATGATGGGAGGAAGGATATTCCAGTTCAGGGCCTTGTGTTTCGGCCTTTCAACAGCCCCTCAGGTCTTCACAGGACTAATGAAAAATGTAGCAAGATGGCTACATTTGGAGGGAGTCAGGGTGTCCCTTTACTTGGACGACTGGCTAATCAGAGCCAAGTCACAGAAAAGATGTTTGGAGGACCTACAAAAGACCCTTTTCATGGCGAGTTCTCTGGGACTTTTGGTGAACTTTCAAAAGTCTCAGTTGATCCCCAGTCAAGATCGTATCTATCTGGGGATTCGGATGGTTTCTCTGGATTTTCGGGCTTTTCCGTCTCCAGAAAGGATAGCCCGAGGGTCAGAGAAAGTCAAAGCCTTCCTAGAGAAAGACGTATGCACAGCGAGGGAGTGGATGAGTTTGTTGGGGACACACTCCTCGTTGGAGCAATTCCTTTCTCTAGGAAGGTTGCACCTCAGACCTCTCCAGTTCTTTCTACATCGAAACTGGAGGTGTCGTTCGCAAAACCTAGAGTTCTCCTTCGAGATTTCAAGAGAAATCAAGAAGGACCTCTCTTGGTGGGCGAACCCTCTCAGGTTTGCAGAAGAGATGTCCCTTCACATTCCGAACCCCAACCAAGTGTTGTATTCCGACGCGTCGAAACAGGTTGGGAGCAACGCTCGGCTCAAGAGAAGTGTCAGGCACCTGGAAGAAAGAACAGGTGACCTGGCACATCAACAAGAAAGAGCTGATGGCTGTTTGGCTAGCTTTGAAAGCATTCGAGCCCTACGTCCTAGCTTCGGCAGTACAGATCAACTCGGACAACACCACAGCCCTGGCATACATCAGGAAGCAAGGGGGGACTCACTCCTTCTCCCTGTACGAGACAGCAAAAGAACTTCTGCTGTGGGCAGAGGAAAGGAAGATTTGTCTCCTTACCTGTTCGTACAGGGAGAAAAGAACGTCGGAGCAGACCTCCTAAGCAGGAAAGATCAAGTCCTTCCTGCAGAGTGGACTCTTCACGAGGATGTTTGCCAGGACCTGTGGAATCTTTGGGGCAGGCCTCATATAGACCTCTTCGCCACAGCCAAGAATGCGAGGATAGCCAACTACTGCTCTCCGATATCGGACCCGAGGGCAGTGTCGATAGATGCTTTTCTCCTAGATTGGAAGGGCCTAGACATGTATGCTTTTCCTCCCTTCAAGATACTGGGAGAAACTCTCAAGAAATTTGCAGAATCGGAGGCAGCAAGGATGACGCTGGTAGCCCCGTTCTGGCCCGCACAAGTATGGTTCACAGAGGTACTGGAATGGTTAGTAGATTTTCCGAGAACATTACCACAGAGGATCGATCTGCTCAGACAACCCCACTTCGACAGGTATCACAAAACCTACCCCGCTCTAGATCTGACTGGCTTCAGACTGTCAAAAGTTTGGTCAGAACGAGAGGGTTTTCTGCAAGAGTTGCAACGGCTATCGCAGCAGCAAGAAGGCCTTCTACCCTTAGAGTCTACCAATCGAAGTGGGACGTCTTTCAACGGTGGTGTAGGAACCATCACTTTTCCTCTTCCAGTACCTCTGTAACCCAAATAGCAGACTTCTTACTTTTCCTTAGGGAGAAAAGTGGACTGGCGGTATCAACCATTAAAGGTTATCGTAGCATGCTGTCTGCAGTGTTTAGGCACAGAAACTTAAACATTTCAGAAGACAAGGACCTTCATGATCTAATAAGATCTTTTGAAACATCCAAAAAGGTTCGCCAGAGATTCCGAGTTGGAATCTGGATGTAGTGCTACGTTTCCTGAGGTCCCCTAAGTTCGAACCGCCTCAGTCTGCCTCTTTTAGAGACCTCACGAGGAAGACTTTTTCTCATGGCATTGGCTTCCGCAAAGAGGATTAGTGAACTCCATGCAATAGAAGGAAATGTAGGATTCAGAGGAGATGCAGCTATCTGTGCATTCCTACCTTCGTTCTTAGCTAAGAACGAGAACCCCTCAAATCCTTGGCCTAGGAGTTTTGAAGTCCAAGGTTTGTCTGCCTTAGTAGGCGAGGAAGCAGAGAGGTCACTTTGCCCAGTACGAAGTTTAAAGTTTTATCTGCAGAGAAAGAAAAACCTTAAGGGCAATGATGTCAACCTTTGGTGCTCTGTAAGAGATCCAAGGAGGACTCTTTCGAAGAATGCGCTTTCTTTCTTTATCAGAAGCCTGGTGAAAGAAGCACATGCGATATGTGATGAAAGTCAATTCAAACTTATAAAGGTCAAAGCTCATGAGGTAAGAGCTATTGCCACGTCATTAACTTTCAACAAAAACATATCCCTGAGTAATATTATGAAGGCAACATTCTGGCGTTGCAACTCAGTCTTCGCAAACAACTATCTGAGAGACGTCAAAATTATGTATGAAAAGTGCTTCGCGTTAGGCCGTACGTATCGGCGGATTCGGTGCTGGGGCAGGGACTGAGACATATCCTTTGTAGTATATATTTTCCCCCTTGTTTAGGTTGTAAGTTTTTGGTTGTTTGAAAGAGCATGCGGGTAGGCATGTCTTTCATGTCGTATGTCTAACAATGATTAGATTGGTTAGGTGATCGGTTTATGTTTGAGCTCCTTGCAATGATAGTGGTTAGGTTCTGTCATATAAGTGGGCGAATCCCCTTTGACAAGATCCTGCTCGGATTCTATCAAGTAAGCGGATACCAAATCCCTTTGATAGACCCAAAGAGTCTGTCAGCTGTAGGTCACGCCCTCGCTGAAGCTCTTCAGGCAACGCAGACTCATAGGCAGTAACTACGAAGTCTTCTGCCTAAACAGGTAAGAACCAAGGTTGTATTTTACATCCTACAACAAGTGTTGTTTTCCCATTTTTCCATATTTATATTGCTGTCTCTTTCCCTCCACCAAGGGTGTCAATCAGCTAAGTATATATCTGACAGGAAAGTTCATGTACAAAAATGTTATTGTTAGTATACAATAAGGTTTTGTACATACTTACCTAGCAGATATATACGATTGATGGCCCGCCCAGCCTCCCCTCAGGAGACAGGTGGAAGAGAAAAATTCTGGCTGGAAAGGGAGATTGGTTCTTACAGCCGCCACCCAGCGGCGGGTAAGGTAGATCACCTGACCTATCTGTCGCGTGTGCCGCAAGTTTTGAATTCTGTCGTGACGTCAGAGACGTAAAGCTAAGTATATATCTGCCAGGTAAGTATGTACAAAACCTTATTGTATACTAACAATAACATTTTACTTTAAAAAATGTCATTTTAGTTATGTCGTGAAAAATTTAAAGTTTAGTTCTTAGATAATTGCTTGGAGAGTGAATACAAATATACAATCTTTTTTCAGGTAATGATAGTTTTCAAGTATATAGAAGATAAGGACGTCTTTCAAAAATTCTACAGTAAAATGTTGGCCAAGAGATTGGTACAGCACATGTCTGCAAGCGATGATGCCGAGGCTTCAATGATTTCCAAGTTGAAACAAGCTTGTGGTTTTGAATATACCTCAAAATTGCAGCGTATGTTCCAGGTGAGATACATTCTTTGTGCACTGATGGGTGAGGGATTTAAGTTCTAATGCATGTTCAATAAATACTGACACTGAGATATGTGATTGGTTTTTGCAACTGTAGCTCAGAAGGGATTTGAGCACGAGAAATATTTTTCTTTTCAAGTGCAGAGGTCAGTAGTAGAGGCAGTCTGATGCCCTTTTCTAGTCGTGCTTAAGTGAAGAAAGGATGCTTGAGTTAAAGAAGTAAAGAATAGAAAAGACCTACTCAGCTTGATGATAGAAGGAAAAAAACTATTGAACTGTATAAATCTAAGGATATCCAATTTCACTTAGTAATTGTGGGAAGAGGTGGAGTGATTATTGTGATAAGGTTGCCTGAGGAGGAGGAATTTTTCCATTGATCTTGCAGAACAGTGACCAAAATAGAACAGTACGTATAGAAAAAAGAGATAGCCACTTTATGTTAGAGCAGAAATTGGTTCAGAGGTAACTTGAGAGTGGGGTCAGTAAATGAACGAATTCCCTTGAATTCAGTTCTGTAGCTAATAAAGGAGACAAAAATGCACTCCATTCATAACAGGTAAGTAACACATTTTACACTTTTAATAATTTGACCTAAGAGAAGCATTTATGGTCCAAACAATACACCTAGTACTTCCTGCCTTATACAGGCAGCCCCCTGGTTACTGACAGGGTTTCCATTCTTGGGGGCTTGACGGTATGCAACTGAAAATTGTTGCTAACGGAAATTTAAAAGTCTATGGGTGCCACAATCCATATTACAGTGCCCTAGACTAAGTAAATGATGCCTTAGACTAGGGGTCGGCAAACTTTTCAGTGCAAGGGCCACATTAAAAAATTCAAATTTTATAGGGTCACATAGTATATTAACCCTCTTACACTGATTGGACGTATTAAACGTCGAGATAAATTGTCTCCCGGGTGCTGATTGGACATATTAAACGTCGACATAAAAAAGTTTTTTTAAAAATTCGCAGAAAAATACTTATAGGCTTATCAGCCGAAAACTTTTGAATCACACGCCTTGGGGGATGCTGGGAGCTCACGGATCAAGGGGTTGTTTTGTTTACAATCATTATGCAGGCGCACAAGCACGAATTTCTTTCTTATTGCACTGAAAAGTATCAGTGACACATCTCAGAAATTATTTTGTCACTTTGACATAATTTTTGCACCATTTTAAATTAGCCGTTACATGGAGTATTATATATGAAAATGTGTGCAATTTCATGTAGAATACAACAAAAAAATACTCATGATTGTAGCTTTTATCAGTTTTGAAACATTTTCATATAAATAACGATAAGTGTCAAAATTTCAACTTTCGTTCAACTTTGACTCTACCGAAATGGTCGAAAATTGCAATTGTAAGCTAAAACTCTTATATTCTAGTAATATTCAATCATTTATCTTCATTTTGCAACAAATTGGACGTCTCTAGCACAATATTTTTGATTTATGGTGAATTTATGAAAATACTTTTTCCTTACGTCCGCGCAGTAACTCTTCCGATAAATTTTTTCGTGTGATTGTCGTAATGTTTGCACCATTTTAAATTTGCCATTACATAAAGTTTTATATATGGAAATGTGCGCAATTTCATGCACAATACAACTAAAAACAACCCATGGTTGTAGCTTTTATCAGTTTTGAAGTATTTTCATAAAATAACGATAAGTGCCAAAATTTCAACCTTCGGTCAATTTTGACTCTACTGAAATGGTCAAAAAACACAATTGTAAGCTAAAACTCTTATATTCTAGTAATATTCAATCATTTACCTTCATTTTGCAACAAATTGGAAGTCTCTAGCACAATATTTCGATTTATGGTGTATTTATAAAAAAAAAAAAAAAAAAAAAAAAAAAAAAAAAAAAAAAAAACAAAAAAAAAAAAAAAAACAACACACATTTTCCTTACGTCCACAGGGTAACTCTTCCGAAAAAAAAATCAGAAATTTTTTCGCGTGATTGTCGTAATGTTTACACCATTTTAAATTAGCCGTTACATAAAGTTTTATATATGAAAATGTGTGCAATTTCATGTAGAATACAACAATAAAATAATTGAAGGTTGTAGCTTTTCTCATTTTCGAAATATTTGCATATAAATCACGATGAATAAGAAAAAACCATGTTTGGTCAACTTTGACTCTATCGAAATAGTCGAAAAACGCAATTGTAAGCTAAAACTCTTACAGTCTAGTAATATTCAGTCATTTATCTTCATTTTGAAACAAATTTGAAGTCTCTAGCACAATATTTAGATTTATGGTGAATTTAAAAAAAAAAAACTTTCCTTCCCTCCGCGCGCGGATTCTCCGCCGCAAATCTCGGAAATGCGTACGTCACATTATCTTTATATTTGCTCCGTTTCATATTGGGCGTTTCATTAAGTTTTATATATGAAAATGTGCGCAATTTCATGTAGAATACAACAAAAAATAATTGAAGGTTGTAGCTTTTCTCATTTTTAAAATATTTGCATGTAAAAAAAAAAATAAAAAAATTCGACATTCGGTCAACTTTAACTCGTCCGAAATGGTCGAAAACTGTAATTGTAAGCTAAAACTCTTAAAGTATAGTAATATTCAATCATTTATCTTCATTTTGAAACAAATTGGAAGTCTAGAACAATACAGTGGTCCCCCCGTATTCACGGGGGATGCGTACTAGACCCCCCGCGAATAGTTAGAATCCGCAAATGTTTGGAACCCCCCTCTAAAAGTGCTCATAAACTCCTATCCTGAACATGCAAACACCAAAGTATCCCTAAAAAGACCATCCGTCATCAAATATACATAGAATATCCTATTATGGTTCATATTAATCTTTGAAATATTATTAATACTGTTTTAAAGTAAATCTTACATTTTATGGTTATACATAAATACATACTATGTATGTACTGCATGACTTAGTTACGTATGTGAAAATAATTCAGTCCCCCCATAAGTATTCAGTCATGCACGTTTTCTTTCATACTGTTACTAGTTGAGACATCCATTTTCTTTTTACAAAGGAAGCAATTGTATGTGAAATCACAAATACCAAATGTCTACTTAAAGTATTATCCTACATCAAATATACCATTGAATTGGTATTATTAATATAACTTTAAAGTCATCTTAAACATTTTACCATTAGAAATATATAAACGGCCAATAGCAGAGAGAGAGAGAGAGAGAGAGAGAGAGAGAGAGAGAGAGAGAGAGAGAGAGAGAGAGAGAGAGAGAATAACTCCTTACGGTTTCAATAGATTGAAATGAACGTCTGTAGGCAACTTTTTTCCCTTCCCATAAATACATATATTTCTCCAGAGAAGAGAGAAGGAGAGGACTGTGCAATTATGTTTGTCTGTCTATCAATTCTTTTGCTGAGAGCTAGAGAGATAAAAGGAAGAAATAGAAACACCAAATGTATGACAAGTATCTTGGTGGAGAGAGAGAGAGAGAGAGAGGGAGGGAGAGAGAGAGACGAGAGAGAAGAGAGAGAGGAGAGGAGAGAGAGAAGATAGAGAGTTGTCCTTACAGTATTTAAAAGAGAGAAATGGAGTGATTATTGTATTTAAAATACTCAGATATGAATTTGGTACTTACAGTTAATAGTATTATTATTGGAAAATATTAATGATAAACTTATTACATACATGTCCGTGAAAATGATCTCATCTCAGTAAGAGAGAGAGAGAGAGAGAGAGAGAGAGGGATTACATAAAACCATTAAATTCATTGACCATTGTATGGCATTGTTACTTCCCAGCTCCGAGCGTCACTGGAGTTATGAGATAGGGAAATTGATACAGAAAAAGACGAAGGGAAGAATTTTCATTTGAAATTAGTTATCGCATTATTACTACTTCTATTATTATTATTATTATTTGAAAATAAAATAAACACGTGCATTTACCATAAAAATTCTCTCATCTCAGTAAGAAAGAGGAGTTATTCTTTCAAGTGAAATGGAAAGGTAATTTTCATCTTTTTAAAATACTACCATTATGAATTTTGTAATTACAGTTTTATTAATTTAATTATTATTATTATTATTTTTAAATAACTGAAATTATCAATAAACATTTTACATACTAGTACCATAAAAATTCTTTCATCTCGGTAAAAGAGAGAGAGAGAGAGAGAGAGAGAGAGAGAGAGAGAGAGAGTTTATCTCTCTGTTCTCTCAAAAAATACTTATAACACTTCCAGCGAAAGAGAGGGAGGGAGTTACCACTATGACACATTATTATTTTGTGTGGCAAAAGAGAGAGAGAGTTAGCCTTAATTAAAAGTGACATGGATAGATTAGTATTTATTTCTTTAAAATACTATCACATAATATGAATTTTGTAATTACAGTTTTATTTTTAATTTCAATTTAATTTTTTATTATTAATTAATTTTTAAATTAACTGAAAATTATCTAATAAACATTTTTACATAACTAGTACCAATAAAATTCTTTCATCTCGGTAACAGAGAGAGAGAGAGAGAGAGAATTATTATTTTTATTATGTGACATCATTTAAACTTATTAAACTTACTAATACAGTATTAATCAAAATTAATATTTGAAAATTAGTAAATCATTTTTGTATCATAAAAATGTATTTAGTCATGAAAATAAACATCAAAATACACTAATTAGTGATTATTTTTGTCGGAAAATTCCGCGAATGGGCGAGTCCTTCCGCGAATAATTTCTAGATAGGTTCCAAAGAAAAATCCGCGAATGTGTAAGTCCGCGAATCTGGAGAACGCGAATACGGGGGTCCACTGTATTTAGATTTATGGTGAATTTTTGAAAAAAACATTTTTTTATGTCTTCAAGTTACGAATTCATGCATCATTTTGTGATAATATTTTCTCTGTGTTGCTTTGATTGCTTAACAATGTGTTATATACCAAAATGATCACAATTTAGTGTACAATACAACGAAAAAAAATTAACTCTTTAGCTTTAACCGTTTTGCTCAGCGCGATTTGAATACAATTATATATGAAGTTTTGTTTTCGCGCTATCATATATCGCATTATTTATATATGATAATGATATTTTTTTCATTTCTGATGGTTGCATACTAAACTTCAGGCAATGACAAAAAAAGGAGCCAAAAATAAAACCTTAATCTTGAAGACTAAGCGCGCTGTGATTTTTTGAAAAAAATAATTTTTCCACTTCGGCGCTCACTCCGAGACTGACTGCATACGGGAGACGATTTTTATTATACCCCTTCAGCGTAAGAGGGTTAAGCAAACTAATTAATATTTGAAATAGACAAAATAAAAGGCTTAAAAAAATGCAGTTTATTATTATTAATTAATATTTTAAAGTACTGTAGGAGATCCACATGAAATGAATTTATTTGAAATACAAAGTAACTCAGTTGGAAAACAATTGTTATTAATTAGTATTTTAAAGTAGGAAATTCAAATGAAACACACTTGAAAGATGAAATAACATTTCTATTTCAAAAATACTAACTTTTGGCGGGCCACATGAATTTCTTGTGACTGCTGCAGGCCGTAGTTTGCCCACACCTGTCTTAGATAGTCACAACCAGATATTTTGCCGTAATATGTAATAATATTTTAGCGAAAATGTGGAATTTCATTTGCCTAATCATTTACTATGGTCTGCATGGTAGGTCTACAAATTTTTAATGTCAAATTTGATGAACTTACAGGGAAATCTTGGCCTAGAATGAGAAAGAGAAAAAAAAATGTCACCCTTTGTATAATACTGACGTTTCCTCCATCTATTTATCATATCTTCTAGTTAAATAAATTAAAAAAGCAAAAGAGAGTGATAAAAGTATGGTAAGTAGCATTATAGTCATGGCTTGAATGCCACAGCCATAAACACTGAATTCGATAACAATGTTTTGCTTGCATTTCAGCCGTGGTATGATAGTAAATAATTACTGTAGCTTTGTTACAAATGACAATAAGTAGAATAAGACTGATATATTTTCGTTATACATTTACTGCTATGGAGAAAATACCCACACAGGAATATAGTACAAGCAGTCCCCGGTTATCAGCGGTCTTGGTTAATGGCAATCTGGTTTTATGGGGCTTGTCTAGTGCCATTAAGCTCCATAAAATCGACGATTTATGGCGTCTTAATGGGCCAAATTCCGGTTACCGGCACCATAAGGGTTCTTATGGCATCGATAACTGGTTTTCGCTTATCAGCACACCCCCGGGATTGGAACCCCCGCCAATAACCAGGGGCTGCCTGTGCTGTTAAATTTCAGCTGCATTTGTAGCTGAAACTGAGAAAACAATGTTCATACTGCTAAGGACTATAAATTGTTATGCATTAGTAACATGAATGAAACTCACCTACAAATGATAATGAAAAAAAAAGTATTTTAATATAAAATGCTGTTCATGAAAGAATAGATTTTACTGTTATTTTCACACCAATAAAAGATAAATATGTAAAGCTCGTATTATGATGAAATAGAGTAAAAATAGCAAAAGGAATTGCTAATTTGTTCCTACACGATATACAAACAATTGGTCCTTTACATAAGGAATTACGTACTTTGTGTAGTTGGAATTACGGCCGTTAAATTCTTGAATAAGGTGGTTAGGCAGTAACTATCCGTCTTTTAGGTGGGTAGGCCCACCTGCCCGGCTGTAAACACCCCACTTTTCTTTCGGCTGTCTTCCGATGAAGATGTATTTTTCTAAGCTCTTGATGACTAGCCGTTAATCTACTTCCCAGTGGGATCTTTAATTTTTTAATTTTTTGAATATGTATATACTGTGTTTTATATTAATATTCAATTGAATTTAATAATTAATATGCAAACCTACTTTTTGTTATAGCCGCCTTTCTACTTTGTGTTAAGGGTCAGCAGCAAAGGTATGCCAATATCTTTATTAGTACATATTTTCACCCTTTAACGTTAGGACGAGACATGTATTTATCAGAAATTCACGCTTATGCTTTGGAATTACCGAGGGGAACTTTGGAAGTTTGTCTTTTGTTTCTTCTGGTAATTCCTCTTCTCCTTTGTCCTTTTGCTAGCTATCAGATGAAGGTAGAAGAGGGGGCGTGTGGTGTTGGAATTTGGGGGGTCTCCTCACATTTCGGAGGGTGGTGCCCTTGGATGTGAGAGGAGTATCCTTATTACTTTAAATCATATTTTCTTTCTTTTACAGGCTAACAGTGGTGATAGTGATTACAGCAGCAGATGGTTGGATATCTCTTCGTGTTGGTTATCCTAACCTTGGAATTTGTACCTGTGACTTGTAGCATGCTCTGATATTGGTCCTCGAGTGTGTGAGCTGATCCCCTACTGGAAATCACATTCATTAACCACTGCTATCCTGGAGTTACGTTGCTGGAGACAAAGCCTGCACTGCTGCCCTGTGATTATTAACTATTCCTGCTGGTAAATATACTTTATCCTGTAGAAGTCTTGCAGAATTTGGAGAAGTCGAAGAGGAAGAGAGCTCATCAAGTGTTGTCATCTTCCTCTTCTTCGTAATCATCATATTTTCATGTCTCCACACCTTCAACTTCTAAGGCTCCCTGCTGAAGAAGGAGAAGGTAGTCTCCCCCCCCCAAAGAAGTCTCGTCACGGGACTTCTAAGGGTCTGCCTCCTCAAAATGAAGAGGCAGTTGAGTCTTCCGCTGGCTCTCCCGTTCCTTTGGGAATGGGAACCATCACGATGTCCCCAGGGCCTAGCGTGCCAGGAGCTGTAGAAGCGCAAACTTTGGTTTGCACTTCTGCTGCTAGTCCTAGAGGTTCTGCCCCTGAGACTAGTTCTGTGTCAGGTGCTCGTTCGTGAGTCCCCGAGTGCATGTAAATCTTCGAGGGAGATGGTTCGCTCTTTGTGTTGAGTTGGGCATTCGTGTCTAACTTCGACAAGTCCAATCTGATCCCTTGCCAGATCATAACTTATCTGGGGATTGTTTTGAATTCCCAGATTTTAAGGGCTTCTCCCTCTCAGAAACGGATAGATAAGCTTCTAAGTCTGGCCAAAGAATTTCTGTCCTCCATAATGCAGCCAGTCTCTCTTTGGAGGTCACTCCTGGGCCATTTGTCATCCCTTATCCAACTGGTTCCCTGAGGTCATCTCGGAATGAGGTCCCTTCAGTTGACCCTTCACCAGTCATAGGATTTCGAGTCCGAGGACATGATAGTTGCTTCCTCTCCACAATGTCAGAAGGATCTCCATTGGTGGATGCAAGTTCACTGCCTCGAATCAGGGACTTCTCTTTCAGTTCTGCCAGACCTAATGTTTTGGTCAAACGCCTCAGATCAAGGTTTGGTCGTGCATCTGGGCTCCGAAGCGGCTTCAGGCCTTTGGTCAGAGGAAGAGAGGATCATGTCTATAAATTGGAGGGAAATAAGGGCAGTGTACCTAGGCCTTCTTTCATTTCAGGATCAGCTGTCTGAGTTGGTCGTAGCATTCTTCATCGACAACACCACAGAAGTCTCGTACAAGAAACCAAGGAGGTAAACAGTCGGACCCTCTCACTCAAGAAGCCTGATCAATCCCATGTTGGGCAGAAGACAGGAGGATTATGTTGGTCCCTCTGTTTATCCTGGGCCATCACAACATCTTAGCAGACGCCTTGTCAAGACCGAACGAAGTTCAAGGGTCATAATGGATACTTTGCCAGGAAGTCTTCAACAGCCTCAGAAAGAAGTGGCCTGTCACCATCAATCTGTTTACCACCCCACTGAATTTTCGGTGCTAGAACATCTTTGCCCCTTACCAGACTCCTCAGAGTGCCAGGACTGATGCTCTATTGCAGGACTGGGAGGGCCTTCAAGCATTTGCTTTTCCTCAGTTTACTCTGGTGAGGGCAGTCCTCAACAAAGTCAGGGTGACCAAGCAAGCATCTGGATCTCGCCCTGATCACCCTCTTCTGGCCACAGAAGGTCAAACAACCTCATTTTCATCGGTTCCATCAGAGGCTCCACATGCTTCATCTCCATGCCTGGAGACTGTCAGGAGATTCTCCAAACAGGAAGGGTTCTCCTCCAGAGTGGCTCGACAGTTGGCTCTTGCCAGACAGCAATCAGCTGGAGTAATTTATCAAGCTAAATTGTCGGTTTTCAGACATTGGTGTAGGTCTTAAGGTTATTCAATTTCTAGACCTTCCTTACTGAAAATAGCAGAGTTTTTAGTTCATTTACATCATGACAGAGGCTGGTCATCTTCGTGCATTAGGATTACCGGTCTATGCTTTCATATGTTTTTAAGGCGAGGCTCCATGAAATCTCTTCTTCTTATGTCATTAGAGATTTAATTTGATCTTTTTCCCTATCTCGACGCAGTCCGTGGTTGTCTCCTCCAACATGGGCCGTTAACCCTTTAATGCCGATTGGACGTATTAAACGTCGACATAAATTGTCTGTCGGGTGCCGATTGGACGTATTAAACGTCGACATAAAAAAGTTTTTTTAAAAATTCGTGGAAAAATACTTAAAGGCCTACCAGGCAAAAGCTTTTGAATCATGCGCCTTGGGGGATGCTGGGAGCTCACGGATCAAGGGGTTGTTTTGTTTACAATCGTTACGCAGGCGCGCAAGCGCGAATTTCTTTCTTATCGCACTAAAAAGTATCAGCGACACATCTCAAAAATTATTTCGTCGCTGACAATTTTTGCACCATTTTAAATTAGCCGTTACATAGAGTATTATATATGAAAATGTGCGCAATTTCATGTAGAATACAACAAAAAATACTCATGATTGTAGCTTTTATCAGTTTTGAAATATTTTCATATTTTCATATAAATAACGATAAGTGCCAAAATTGTTTGGTTGTATCTCTGAATGTTCATAACTTGAATGTTCATAAGTAGTGTGGTGGCTGTTTATAAAAATTTTTATTATATAGTTAATCATTTGAATACTCACCTACTGTTAAGGTGGAAACATTCCCACGTCTTAGTAGGTGGTCATGAAAACCTGATAAAAACATAAACATTTTAATGCCCACTGCATGGGAAACCGTTGCTTGCAGAGTTCATCGGGGTCAGCCAAGCATTGTTCTGTTGTTTATTTTCAATGCTGATCACTCTTATGGTGCAAAGGTAAAAGCTAACTTTAACGCAAGGTGATTATCCAAACAATTTTATAACCATTTTTATTTTTTTTCTACAAAAATCTCACTGACTTTCCCACTCAAAAAGAGAGTTCTGGAAGGAATTGATCTTAGAAGCACACATTTTATGCTGGCAGTAAGTGACATCAATTAACAACCAATTAGAATCAACTATTATATTTGCAAGGGTAGTTTTGTGTCAGGCATAAGATATGCCGAACGTATTATCAATCATGCAATAGTAAACTGAGATACATGATACTCATAATTAGGTTCATAATTTTCGTAAGACTGCACCAGTTTTGTTTTATAGTAAAATAAGGAAAATTAAGTGATTAAAGATCATCATATACCCTTAAGTAAGCAGGAAGTCCTGAGGTATAATGTCTTGATCCACACCTATATGTTGTAAATATAATCAACATCATAAAGTTTTGGATAAAAAGAAATTCTGTCAGACAGTCTTATAATTTTTATATTCAAGAAGCTATAGTGTAATTAGTTAAATATAAACCCAAGATTAACCCTTTGTGCTAGTTTGAATAAACTAGTTCATTGGTCTGGATAAAGTAAATAATAGCAATTATTAATTACTATAATGATGAAAACCTGTGTCATGTTTTTAATGTTAATCATATTTTCCAGGATATTGGTGTTTCTAAAGATCTTAATGATCAGTTTAGAAAACATTTAGCAAGTAGTAATGAGCCATTAGACTTGGACTTCTCGATACAAGTACTTTCATCGGGTTCCTGGCCTTTCCAACAATCTCAAACTTTCACTCTTCCTCATGAGGTAATGAAATATTGTATGCAATGCTAAGTATATAAACATTTCTGGAATTCATTTGATAAATTTTTTTGAAAATTTCAGGCTTTGGTGTGTGCTGAATATTTCCACTAACTATAACCGGTAGTAATCTTATCTTTGTGTCTTGTCTATACAGTTATATTTTGAGCTACTTTTTGTTTATTTTAGCCACTTGTTTTCCCAACAGCTGGAACGAAGTGTGTCGAGGTTCACAACCTTTTACTCCAGCCAACACAGTGGTCGTAAGCTCAACTGGTTATTCCATTTGTCAAAGGGAGAAATCGTCACTAATTGCTTTAAAAATAGGTTAGTGTAACCTTTTGTCATGTCTACTCTGTGTATGGTATATTCTTGATGTGTACCCTTTTTTCACAAATGTTGTCTGCAAGTTGTATTGATTGCTCATAACCTTGCCATTGAGAAATTAAGCAATTGTCGTGTTTGGCTCTGTGAAAAACAGGCTATCACAGGGCGTGAAAGTTGGAAGGGATGAGCTGTACAGTGCCTTAGTGGAATGTATCTGGTATCTTTTGGCCTTGAAGTCCATCTGGATTAGTCAACATTTAGACTTCAGAAGTGTGCCCAGATTAAACAATATATTCTTGAATTTCTAGGAAGTTGCTTGTGAACTAAAAAGAAGTTGGATATTATTTTACAGTAGTTTGATTTTTTTACCTACATGTTCTCTAGTTTGTTGACATCTACTACAGGAGTACAGTAGTACCTCAGACTTCAAACTTAATCCGTTCCAGAAGGCTGTTCGAAGTACGATATGTTTGAAATGTGAAACAAATATCCCCATAAGAAATAAAGGGAATCAGGATAATTTGTTCTAGCCCATACAAAAAGTCCCCCTTTTCACATTTTTCTACTATTGATGTGTTCAAAAGTTAAATTAAGAGTGTAAAGTAATGAAACAGTACATTATAAGAAGAAAAATTGTCAAAATTTTAGTTTTTCTGTGTATGATTTACGAACTGTTTGGTGAAAATGGCGTCCAGCAGGCTGGGGGATGGCGGGAGGAGAGATGGAAACCCTTTGAGGAAACTTAATTGATTGGAGTATACAAAGGTTGATAAAATCAATTTTATTCACATTGGTTACAAGGATAATCTAAGGAATCGGTTGGAGAGAGAGAGAGAGAGAGAGAGAGAGAGAGAGAGAGAGAGAGAGAGAGAGAGAGAGAGAGAGAGAGAGAGAGAGAGAGAGACCTTACCTTACAGACCTTACATCTTGTTCGGGTTGCCCCAGGTTCCTCAGTGTGAGGCACCTGTAATGTCTACCAGAGAGAGAGAGCCGAGTTAGTTTAACAGTAGTGAAAAATTGTAAAAACAATTTTCACTAGATAGGTATTTTAGCTTAACAAAAATAAAAGTGTTTTCTGCAGATCAAGTGTAAGTTAAAGAAATGGGAGAATAATCATTCCAGCCCAGCTGATAAGTCAGTGGGAAGCAGAGCCCTTCTTCCCTCTCCCCTCCTCTCTCTCTCTTTATTGTCTCACTCGGCGCACCACACAGAACACTGACTCAGTTTTTTCATATATATACTGTACTGCATTTGATTGTTCAAGTGTTTTATCATTGTTAAATTGATTGTGAAATAACTTTATTTTTGATGTGAATTAGTACTGCTTTTACACATTTTATAGTAAAGATTTTACTCTCTTCTCTCCTCAACAATACCACGACGCACAATAACTTACAATCGTTCATTCATTTTCCTCAAAAATATAAACGCCCGCTCCCTCTACCGTAAGTTAGCTGTGTATCACTGCGATGACAAATGATTTTGTTGATCGTTTATGCTAAATTTTATTGTGAAAAGCTTTTGTTCTTTCATTTACTGTTTTGTTAATATTGTTCAACTATATCACCTCAGTGGCTCAATGAATTTTTTTTCTGTATTGCATTTAATTGTTTTCACATTTTATTATGACATTAAATTTATTGGGAAATTCCCTTTTTTATGTGAATTGTTATTGCTTTTACATGCAGTAATATTTTAACTCTCTCTTCTCCTCCTCTCCTCAACATATCAACGCTCCCTCGTTCAGTCTCAAGTCAGCTGGGCATGACGTCACTGCGCTTACGTACGATTTTATACATCTTTTATGCTAAATTTTATATTAAAAGCTAAACTTTGTATTAAATGCTTTATACTTTTATTTATTTTGTCGAATATGGTTATATATTGTAAATGAAAAAATTTTTAATACAGTTTAACTTGTAAGACCCACTAGGCTGTCGAATACAAGTATAAACAATATAATCAGTCAGTTCAAAGTACGAGTGTTTGTTCGACAAACGATACAAAATTTTCTCGAAAATTTTGCTCGAAAAACGGGAAGTTCGACATAAGAAACGTTCGACAAATGAGGTACCATTGTATATAGCATTTTTTAATGCCCGTTTTATTTATTTTTTTTTTTTTTTACGTTGCTTCAGATATTTCAGGGAGTTGGAAGTTTTGTTTTACATAAATGACTTACCAAGTAATTACATAGCTATAAGCTTCCTACCACGGCAGCCTAAAAATTCCAAATTCACGGTAGTGCTTTTATTGTTTTGTTTAGGTGACATACTGCACCCACTTTCAGGGACCGGAAGGAACAACTTATCAGAGAGCTTCAATTCATTTTCTGCGTGCTCCCAACTAACATCGGTGGTTTCTGCAGTCTTGTATCATAGTTTTTAGATGTTGACCATTTTTGGTGAAGTATTCAATTTTTACTGTAGCTGTCAAGCTTTAGTTTTATTGTTAACTTTGGTTAACTGTATTCTTCAAGCATTCGATTTTGCATCGAAGGGTGTAAGACTAGATTGCCCAAGTCTTCTTATGACTCTCACGCTAAGTGTCTTTTGAGTGTAGGGACAGGGTTGCAATAAGGATAACACTTGCATAGGTCAGGATTGGGTTGACAAAAAGTGAAGTTATTGAAATCCCATTTAGGCAGGTTTGACAGTGATAGAAAGAGGAAGGCAGCCATTAGAGCTGATAATAGAACTAACTTAGTGTCTTATCCTTTGCCTCGCTACGATTCCTATCCTTAGCCCTCCTACTTCTTTACCGCCAGGTTCCTATGCTTCCAATCTCTATGCCATTGCCAGCCTCAAATCAAGATTTGACCAGAAGTTTGGTTTTTGGCAAATAGAGTGATGGAATTGGGGTCTTCCCTGATGACCTTATTGGAGAAAATGTCAACTAATGTGCAAAGTGCTATTGTTGTGCATGTTACAGAGGTGGCTGTCCATCCCAACAGTTCTCCTAGACAAAGGTCCCTGTCCTGCTCCCCTACACTAGGGTGAAGACATACCATAGGCCCAAGGGAGGCCATTGGTGTTCACCCACTGGTAGTCAACCTCTCTGTGAGCGTGTTGCCCATTCCCAGGTTGCGACAAAGAGCTGTTGGAAAGTCGTCTCTTTGAGTGCACATCGACTTTCCTTGGAATCAGAAGGTTCCAGTCGTGACAAGAAGAACCAGTGGTGCTATCCAGCCTTGTCGTGTCCACTCGAGGCACACTGCTGATGCAAACTGCTCCCCTCCTCCTATGAAGGGTTACAAAGAGGCCGGTCGTAGCCCTCAGCCCTTCGGCAGCTTTGCTGATCCACCTGCTGCCTCCTCTCCAGCTTGGTAAAATCCGGAGTTATTCTCGTATCTTGAGTGGCCCAATTTGGCACTCACCGCTGTCTTCGAAGTGCCCACTTGCACCCGTCTCTACTCAGGTGCTTGGTGCATGCCTCCTTGTGCCAAGCTACTGCTCCTGAGCATTTGGCACCAGTTCCCAAGTTCCCTGTGCCAACTCTCGTGTGCTCAGCACCATCCTCCTTCACAACCACATTTACTGTGGCTCCGATTAAGCGACAGTTAGAGCTTATTGGTTCTTTGAAAAAACCTGTAGCCAAGAGGAAAGATATGTCTTTGTCACCTGTTTTGTCAGGAGAGGACATTGAACAAGATTCTTTGAAGTTTTTCCTCACCAATTTACCTATTTTTTTTGTTTCTGTTACTCTGGGTTCACCGGCTTCAACCTTTCTCATGTGAGAACAACCTCCTAATAGCATTAATCTCCCAAAGTTGGTGCTTTCCTCTTCCGTGATAAAAGTTCTTTGAGAGGCATGCCTTGAAGAGGGAGCATGGTAAAGCCACTTTTGGTTTTCTTCCTTGTAAGCTTGTTTGGAGGAGTACCACTATTACTCTATTGGAGAAGCTTCCTCTCTGGGAGTCTGCCTCTCCCCAATGGGGACTTTTCTGGGTTGGTTGATGCCTCTTGTCAAGCTGCATTTCCTTCAGCTAAAGTCATGTTCTTTGACCAAAGTAGACTACCTCATCAGGAACATTTTCAAGGTTTGGAAGTATTTTGCATCCTTAATTGGATTGTTTGGGCATTAGCGAGGAAGATCGAGGATTGACTTGTACTTTTGGAGGACTTTGCCTCAGACTGGATGGGAGTGTTATCATGTGCTGATAAGGCAGTAAGGGAGGATTCTTTAGAGCTCACCTCCCCTTTTCTTTTGGGATTTTAAAGAAAAGGGGGTTAATGGTGCTTCTTTGGTACAGAAGGAGTCACCACCTTTGCTACAGAAGGAATCGCCACAATAGAGAATTCAGCTATCATATTGTCACCACTGGACAAATTGCATCTCTTTCCCCAAGCCACGGTCAAGGAGGTATTATCGGACTTGCAGAAAAAGTCCACAAACGATCTTCTGGTTCAGTCTACTAAGCGACCGAGAGAAGCCCCCACTATAGCTAAGCCTTTTTCTCCTTTCCTTGCTTAGCCCTTTAGTGGAGGAAGGCAAAGGCCCCAGCCAAGATCTTGTGCTAATCTTTGTTCCCCCTATGAAGTACATTAAGAAGTCTACTTTCAAGCTGGCCTCCAAGAAATGAGAATTTTGTCCTTCATGCCCCAGTAGGAGCCAGACTACACCTCTTTTTGGAGGAAGGGAGCCGCAAAGGGCCGGAACTTTAGGTAGTAAAGGTGTCCTACGTAGTCATAGGGGGCTGGAAACCCATTCTGGATGTAAGAGCCCTTTAGTTAGTTCTGAAGACAGAATTTCATGTGGAAAAAAACCATTCAGTCCTGTCTTCTATCCATCAGGACAACTGGATGGTCACCCAGGACATAAGGAACAACTACTTTCATGTATCCAGACTCCAGAGGCTCCAGAATGTTCCTGCGGTTTGTATATCAGGGCAGGGTCCTCCAGTTTCGGGTCTTGTGCTTCAGCTTTTTCACAGCCCCAGAAGTCTTCACATGGATTCTCACTCCTCTTGGCTAATGGCTTCATCTTGTAGGCATAAACATCTGCGTCTGTTTAGACTTAACATCTATGTCTGTTTGCATGACTGGCTTCTCCATTGAAGAAGTGCACAGAGGACTTTAAAGACTTCACCCAACACAGGAGTAGACCCTTCTGATCAATGACCAGAAATCACAAATTACTCAGAAGATTCCTGGCCAGCCTTATCACTTGGACGATCTAGACCCTAATGTACAAGTGGTGTCCCCCCTCCCCCTCCCCCTCCCCCCCAACACCACCCTGCTAATACAATCCATGGATCAAGGGTTTATTTCAACCCTTAAAGCACACTATCAGTGCATATCTTTTGATGAAGCTGTTAAGGCCATTGATTCAGACACGGAACTAACTTTCGAGAGTTTTGGAAGGAATATATTTATTAGTGCATCAAAAACATAAAAAACAAGGGGTTTGGTCACAGATAAGTGTATGAATGGCATCTAGAAGCAGTACAGTGAATGCTTTATTCATGATTTTCATGGCTTCAGTAATGAGGAAAACAAACTTGAAATTGAATGAGTTGAGGATGATATTGACAAAACTTTGATAAAAAGAAATTCAAGAGTAATGAATGAAGAACTGGTGATAATAGAAGTCAGAAAAGTAGAACAGAGACAGAGAGAATAAGAAGAAGAACCAGAAATAAAGTTCTTGGTGAAGAAACTATCACAGTGGTTTTCATCGATAAACAAGGTCTACTAAAATTGGAGAATTGGACCCAAACATAGAACGGTTTGCCAAGATTGAAAGAATGGTACAAGAACCTATGTGGCTATACAGAGGAATTTAATCATATATCCTTGGATTTCCATTATCTGAAATTTTTATTTAAACTGTTTATGGCTTATCATAAGTTATGTTGTACTTTTCTGTTCATGTACTTATATACAATTTTTTTTTCTTTTTTCAAAGTGAACTTGAACATGATTTTATATCTAAATGTTCTCAGAAACAAATAACTGTTTGTGTTGTGCAGTGTTTCTCCTAAACCTTGCAGTATGAAAATATATAGTACTAAAAGCATAACAGTAAAAAATGAGATATAAATAAAACAAATGCAAAGTAATATAATCAAATAAAATCATTGCAGTAACTGTGATGTTGGTATTCAGTAGCAAAATATTTAGTAAAAAGTAGCATAAAAATTTACAAAACATCATGCAGCAGGCAAAGTGCTAATTTGAGTTTAACCAATGAGTATTAGCACTTAAGCACACTTTGCAGGTTAATGCCATGTGTGTGTGTGTGTGTGTGTGTTTAATGTTTAAAAAATGTTTAGTACAGGTAATACAGTACTGTGTAATACCCCAAACTTATGTGAGGTTAGGTTCCAGACCCCCTCATGCAAAGGGAACTTTCGTGTAAGTTGGGTAGTCTCTAAAAATGCTAATAAATGCTTACTTCTAGACTTTGAACATTAACTATGACCCTAATCACGATCCCTAAGTATTAAGCTAACTTTTAAATGAAATTAAAGTTACTATAATGTGATTTAAAAAGTTAGCGTAATACATTACCCTTAAAAAAAGAAATATGGGAATGTGTGAAGATTACATACGTACATATTTCGCTCAGCTTTCCCCCTTCTGACTGACTGAGCTATTTTATTTGGACTAATACAACTCTTAGTTATATGTATTTTAGAACAGCTCATTTACAGTTCTAGATTGTAAAGGTAAAAATAGAGAGAGAAAAGAGTTGTGCTTACAGAAGTATTAAGCTAACTTTTAAATGAAATTAAAGTTACTGTAACTTCATTTAAAAGTTAGTTTAATACATTACCCTGAAAACAACTAAATGGTTGGTAAAAATATCGGAGTGTGGGAAGATTACACATGTACAATTGGGGAGAAAGAGAAAAAAGAGCAAGAGAGAGAATATTACATAAAAATCATTGACCACTAATCGACAACACCCCTTCCTGTCATGCTTCTTGAAACATTTGACAGCTCTGGGCTCTGAGCTTATGGTGGAGTTAAGAAGAAAGATGAGGGGAAAGGATTTTACATAGCATTCTGTAATTACAGTTATTATTATTATTATTATTATTATTTGTTTTGTTAAAGAGGATAGCAGCATCAGTGGAATTGATTTTATATATGGTCTTTTCAATTCTTCTTATTCCCTTCTCATCAGGGCTGATATTTGCTTATAGCTGGCCGATGTTCATACTCTGGTTAAGGAAAGGTCTTATAAAAATACTAATTTATTGACAAGACAACAGAAGTGGCGTATGGTCGCCGTAGAGTTTACAAATTCCAACGTTACCAACTGTATCATCGGTTCATTTTCAAGGAAAGGTGAGCGTGAACTGATTGGAATGGGGTCGTTCAGTGGTATTTATTGTGTCCCAGTTGCCAATATCTACCGGCAATGACCTTCCCGATACCACGCTCCCAGTCTCCAGTGCCCGCACGCGAGGAGTAGTGCGAGCATCCACCTCTGCAAGATGGCTTGACTCAGTGACTTAATCCTCTGTTCAGCCAATGAAAAAGCAACGCTCAGCAGACAGAGCACCTGGGACACAATAAATACCGCCGAACGACCCTATTCCAATCAGTTCACGCTCACCTTTCCTTGAAAATGAACCGATGATACGGTTGGAAATGTTGGAATTTGTAAACTCTATGACGACCATATGCCGCTTCTGTTTTTCTTATCAATAAATTAGTATTTTTATAAGACATTTCCTTAACCAGAGTATGAGCATCGGCCAGCTATTAGCGAATATCAGCCCTGATGAGAACAGAATAAGAAGAATTGAAAAGACCATGTATAAAATCAATTCCACTGATGCTGCCATCCTCTTTAACAAAACATGTTTGAGAGAGGGTCTCCTACCTTCATATATTATTATTATTATTATTATTATTATGATAATAATAATAATGATAATGATAATAATAATGATAATGATAGCAGCAGCAGCCGAGTTGTCAGAACCAAATCCTGGGCACAGAGTGGTCTTTGCAATCGGACACGGCAAACAGGCTTTTTCATGTTTGGGAAAGGCCTATGCTAGACCTCTTCCCCACTTGCTTCAATAGGAAGCTGGAGGTTTTCTTAAAATCTCAGAATGACCTTGGTGGCACCTTTGTGCCTCAAGTGGTGTGGTTCCTGGACCTTCTGTCAGAGGTTCCAAGAGATTCCCTTATGGCGACAACTCTTTTGCCAAACTCACGTGGAAAGGTTCCACCAGTCATCAGAGTCCCTGTCTCTTCATGGAAGGAGACTATGAAGTATCTCCTCCGAGCAAGAGTTTTTTTTTCAAAAGGATGAGGACGGATGTCCGGCGCTCTCAGGAAATCTTCATCAGCAGTTTACCAGGGGAAATGGGCAGTCTACTGTGATTGGTGTCGTCAACGGAGTTTCTTTCCACTCAGAGCTTCTGTCCAGCAGATAGTGGACTTTCTGATCTTCTTCGGATGAGAAAGGTCTTTCTGTTTCAGCTATCAGAGGCTACAGAGCAGCATTGGGCTTGTTGTTGCGCCTGAAAGGCGTGAACTTCTCTCCATCCTAGGAAGTCTCCTTGTTGTTCAGGAGTTTTGAACAGTCCTGTTCTCTAGGGAAATTCAAGCCTTCTGCATGGGATCTTTCTCTAGTCCTGAGAAGTCTAACTCAAGCTCCATTTGAACTCCTATGTCAGTCATCAGACAGGGATCTGACTCCAAAGACAGTTTCCTGTCGGCCTTGGCTGCTTCAAAAAGAGTTGGGCAGCTTCATAGCCTAAGTTATGATATTAAACACACCAGGGGTTGAGGGTCTTTGGCTTTCAAATTTGTCCCAAAATTCATGGCTAAGACCCAGAATTCCTTGGTGCATGATGACAGATTTGTCTTTGTTTTCCATTCCCTTGCTGAATGACTTTGTGGACAACGATCCGTAAGAGCTCTTGCTTTGCTCCGTCAGAGCACTGCGATGCCATCTGAATAGGACTGGTCACCTAAGACCTAGGTGTCATAGACTTTTTGTTAGCACAGCCAGTCCAGAAGGGAAGTGTCCTAGCACATGATTTCATTCTTGTTATGTGAGACGATTAAACGGGCTTACTCCTCACTTGCTAGTTTTGTCACTGAGTCTGTGTAGGCTAGAGCACATGAAATTGCAGGTATAAGTTCCTCCCTGGCATTTAAGAAAAACTTAAGTCCACGTTCACGTCCTTTTACCTAAAGGATGTTGCCCACAGGTCTTTGGACACTTTTCCCTTGGGTCCAGTGGCGGCTGCTCAACAAGTTGTGTAATTCACCCAGTGCCCCTTGCAGGACAGTTTGTATCTCACCAAAGATGATTGTGTGGAAGAGAGAATGAGTGAGTTGGCTGGCCTTTTTCTTTCTTTTTTTCCTTTCTTCATCCTATGGGCATGTCGAAGAATAGACAGGTCATATGCTGGAACTGGTCTGGTACAGGTGAGTAGGGTGGTCATACTATACTGGTGGTGGTTTCTGCTATTCAGTAGCAAGGGCTCCTCTCTCTAGGAAGGGGAGTTGTCTCTCTCTCTCCATTAGTTTTAGAAATTTATAATTTCACTTTTGATGATCAGATGTGATGTTGCCAATTCAGTGCTCTCTCTCTCTCTCTCCTCCTCCTCTCTCTCGTCTCTCTCTCTCTCTTCTCTCTCTCTTCTCTCTCTCTCTCTCTCTCTCTCTCTCTCTCTCTCTCTCTCATTGGCTATACACATATTTTTAATGGTATGTTTAAGATGACTTTAAAATGATGATGATAACCTCAAAGATTAATATAGTGATAGGATAGTAATTTAAGATATATTTGAAGTAGGATGTTATCTAAGGTATACATTTGGTATTTGAACTTTCAAGACAAGCTGTTATAAGTGTGTTTAGAGGGGGTTCTAAGTATTCGAAGGTTTTAACTATTCACGGGGTTTGGTACGCATCTGGCAAATAGATGGGTCCATTGTACAACACATTTTTAAAACTGATCAAACTTTACATTTATACAAATTGTAAGAACATAATTTGGTAACACTGTGAGCTAAGTCAGGGGTAAATGGCACCTTTTTTGTAACAGAAGGACAGTCCAGCAGAGGATATCAGCCCCACTTCTCACTATGCTTCAGGCGTTCGGTGGTTAACAATTGATTTTTTTTTGTTTTGATCCCATTTATCCCCCATGATAAGCATTCCAAAGCAAATGAAAGATATTTTGCTTGAAGAGATATTATCACTGATGTAGTGACTGATGATGAGATTCAGAGTAGCAGCTCAGAAGCCTCCAACATAAGACTGTATCTGATACTGAAGGAAACCCATTGCAAGTGACTGGGCAATAACTAATAAGGAGAGAATTCCCTATACTTTTTGTTCACCAAAAGGTGTGAAATTTATTGTTTAAGATTAGGTAAACCAAATAGTTCATTTTAGAATTTTTTTGATAAAATCATGGAGCACATTGTAACTAACACACACATTTGCCAACACGTTTTTAGGTGAAAAGTGTATAGAAAGCTTGCCTACAATATGACATGTTTTAAAATGGTGTGGTACAAATGAAGGTGAAATGAAATTCCATTCATTGGTCTAATAGCTCATTGGCATACAAAAGGAAAACTTTTACCTTTTATTTTTTATGCTTGTATGTATCATGCTTGTAACCTTTAGGATATAAAATGCAAAGTAGAATCTTTCATCCTTCCTTATTTTACATTATTTAATATCCTAAAATGTTTATACTAAAAACGGTATCAGTGTAAAAACACAGAAAAGCATAGAAATTAGTAAAGACCAAATGACTGTTCTGCAAGCGAGAAAATGAGGTGATACTGGAGCAGCTGTGTCTCCCATTAGTGACACAGTGACTTCCAATGTGCAAGCAAGAACCTAACACCATGGTTAGTTTTTGTGTAGGAAATTTCATAATATTTTACCCCCCTTTTTTTTAAGAAAGCATCAGAACTATCGATAAACTGTTGAGTCAGTCCTTCCAATCCAGCTAGACATTCTTTGATTGTATGACCATATGCCATGCTGGATAAACTGTTGAGTACAAGGTGAGCTTTATTTTGCATTTACTGTAATGTACATAATATACATTACATAAATGATTGAAGTATGTTAATAGAAGTACATTATGGTAAAAGATCAAAATACTGGTTGTACAGTACTATGTAGGCACTTCTATAGCAAATGTTTGACATTATGCCCTACCCAGTACATAGGCCAACTTCTAAGGTTTGATTTACGTTCATTTTGACTTATAGAAGGTTTGTTGGAACCAAGCTCGGTTGTAAGTCGGATGGTACTTATACCTTCAAAGGACAGAGAATATCGGAGATCCTTCCAACAACCTCAGGTGCCCTGTGAGGAATCCTTCTCATCCTTCTTTGAAGAATACCATTTCCTTTTTTTTTTTTTTTTTTTTTTTATAGAAGTTTGGTCTCTGAAGCACATTCTTATATTAAAGAATACCATTTCCTTTTTTTTATATATATATATATAGAAGTTTGGTCTCTGAAGCACATTCTTATATTAAAGAGGATGTCTTACCGACCTTTACCCTTTATGGATGGATACCCTCAAAAGTGTGACAATAACAGGTTTTGAGTGTTGGATAGATTACCTCCTGGTGAGTATCAATATTACATGCCATCAATTTAGAGAAATCAGGTGGGAAAGAGGTTCCATTACTTAAAAGCCCATAAATTTACTAAACTCAGCTTTTAGACGGGCTTAACTCGTTGATTCTAGGCATCTCATAAGTCAGTAGTGTATTTGACTTCAAGGGCAATGTAGTGTGTCTCTTACGTGATGTCTTTTTATATTTTTACAAATCTGGGATTTGAAGGGGAAATCACAAGGGATAACAATTGATCTGACTAAGTTAAGACCCCTTTTGAGCTCGATTTATAAATAGAAAAATTGTCGGCTGAGGGCCAAAATTAAAATTCAAGGGAAAGTGTGAGGAAAACTCAGAGGATCAAATTTATTGGGGATATAATTAAACTTCTGAATACTCTACGAATGCAGGGTTCTAACAAGGGTGCTAATGACCCTTGAGGTCTGATTTAGTACAGGAAATGGTTGCTTGTACCACTGGAACACGTGTTCTGATGGGCCAATATGTATGGGGATTGCAGCACGAAAAATAAGCCAGAGCTTCTTGCAAGGAATAAAGAGGTCCACCCCACACAGCAATGATGGATATGGCTGGGTATCTGTTACACAGGATGTTCTATAAACGTGCGACACGCAAAGGGTTGGACGTGCAGTGATGCCGCCAACACTTAAAATTCTTGAGGTAAATCTTATGTTCTCAGAATTTCAATGTAAGAGGCAGTCCCCAGTTATCATTGATCAGGTTTTATGGGGCTTCTCTAGTGCCATAAAATCTCTTAATTTATGGCGCCAAAACATGGGATGAGTTCAGGTTATCGGAGCCATAATGGTTCTTATGGCATGCCATAAGGGTGCTTATGGCGCCATAAATCACCGAGCTTCAATTAATGGTAGTTTTCACTTATCGGCACACCCCTGGGGAACGGAACCCCTGCCGATAACCGGGACTTCCTGAACTGTCTTGAAGGGGAGGATGTGAACACAAACTTATGTTATCTCCTTCAGTGAGTTCTCTAGCAATTGCTAATAATAGGTGGTCAATCAAGCAGAAAGCATTATTACACCACGTTCAAGGGAACCCCAGCTCTTAAATCAGGGTAGCTTATAGAATAAGGGAGCACAGCTGTGGGGGATTGGCAAGGGTAATGATGAATGATAGCACAAGCCCAGACACAGGAAAATAACAGAAAGAAATAGTATAGTAGAAGTAATACAGGTGACTGCCACTGATCTTGCACCTACCATTACTGTTGCTCATAGGATTCCACTTCTCTAAGGTGCTGGGGGAGGTGGGGACTTTGTCACTTCGTTCGGCAAATGTCCAGGCAGGCAGCAATTGGAAGGGAAGAACCTAATCAGGCCTGGGGAGGAGCATATAACCCGAGTGCTGGAGACTGACTCAATGAGACCGCTTCTCTTCCATTGCCTGCTTTTATGACCACAGCAGATTATGGGCATGATGGGACGTTTTCTTTAAATGCAGGAAAAGATCCAAGAGAAAACAGAGATGGGATACTGTTAATCGGAGACTCGCAGAAAGAGAGAGAAAGCAGGTCTAGGGCCTATACTTTCCCTAGGTTAATTTAATGAATGGCAAAAGCAGAGGAATTCATTATATATTTGCTCATAAATATACCCATAGGATGCGGTTGGTTTTGGTTCTTATCTTTAATGATAGTATGTCAGATACAATTGTAATTTTGCAAAGAAAATTTCAAAGGGTTAGAAAAAAACATGTATAATCCAAAAAGTTACTTCATCTCCAATCTCAGTAAATTTATGTAAATACTTTACATACAACAAATATACTTAAATTTTGTTACTGATTTGAGTTCTTAATATGTTATGTTGTTGTGCGAGCTGTAATTATAATTTTACAAAAAAAAAATTATTAGAAAAAACATAACTTTGTAAAATTTTTGATAATCTTGTAAAAGAGGCCTCACAAAAGGTTGTAAATAGTCACATTCATCTTCCCTTGGAAGGTAGGGAGAATTTTTTTTCTTTCACTATGTCCATTCGCATTTCTTCCTCTTTCCATTGATGTGTTTGCTAGCATCAGCCGACCTTGAAGTTTCCCCGGGCTGTGGTGCTGCATATTGATTTTTTTAGCCTGGCTCTTAAGGGTTAAGGTGAAAGCTCATAAGGTTTGGGCCATTGCTACCTCTCTCTTGTTTATACATATGTCTCTCTCAGCTATTCTGCAATCAACCTTTTGGAGATGCAAGTCATTCTTTGCTTCATGCTACCTTAGGGACATGTAGTATGTTGGGACCTTTATCAGTGGCTGGCATGGTTTTGGGAGAGGAAGCTTAGGGTGATCCTTGTCCTTCTTCTATCCCCTCACCTTGGCATAAGGTGTTGAGTTCAAGGGAAGCCCTTTGGGGCATGCAGTACCTGGATTATACACCTGTTTTTAGTTGTTTTGGGTTGTAGTTTTTCTTTCACTGTAGGTGACAGCTTTGTAACCATCAGAATATGTCCTTCGCTGTAGTTTCCCACTAAAGTAGGGGCGACCATTGGCTATACAGCCACGTCCACTACAAGTTTAGAGGATCTCCAACCAAAGGTAGTACCCACCTGCAGTAGCTCTCTTACCTGGTAAGGAAACAACTAGCAGCGTCTCAGTGCTCGCAATTTTTATATTTCGGTCATTTTCCTACTAAAAGGCTTGGAGTAGAATACAGGCGGCCCTCGGTTAGCGGCAGGGGTTCTGTTCCTGGCCACCGACGCCAAGCGATTTTCGACGCCGAGCGATTTTAAAGCCTACGGGCGCCGCACACCTTCTTTCAAAACTCTAGACCAGTCAAAGGCGCCGTAATCCCACAAGGGCGCAATAAGTAAAATTATATTTATGCAGTATAGTACTATAGAATTTACTGTACAGTACATGTGGGTGTCTAGAGTATGTAAAGATATAAAGTTTATACAGTGTACAGGTAGCTGTAGTGTTCAGGTTACGATCATTACTCTTACGATAGTTTGATTTTATGAGAGATCAAATTACAATGGCCTAACTTTATCCATCTTCTAGTTACATAAGTTCAATAACAGCAAAAGAGAATGATGAAAGTATGGTTTTAACGTTATACTCGTTGCGCGAACGTGTACAGCCATGAACAACCGAACGAGAAACTACTTTTTTTTTTTTTTCTTCTAAGTACAACCGAACTGGATAACATCTGTTTGGCTTGTATTTTGATCATCGTACTACATTGCAACATTACCGTATTTGTTATAAATGGCGTTATGTATAGAATAGAACTGAGATATCTTAATGTAATAACTTTATTCGCTATAGATCAGAGATCAATATAGATTAAAGATCAATCGGGAAATATACCGTTAAATTTAAACCTAGTTATAACTGAAGCTGAGAAAACTGTTCAAGCTGCTAATGACTATTATCGTACATCGGCAACAATGATAAAACTGCAGTAAACGTCTGCCATCACACACAACTGTAGATAAAATTGGGATAAAATCATTTTAATCAAAACTACTGTGCTTGAAAGAACACATTTTACTGTTGGTTTCACGCCGATATAAGATAAATAACGTAAAGTTCGTATTGCGATGATATGATGATATAAAGGATTACGTATTGCGAACGGAATCACATATTTTTTTACGCAATAAACATGCCGCCAACGTAATCTGTTAACGAAAAAAATAGTAGTTCACATTCACAACGAGACATATTCAATAAATATTTCCACCTAAAAACACGCTGTTTAAGGAAAAATAACTTTGTCTCATATAAGTCAAGTATATAGATATTCGTTTATGCTAACTAGAAGTAAGAGCATTTGCTCAGAATTGCGTTATGGTGAAACAGACTCGTATTCATCAGCTGATTTCAAACCACAACATTGGCCGCTCCGCGGAGTACGGGCTTCAGTTTGCCGTAGTATTTTAAAATACAATAATATGAGAATACATACAATATTCTTGGATACAGTGAAATAATGTATAACTTTTTAAAGGATTTATGGAAAAGATGCATAATTAATAAAATAACACCATGCATTTTTCGGAACTGGCGGACAAGAACAAACATGAAAAACCATCCCCTGACAAAAATGAAAATACCTTTACGCAATATATTTTCATACACATTTTAAACATAAAAGCATAGACATTTGAAAAATCGACACATCGATCGCTAAATTTGCACTTTTTTTTTTTTTTTTTTTTTTTTTTTTTTTTTTTTTTTTTTTTTTTTTTTTTCTTCTTCTTTTCTTAACTATATTTTCGGAAGAGCGGCAGACGGCGGCATACAAGAATGAACTTGAAAAAAACATCGTAGTCGATAACTTGAAGGGGAGTTTCAAAAGCTGCCTTTTTATCATATTTCTGCACAGAAATAAAAATACCCTATTCGTAATACATTTTCATACACATTTTAAACATAAAAGCATAAACATTTATAAAATTGACACATCGATCGCTAATTTGCACTTTTTTTAAATCTATATTTTCCGAAGAGCAGCAGGCGGCGGCTTACAAGAAAGAACATGAAAAAACATCGTATTTGATAACGTGAAGGGCAGTTTCAAAAGCTGCCTTTGTATCATATTTCTGTACAGAAATAAAAATGCCTTTCACGTAATACATTTTCATACACATTTTAAACAAAAGCATGAACATTTATGAATCGACACATCCATAGCTAAATTTGCACTTAGGTAACTCGATATTTTCGGCATAGAACAGCGTCAGAGCCATATATTTTACCCTAATACCTACATAATAACTCCATAAAATTTGTTAATATAATTTGCATAACCTTTATGGTCTGAACGGCATTTCTAGATATGTATGAACTCGTTAGACAACGGCGCTAGCGGCGCTGTTAACTGAAATTTGTGCTGTAAAGATACCTTTAAAATGCCTTATTTTTTTAATGAATATTTTTGACGACCGCTGTAAAACCGATTCGCCGTTGAGTGATTGCGCCGTTAACCGCGGGCCGCCTGTACAGTGAAACCTCGGTTTTCGTACATAATCCATTCTGGAACCTCCCACGAAGTCCGAAATATATGAAAACCAAAACAATAATTCCCATAAGGAATAATGTAAATAGAATTAATGCATTCCAGACCTCCAAAAATATTAATAAAAATACAGTTTATAGGGAATAAACAGAGTTTTACATACAGAAAATGAGAAATAATATTAATGAATAATGAACATTAACATCACACTTACCTTTATGAAAGACAGAGAGGAGGGGAGAGGGAGGAGGAGAGGTTACTTCTACGTTTTTTAGTAGCGTAGCACTGTATGGGTTACTTCCCCACTTTTTTTTTTTTTTTAATACACTAGCGCTAGGACCAGCTTGAGGCTCACTGAACCCCTGTTGCACAACAAAACTGTCCAGAGACTTGTTTCTTACGTCTTTGAAATCTGCCTAAAGTGATACAATGCATTGTAATGAAACATGGAAAAGACACATATTGCAATGTCTTTGTTAGGATGAAACTTCTCAACAAAATTTGTAACTATCACTTCACTTGGCAAACACTTCTTTTATCACTGAAGTAGGCTCTATCCCCTCTCTTTTCCTCCTCTTCTGATTCCTCATCTGCCGTCTGTTGCTGTTTCTGTTGAAGGTGTTGTAGCTCCTCATTGGTTAGCTCTTCCCTGTGGGCATTTACTAACTCTTCCACATCCTCACTACTCTTATCCAAGCCCATGGACTTCCCCAGACACACAATAGATTCCACAACAGGCGTAGGGATGTCAGGGTCAGCCTCAGATCCTTCAAAGTCTTTCTTGAGGGAACACTCAGGCCACAGTTTTCTCCAGCAGAGTTCATTGTTTTGGAAGTCACTCCCTGCCAAGCCTTTTATATATATAAGACTTATGCAATTAAAGATATTGAAGTGATCCTTCCAGAACTCTTTTAGGGCCCATCCAGTGTTTGAGGTCACTTCTAAGCACCTTTGGAACAGTGCCTTCGTGTAAAGTTTCTTGAGGTTCAAGATGATTTGCTGGTCCATGAGCTGGATGAGAGGAGTGGTATTAGGGCACAAGAACTTAACAGCGATGAATTTATATTAATCCAACAACTGGTCTTCCAAGTCAGGAGGATGCACAGGAGCATTAACAATTGCTAGGAGGCACTTAAGGAGCAACTGTTTATCTTGGAGGTATTTTTATACCAAAGGGCCAAACACTTCATTGACCCACCTAATGAAAATTTGCCTTGTGACCCAGCCTTTTTGTTTGCCCTCCTCATCACAGGCAATTTATTCTTAATAACATTTTGTTTTTTAAATACTTGGGAAGTTTCAGAGTGATACACCAGTAGGGGCTTCACTTTGAAATCCCCACTGGTGTTTCCACAGAACAAGAGAGTGAGCCTGACTTTCATAGGCTTGTGCCCTTGCAGTGAACTTTCCTCCTGCGTGGTGTAGGTCTTCCTTGGCATTTTTTTTTTTCCAAAACAGCCCCGTTTCATCACAATTGAAGACCTGTTGAGGGAAAAATCCTTCAGCCTCAAGATATTCCTTGATTTCCTGAACAAATTCTTCGGCAGCACGTTTGTCAGAACTAGCAGCCACCCCATGCTGTTCAACATTATGTATCTCCGTACGCTTTTTGAATTTTTAAAACCAGCCTCTGCTGGCCTTGAAATCACTAAGAGCGGCACTTGTTATTGGCCTTTTCACGAATGATTGCTTCAGACACGCTATCCCCCACTAATTATTTTTCATTTATCCACAATAACAAAAGCTTTTCTGCGTCTTCCAATAGTTGCGATCTCTTTTTTGTTAAAGAAGTGACCCCTTTCAGAATATCAGCTGCCTTAATTTCATTTTTCTTTGCTAGGATAGAGCTGACTGTTGACACTGACCAGCTGTACATCCTAGCGAGATCACCAACACTTGCACAACTGCCATACTTCGCTACAAGTTCTTTCTTGAATTCTATAGTATTTCTGGCCTTTTTTAGCAAATGGCTGGCACTTGGAACTTTCTTTTGCCCCATGATGGCTTGTTTGCAATCTGTTTCCCTGGCAAAAATAAGACAAAACACAACCAATACATGCGGTGATGCGGACTGCGCACGAGGATGCTCATTTAACGAGAAACAAAGGCAGAATGGATCACAAAAGAAGGGATGCTTTGTTTGGGCACTTGGTATGGCAGAAGTGTTTCTAAGTGTACGAAATTCGAGGAAACATACAAAACCCAAGACAAAATTTCATCAGAAAAAGTCTACAAAAACCGAATCATACGAAACCAGCATACAAAAACCAAGGTGCCACTGTATGTCTATGTATCCCACTTCCTTTCAATGTGAAATGAGCTATGTAATTACTTGGTATTTCATTTATATGAAAATGACATTTTATAATGATGATTTATTTATACTTACCAAGTAATTACATAATCGGAGCCCTCCCTCCTCCCTTCGTATGGACATTAGGGCATAAGCAAATGGAAACTCTCAACGAAGTAGTTCCTCCCGGTCCCTGAAAGTGGGTGGGATGTGTCAGCTACACAAAACAATAGAAGCGCTACCATAAATTTTTAGTTTTCAGGCTGTTTTGGTAGGAAGCTATTAGCTATGTAATTACTTCGTAAGTATATTTAAAACTTACATTCACTATCATATATTATTATTAGATTTAGAATTGATAGGTCCCTTTTTTTCCTTTTGTTTATTATAGTTAATTTTGATGATTTGAAGAGAGTATATACTGATGTTTTATACATTTTAGAGGCATATTCTAAGTGTTTTGGCAGCTGCTAGCACAGCCTAGGCTACCATCATGTTTTGATTCCAAATATTTAGAAACATAGCCTAGGCATACTGCCATTATCAAAACTCAAAATTGATGTGAGATATAAGCTAAAATCCTAATATGTGCAGTAAAAAATGGGGGTTGAACATGACATGTACGTACAGGCAGTCCCGGGTTTTAGGCAGGGGTTCCGTGCTCATCGGGGTGCTAGAAGCAAAAACCACCATTAACTGAAACTCGGCAATTTATGGGGCAGATAACCAGTTAATTGGCACCTCTCTTAAGTGTGTTAAGGCACCATAACTCCTTATGGTTCCAATAACCACAACTGCATGTTATTGTATCATAAATTGCAGATTTTATGGCACTAGACAAGCACCATTAAACCTGATCGCCATTAACCAAGTCCTCCAATAACTGGGGACTGCTTGTAGTCAAATATTACACGAATATAGAACGGATGGTACTGATAAGAGAAAACTGCCATTAACCGAAACTCCACAATTTATGGTGCCGATAACCACTTAATAGCCTCATTGTTAAATATGTTATTGCGCCCTAACTCTGTTATCGGCATGTCATGGCGCCAATAACCAAAACTTTTGCCTGTTTTGGCACCACAAGTCACCAGTTTTATTGTGTTAAATAAGACCCACAAAACCAGATCACCGTTAACTTAGTTTGCTGATAACGGGATTGCCTGGGTACGGTAATTTGTGAATATGTCGCTGTGAAAAGTACCATGAAAAGGCAAATTTTCTGCTACTAATGGGTATATACAGTCCATGGAAAAATACGCGAATAGGCAAGTCCGGGTATCATGAGTCCGCGAATAGGGTGGTCAACTGTATGGTTATAATTGTGATAAAATCAGTGCAACCTTATTTAGATCATTTATCCCTCCTTTATTAGAATACTGTTCTTTGGTGTGGAGTCTGTTTCTGCCAGAGATCTCTCTCTTAGGTAGCGTAGTTTGTTGTGTTAGGGTTCTGTTTCCTAATTTTAAAAGTTGTTGACTTGATCATCAATGGATGGTCTCATTTGTCAACTTTTCATAAGTTGTATTTTAACAGATCTTTCACATTCATGATTGATCCCTGATTCCCTTTTCCTGCTGAGAGCAACCAGATTTACTGAACAATAGCACAAGTATGCAGTAAATATGCCATGCTGTCAAACTTGTCAGTTCCAGAGGCCCTGTACAGTATTCCCCGTACCGTTGGACTGTGACTTATCTATTTATTTATTTTAATTATGGATGTTTTCTGTATTTTACATCAACTTCTATCCTTTCCAATGAACACCATATTGTTTGGAAGCTTTAATTTCAAGTTAATGGCCCTTGTGGGCTTGTTCCATATTAAAAGGGCCCATCATCTGAATAATAATGATGATGATATCAAAAGAAATTAACTAGATTGTGTATTTCATAAATGCATCTCATGTCATATTTAAGTTGAGTATAATTTATTGAATTTTTAATTTCAGGTATACACTACAAGCATCTACCTTTCAAATGGCTGTGCTCCTTCAGTTTAACAATGCTGTTTCATGGAGTGTTGGCCATTTACAGGTATGAAGAAAGATATTTGTTGTTTTATTACAATCTCAGGAGTCCTGTGTATGTATGCCTTAAATTCATGTCCAAAACCATTCCCAGGTTCAACCTTCTTTTTGTCTGATGGATAGAAGATAGTCTTTATGTATATACCCCTTTAGTTTCCACAGCTGCAACCCCTTTCATTCCCTTTGCTGTACCTTTATTCATATTCACTTACTTCCATATCTTTCTTTCCACCCCCTCATAGCAGTTGTTTCATAGTATAACTGCAGGTTCTCCTCCTGCTACATCTTTAAAACCTTTTACTCTGTTCCCCTTTCAGCTCTGAATAACCTCATAAGTACCAGTGCTTGACCTTTAGCTTAAATTTTATATCCCTTTCTATTCTATTTGTCTATACACCACTGATCTTTAAGTATGTCCCAATCACTGTCCATATTTTTTGTTCCCAAGTTAGAATGACTGATATATGCTTAACCCTCTTACGCCGAAGCGGTAAAAAAAAAATTGTCTCCCGTGTGCCGGAGGTGTTTCAGAGTGAGCGCGGAAGCGGAAAAAATATTTTTTTCAAAAAATCACAGCACGCTTAGTTTTCAAGATTAAGAGTTCATTTTTGGCTCCTTTTTTTGTCATTGGCTGAAGTTTAGTATGCAACCATCAGAAATGAAAAAAATTATCATTATCATATATAAATAATGCAATATATGATAGCGCAAAAACGAAATTTCATATATAATTGTATTCAAATCGCGCTGTGCGCAAAACGGTGAAAGGTATCAAGTTACTTTTTTTTTTCGTTGTAATGTACACTAAATTGCGATCATTTTGGTATATAACACATTGTAAAACGATAAAAGCAACACAGAGAAAATATCATCACAAAATAATGCATGAATTCGTAACGGGCGAACGTAAACAAATATTTTTTTCAAAAATTCACCATAAATCTAAATATTGTCCTAGAGACTTCCAATTTCTTTCAAAATGAAGACAAATGATTGAGTATTACTATACTGTAAGAGTATTAGCTTACAATTGCAGTTTTCGACCATATCTGACGAGTTAAAGTTGACCGAATGTCGAATTTTTTTTATATAATTTTTTATATGCAATTATTTCAAAAATAAGAAAAGCTACAACCTTCAAATATTTTTCGTTTTATTCTGCATAAAATTGCACACATTTTCATATATAAAACTCTATGAAAGGCCTAATACGAAACGGAGCAAATATTCCGAGAATGGTACGTACGCATTTCGGAGATTTGTGGCGGAGAATCCGCGCGCGGAGGGAAGGAAAGATTTTTTTTTAAATTCACCATAAATCTAAATATTTTGCTAGAGACTTCGAATTTGTTTCAAGATGAAGATAAATGACTGAATATTACTAGACTGTAAGAGTTTTAGCTTACAATTGCGTTTTTCAACCATTTCGGTAGAGTCCAAGTTGACCGAACGTGGTTTTTTTTCTATTTGTGATTTATGTGCAAATATTTCAAAAATGAGAAAAGCTACAACCTTCAATTATTTTTTTGTATTCTACATGAAATTGCGCACATTTTCATATATAAAACTTTATGTAACGGCTAATTTAAAATGGTGCAAACATTACCACAATCGCACGTAGGATTTTTTCGGAAGAGTTACTGCGCGGACATAAAGAAAATGTTATTTTTTTCATAAATTCACCATAAATCGAAATATTGTGCTAGAGACTTCCAATTTGTTGCAAAATGAAGGTAAATGCTTGAATATTACTAGAATATAAGCGTTTTAGCTTACAATTGCGTTTTTTGACCATTTCGGTAGAGTCAAAGTTGACCGAAGGTTGAAATTTTGGCAATTATCGTTATTTATATGAAAATATCTCAAAACTGATAAAAGCTACAACCATGGGTTGTTTTTAGTTGTATTGTGCATGAAATTGCACACATTTCCATATATAAAACTTTATATACCGGCAAATTTTAAAATGGTGCAAACATTACCACAATCGCATGTATGATTTTTTTCGGAAGAGTTACCGCGCGGACGTAAGGAAAAAGTTTTTTCATAAATTCACCATAAATCGAAATATTGTGCTAGAGACTTCCAATTAGTTGCAAAATTAAGGTAAATGATTGAATATTACTAAAATATAAGAGTTTTAGCTTACAATTGCGTTTTTCAACCATTTCGGTAGAGTCAAAGTTGACCAAAGGTTGAAATTTTGGCACTTACCGTTATTTATATAAAAATATCTCAAAACTGATCAAAGCTACAATCATGAGTATTTTTTTTATTGTATTCTACATAAAAATGTGCACATTTTCATATATAATACTCCATGTAACGTCTAATTTAAAATGGTACGAAAATTATGTCAAAGTGACGAAATAATTTTTGAGATGTGTCACAGATACTTTTTAGTGCGGCAAGAAAGAGATTGGCGCTTGCGCGCCTGCGTAACGATTGTAAACAAAACAACACCTTGATCCGTGAACATTCAGCATCCCCCAAGCCGCGTGATTCAAGAGTTTTCGGCTGGTAGGCCTAAAAGTATTTTTCCGCACATTTTTAAAAAAACTTTTGTATGTCGACGTAAAATACGTCCAGTCGGCACCCGAGAGACAAAAAATGTCGACGTAAAATACGTCCAGTCGGCGTTTAAGGGTTAAAGGTATACATTTGGTGTCTGAACTTTCAAGATAGGCAGTTATAAGCATTGTAATAGTTTTAGCTTACAATTGTGTTTTTTGACCATCTCGGTCAAGTCAAAGTTGACTGAAGGTTGAAATTTTGGCACTTATCGTTATTTATATAAAAATATTTCAAAACTTATAAAAGCAACAACCATGGGTTGTTTTTTGTTGTATTCTACATGAAATTGCGCATATTTTCATATAAAATGGTGCAAAAATTATGTCAAAGTGACGAAATAATTTTGAGATGTGTCGCTGATGCTTTTTAGTGCGAGAAGAAAGAAATTGGCGCTTGCGCGCCTGGGTAACGATTGTAAACAAAACAACGCCTTGATCCGTGAGCTCCCAGCATCCCCCAAGGCGCACGATTCAAAAGTTTTTGCCTAGTAGGCTTATAACTATTTTTCCGCAAATTTAAAAAAAAAACTTTTTTATAGCGACGTACCATACGTCCAATCGGCACCCAACAGACAATTTGTATCGACGTTTAATATGTCCAATCGGCGTTAAAGGGTTAATCACTTTGTCGTAATTTTCGCACTGTTTTATATTAGCTGTTATATAAAGTGTTATACATGAAAATTTGCACAATTTCATGTAGATTATAACAAAAAATAACTCATGGTTGTAGCTTTTATTAGTTTTGAAATATTTTCATATAAATCACGATAAGTGCCAAAATTTAAACCTATGGTCAACTTTGACTCGACTGAAATGGTCGAAAAATGCAATTTTAAGCTAAAACTCTTACATTCTAGTAACATTCAATCATTTACCTTCATTTTGCAACTAATTGGAAGTCTCTGGCACAATATTTTGATTTATGGTGAATTTTGAAAAAACCTTCCTTATGTCCGCGTGGTAACTCTGCCAAAAATCTCAGAAATTCTTTCGTCACTGTCGTAATTGTTGCACAGTTATATTAGTCGTTACGTAAAGTTTTATATACAAAAATGTGTGCAATTTCATGTAAAATACAATGAAAAATAACTCATGGTTGTAGTTTTAATCAGTTTTGAAATATTTTCATATAAATCATGATAAATAGAAAAAATTTGCCTTCGGTCAATTTTAACTCTACCAAAATAGTCGAAAAACCCAATTGTAAGCTAAAACACTTACAGTGTAGTAATATTCAATCAATTACCTTCATTTGGCAACAAACAGGAAGTCTGTAGCACAATATTTTAATCTATGGTGAATTTTTGAAAAAACTTTTAACGTCCGTACGTTACGAATTCATGCATCATTTTGTGATAATATTTTTTGTGTGTTGCTTAGATCGTTTTGCAATTTGTTATATACCAAAATCATCCTAATTTATGTACAATACAACGAAAAAAATTAACTCATTAGCTTTACCCGTTTTGCTCACAGCGCGATTTGTATACAGTTATATACGAAATTTTTTTTTTGCACTGTCATATATTCCAATATTTATATATGGTAATGATATTTTTTTTTAATTTCTGATGGTTGCATACTAAACTTCAGGCAATGGTGAAATAAGGAGCCAAAAATGAACTCCTAATCTTTAAAACTAAGCATGCTGTGATTTAAAAAAAAAAAAAAATCCTGCTTCGGCGCTAACTCCTGAACGCCGCTGGCATACGAGAGACACTTTGGCAAATAGAGGCTCAGCGTTTAAGGGTTATAAACAAACTAGGAATATCTTTTCCTCCACCTGGGAAGAAAAAAATTCTTTTTCCCCATATGTTGCTGCTTCCTCTGAGTGGTTCAGTTTGATGTTGTGTTCCTCCACCATTACTCGTACATTTGACACTCACCTCTAATCCCATAGACCTACCCAGAGACAAAGTTTCCTCAATACGCACGTGATAGGTTCAGTCTCAGTTTTGATCTCATCGTCAGAGCTTTCAAAGTCCCTGTCAAAGAGCCTTTGGCCACACTTCCCTCTCAGAAAAATTCATAGTTGTTCTGACACATACAAACCTATGCATCCTTATACTATGGATTATTCTTGCATAAAGTGCTTATCAGCTGTCCAAATAATCTCTGGAAAAACAAAATCCTATTGGTAAGCCTATGGCCACATGTGACCCTGGACAGTCTATCTTCTATTGTCTTCGCAGCTACTGCATCTTTTGCACGATTCTGATTTCATCTCATGTTCGTTCATACCGTTTTCTTTATTCTTTGTGGCATGGCTGTTTGTGCCCCTGTGTACTTCATTATTGTCTGGTCATTCTCCTCTGATAAATAGACCTAAGAATACATCTCTTCCCATATAGAGATTGTTTTTTCTGTGCTAAAGTGTTTGCTTCCTGTGAGTGGTCAGTTGTGAGTTTTTCCCTGAAGATTCAGTGTGGGAAAGTGTTATTGTTTTTGTTTTTAGTCTATACATGGGCATAAATGCTCGCAAATTTGTGTTTGCTTATTGTGTTTTTCCTTTCTCTACCTCCATGACATTGCAGTGCACAGAGATGGAAGGAAGTTTAAAGCTTGAAGTGCGTCGGTGCATAGGCAAGGATGAGTCTTGTAGTAAGTTCATGTCTCTTATTATTATTATTAATAGGCGGACCCTCACCCGGTAGCATTTCTTGTAAGGGGTTGAAAATGTTCCTTTAAGCTTTCCATGCAAGAAATGTGCTGAGTGGTGGTCTCCTCATTAGGTAAAATATGAGATGAGACATAGGAAGAAAACCTCCCACTTCTCTGGAGAACCGATGCTGATCATCCCCAGGGGCCCCTCTTCTCTGCCTCCATATTCTTCTCCATTACCAGTCACGCCTGCCAAAAATTTGTTTCCCCCTGCCTAAGTCATCAGGTAAAAGGAAGGCTGAGCATGTCTTGGAGATCTATCTGATATTACCTGAATCACAGTAAGCTGGCAGACAGTGTGACAGGACCGTAGCCCAAGCAGCAATATGAGGAGAAGACAGGATTTGCTGTACAATCCTTCCCCAGCCAGTCAGTTGGCAGAGGAGAGGAGAGTGGTCCTGAGAGCCTCCAAGCTGGTTGAGATGGTGATTCCCTGCAATAGGGGTAGACTCCTCTTGGTCATCATCAGTCCTGTCACGCAACCTCAACAAATCTTCACCTTGGAAAGTTTGCTCGAGGAGGAGCATGTCCCACCACTTCGATGAGTTGGTGTCACCTCCTTCAACAAAGGAATGACTTATCCTGCTATTCCTCTTCAGTATCTCCTTGTTCTCGCTCTGGTAGCAGATTGGGGAAAATTTTCATCTCAAAGGCCAAACAGGACAGAGCAGCGTACTGCTCCTTTGCTCACTACTCCAAAAACACTGTTCATCAAAATGAGACAGTTAATAGGATCATCAAGGTTTGCTGATCTTGATCAGGAAGCAGAGCATGAAGGCAACCTTCCATGAAATTGGATAGGAACAGAGTGGTCTGTCCACGCCTCAATCTTACCACTCATGGCCCTGGTCAACGAGTTAGGACAATGCCAGTAAGACTCACTACCACACAGCCTCCCCCCATCAGGTACATTCAGACGACCACTTTACAGAACAAAGCAGACCTTACCGTACTGGAACTTCCTACTCTTACAGTAATGGCTCACCTAGAAAATGGGATTGAGCCCTCACTAGTAGAGGTACCAGACAAAGAGAAGGGCTCTACGGAGTTCTTCAAATCTGCAGAACATTGGGTCTCCTTGAAATGGTCATTGAAGTTCTGGAAGTGTACCACTCCATCTCCTTTTTATAAAATATGGCAAAAAGCCTCCAGGAGAGACAGCAGACTGTACAGCTTTCATGGTCCCCATTAATTACTGTAGGTATAAAGGATGTGGATAGCCTGATAGCAGAAGGTGGCTACTTTGCCAAGGTTACAGAATTTACTCACTCCATTGGTTCCCCACCTGCAAAGCGTTACATACTGGAAGATGCCTATGCCTTACCGAGGACATTGGGTTCAACAGGTTGCTGCCTCTCTTGTACTGTCTCATTGGAGAGTTTCTAGCAACTCTCCTCAAATTGTACTAGTTGAGAGATTATTAATTTAGAGGTTATACTGGGAAGGACATTGAAAGCCATCTCCTGGCTTGATAGGTGTCAGGGAGCTTGGGTGAAAGTGATGGAACTCATTCCTCCAGAGAATGTCACTCCGATAGGGAACATATTGCCTCGGTGGATAAGGCTTTGTTCTACATGGCTAAATGTACCCCATGTGTGGGCTAATGTTACCCTCAGGTGGAGAGATGTTTTTAACATAAGTTCAGAAGCAGATTTCACTGGATAGATGGCTGAACCTGAGAACAGTCCTCTCCTGGACATGCTTCACTACATCCCCCCTGATGTATTGAACTAGGCAGTAGTTGACAGGAGAGATGTTGAGGACTTGCTCTCTTCAACAATGGGCAAGCCAATCCTCAGAGGATGGCCCAATGTGCCCATGTTATATACACCACCTATCTCCAGTGGACAAACATTTCTCCCCAGTTACCAGCCCAGAACTAAGCAGTTCCTCAGGGAAAAAGACAGGGAAATAATGCATGCTTGTTGTTTTGTGCCACTTAACCCTGTAGATATGGTAGGTGGAACAGGATGGGGAAGGTAGGAGGATCAAGATGAGACAAAAAGTCTCTCATTCCCCCCCTCCCCCCCAGGCCAGCAGAAGGGAGTGGCCTGTATGGGGAGTAAGTGGTCGGTAAGGCAGCGTTGTGAAGTGGAGAAGTGGAAGTCCATACCCTCTGGAAGGGGAAATGCTCTTCCCTTCTACCACAAACCATTGTTTCTATCAAACTGATCACTACTTCTCCTACTTGAACAGCTCACCCAAGGGCAGGGCCCTGCAGCCTGAGATTAGAGACATACTTCAAAAGGGTTTGATGGAAGAGTTAGAGAGCAGCACACTGGGCTTCTACAGCTGCCTCCCTAATGCTAACATTAATGAGGGAAGGAGACTTCACGGCCTTGGTAGACCTTCCGGACACTTTCCTCCACATCTCAGTACACTCCTCTTGAAGGAGGTTTGTGTGGTTTGTCACCCATGGTATCCTGTAACAGTTCTGGACCCTCAGCTTCAACCTCACAACAACTCGGGTTTCTCATGAGTATTCCAGTGTCAGAAGGGACCCACAGGAAGGATATCAAACTATGAAGAAGGCACCTGGGTGGCTGGTTCATACTGGCACCCTCAGCACAGAAGACTGAGAAGGATGGACAAGATTGTGGCACTGTGCCAGGACTTGGGAATTCTCATTAACTAGAAAAAATTGGACATATCTTCCAGGCAGAGAATCAAATACCTGGTTATGTGGATTAACATGTTGAGGGCAAATACCTGCCCATCACAAGAAAAGTTGGACAAGCTACTAATGGTGTCAAAATCCTTCCTGTCGAACCTTTTTCAACCCGTGAAGCAGTGGCAGGTTCTGGCAGGCTCTCTGGTATCCTTTAAGAAGTTGGTACCTAGGGCCCAGACTTACATCTTTCCCTACAATGGCAATTAGAAAGGAGAGGGAAGAGACTTGGAGGCCAGGATACAGAATTTATAAGTGACAGAGTTTTGGAGGACCTTCATTAGTGGAGGGATATGAAGAACCACCTGCAAGGGGTACAGGTAAATTGCCTACCCCCAGAAATGCTGATATTCTCAGACACATCAAGAAAGGGATTGGGCGTCTACCTGAATGGCTTTTGCATATCAGGACTTGGGACAAGCAGCAGCATAGGCAACACATTAACATCTTGGAGATGTGAGGGGTATGGCTGGCACTCCAATATATCCAGGCTCTCCTCCAAAGTATGCCCCACATTGTGATGAGCGACAACACATTGCACTTTGGTGGTTGCTTACACACACACACACACACACACACACACACACACACACACAGATTCTTACACCTAAGTCTAAGTATGGTATCACATACTTCTTTACTTTATTATATTTGCTAATTGTTACTACTGCATTCTCATTTATTTCTACTTTATTTTCTATTTTTTTATTTAGAGAAAGAGTGAGTTTGTGTAGTATATTTTGTTACAAATATTGGGAAAAAGGTAGGTAATTTTGGGAAGAAGGTAGGTAATTTTTTGCGTAAAGTTTTCAGTGTAAAGTATGATGGTGGTGGTTTGTGTATGAGCATATTGAGTGTTTATAGTTGAGTGGTGTTGACAAAGTTAGGTGAGGAAGGGTACATAGTTGCCCTTGAACTCTCCTAGATTTTTTTTTACTCACCATTATCTAGATTTTGCCAATATCTGACGGACCCTGGCTTTATTAATCCAGATAATAAAGGATTATTATACTAGAAAGATTTTTCAATTCCAGCATAGGTAAGCAGTTTTGGCATCGCTCACAGGAGAAAAAGGGAGTTTCTTATTTTATACATTTTATAAAGTATACTCCACAGTTATGTTCTGGTGAATCTGACCTGATTTACTAAATTGCCTTGTGATATATAAAGTACACAACTGTATCTTTCTTTTCCATGCATTTTGATTTTCATAGTGTTATTTCAGTGTTTGTAATACTGTGTTGTTTATAACCGTATACAATACAATACTGTTGTATCAAAATGGAAAAAAAGGTTTACAAAATACTATGTTTTACAACAATTTTATTTGTATTTTTTTGCAGTATCTGCAAACTAATGATATCTGGCACCCACGGGATGTATACGGCCTCAATGAATTCATGTCATATGTGTGTTTTCTGTGCAGATAATTTTGGTGATAGTGTAGTAATGTGTATTAGATCTATCTACTTTTATTTTTTATCTTTATGGTTTGGTGATATAGGCATTTAATTGGTGAACAGTCCACTAAATAAAGTATAGTTGATGTAATGTTCCTAATTGTGACATTGATTTTGCAGGAGATGACAGGAATTTCACAAGATATTTTATTGCAAGTTGTGCAGATTCTTCTCAAGTGTCGACTCCTTGTGTCAGAGGATGAGGAAGACATATCGTTAGATTCTAGGGTTAATCTTTTCCTTGGCTACAAGAACAAAAAACTCAGGGTTAATATCAATGTGCCAATGAAAACTGAAATGAAGGTAAGACCCCAGTACTATTAATATCATTTTAAATTGTATTGTAGTTTTATCTCTACTGGTAGTACACATATGCAAACAACCAGAGGAGGAGGAGGAGGAGGGCCATGGGGAATTATCTGACTTGACTTGACTTTTAAGTCCGGAGCTTCAGTTACAACTGAATTGTTGTCACTTTTATCCCAATGGGGCAGTCTGCACTTTTCCGATTTAAAATTTCCTGTATTTAATATATGTATACATATTATGCAACCGTCCAGTTAAATGTATGTATGTAACTACTATAAATATGCCAAGTAACATGATTACCTAAGATTTTTTTTTATAGCTTTTGTTATAGGCTATTTATTACAACTTCCTATATACTATAACAGGAAATTTCTATAGACTTGTCATTGCTAGGTGTCAATTTCTTAGAAATATACCTCCCATTCATGTTGCCATTGTCTAACCTACCTACTTCAGTTATATCTTTTCTTTATAAATTTGTCTTTAATTTATAAAAGTCATCAAGTCATGAATAGAATTCATGAATCGAATTGTAAACAATACACTTGCAAATTATGCTCACTGGCATACTGTACTTATTGTTTTTCATTCATGCTATTAACCCTTACGCTCTGGAGTAGTGATTTTATGCTCTTGGGTAGTGATTTTTTGACGTATTCAGGAGGCAAAATAGCAAGTGTTGCAGAAAAAATTATTTTTCTGGTTTAGAAATTTTCCTAGTTCTTGAGGAATAATTTTATACTAGCAAGAGGCATTTGCCAGAGGGCAATTGAAGGACCCCATTGAAATGTGGCTGCCAGTTGTGAACTGGGTCTTTTGTTGCACCACATTGGATTTTTGGGGAGGGGGCAAAATTTATAAACAAAATCTATGATTCACAATTAGTCTGGAACTTGGAATCAGTGGCGTGGAGCATAGTGTCATCCAGGCCTTCAGCTTCATTGCACAGAGTAATGTCTCATTCAGTCTGAAGTTAACAGCGCGTGACATTACTGAGGTGACGTACGACTTTATACATCTTTTATGCTAAATTTTATACTAAAATGCTTTATTCTTTTAAGCTAAATTTTATGCTGAAATGCTTTATTCTTTTATTTTGCCGAGTATGGTTATAATTAAACTATATACAGTAGTACCTTGAGATACAAAATTAATCTGTTCAGAGGAGCCCTTCGTATCATGAGGTTTTCGTATCTCGGACCACATTTTACATGTAAAATGGCTAATTCGTTCCAAGCCCTCCATAAACACCCCAGTAAATTTCATAATAAAGCTAAATTGACCTATAAACAATTAAATACTACAACAATTTGGACCATTCAATACCTAAATTAATAACAAAATGCAAAAAAACCTGTAAATAAAGTGTATTAGTGTACATGGTATACAAGAAATATTGTATGTAAAAGGTGGAAGCTTACCTTTCGAGTGAGGCTGTCTCCGAAAGTGGCGGCAGAGGAGGAGGAGGACAAACGATTGCACTTTATGAAAAGCGGCTAGATACAGAATTTCAACTTCATCACCACTTTCAAACTTTCTGTTTTTTATCACTTGGTTCTTCCTTTTTGCTTACTCCTACTAATGCTAAAGGCCTCTTTAAGAAATAACAATCCAAGGAAGATTGCTTCTGCCTACTTTTCACAAGGTTCCTGAAACGACTCGGGCGAACGTCATCAAACTGCGCAAGCATACGACCTGTGTGAGCCTTTTCGGGGTGTCTTATTTTTTATATAAACGCGTAGTGTTCATTAATGGCTGCCCGTCTTGATAACTATCTACTAATTGTTGCACCTCATGACTGTTGGCCCTGGTGTCCATTAAAACCCTGTTCAACCAAATGCTCTCTCTGCAACTGATTTGGGTACTGAATGTTCGGCTGCTGACCTTCAACATAAACTGAAGTGCCTTGATTATACTGGTAAGCATGTTGTAAATGATTGGTCAACACCCTCTGTTCAGCAGGGAGTGGTGATTCTACCAACCTTGCAAAGTTTCCAGTTATCCCATGAGAACGACCTTGATCACTTATCCCATGTGAGAGATCTTGGTCACTTATCCCACGAGAGAGATCTTGGTCAATCATATCATATATGTCGTCACTCAAGAGGTGCTCTTCTTTTTCTATTTTCTGTGAAAAGACATGAGAAATTTTTTTTTAAAATACACATTGACGATCCCGAAACGAATACCGCGTGCTTACTATAACAATGCTGGTACCGAGTGGCCGAGGCACGCCACCACGTACATAGATGCATGATGGGAGGGACGCTGGCCAATAGGAGAGAAGGATCTCATGGCCGCGACTAGCATCAGGAACCAATGGGAGAGCAGGAGGATGGTGGCGAGTCTACTAAGTTGGCGGCGCGCGAGTTTCAAAATTGTTATCGGTGGTTCGGGCGAATCTCGGACTTTACAGAAACCTTTCGTATCTTGAAAACTTTTTGTATGTAGAGGCGTTAAATTTTTCGTATTGGCTTTCGTATCTCGAGTTTTTCGTAAGTTGAGCCTTTCGTATCTCGAGGTACCACTGTATTGTAAATGAAAAAACATGTTAATACAGTTTTTCTTGTAGGACGCAGTACGCAGTCGAATATTAGTGTAAACTAGATAATCAGTTGGTTCGAAATACAGTGATTCTCCTACATATGAAGGGGTTAGGTTCCCAAAAACCCACTGTTTGGTGGAAAAATGATCTCAAATATAGCGTAGCCTACACTAGGGTAATCAGTACCACCTTCATGAGTAATAATAATGGGTTTTGGGTGATTGACAGATTTACTTTTGGTGAGTAACATTATTACTCGCCATCGATTTTGGGGGAATCAGGCGGGAAAGAGGTGCCATTACATCCATAGCCCATAAATTCACTAATGGCAAGTTTTAGACTGGTCTAGATGGAGTGGGCACGTCATTACAGAGTTAGTTGTGTACTTGACTTCAAGGCAAGATGTACTGCCTCTCTCTCACATTATCTCTTCTTATATATTTGCTCATAAATATAATCAGGGGTTGCTGTTGCTTTTAGTTCTTATCTTTTATGATAGTGTCAGTTATAATTATAATTTTGCAAATAAAAGTTCACAGAAATATTAGAAAAGGCATATATAATCCCAAAAAGTTACTGAATCTTCGATCTCAATAAATTTACGTAATTATTTTACAATAAATATGCTCAGAAGTTGTTACTGATATTGCATGAGCTGTAATTATAATTTCAGAAAACGTAAAATTATTTATTAGAAAAAACATCTATAAATTGGTAAAATTTATGATAGTCTTGTAAAAGAGGCCCCGTAATTAGTTGTCATTTTCAGCTTCTCGTGGAAGGCAGGGAAAATTTTTTTAGAATATTTTTTTCTTACACCATGTGCATTTGCATGTGTTCCTCGTTCCATTGATTTGTTTTTTCTGCAATTGGACCACCTCAAAAGTCTCCTCGGCTTGGGATGTAGCATGTTGATTTTTTACCCCACCACCTAATGGTCAAAACAAAGAAAATTCATCATTGGAGGTGCATTTAACATGTGGTTTTCTACTGTATGCTGATTTTACTTGGAACTTCACTTGCACTTTTCAGTGACCAGGTTATATTACATAGGTAATATTAAAAAATTTTATATTAAAAACATTGAATTTTGTCAGTTAATCAAGTTTGAAAATAAAAGTCTTGGCTTAGTCCTAAAATATGTTGCTTTAAGACAATGGAATATCTATAGCTGTTATTTCTCTTTGTCTCCCTCTTCATTTGTTTATTTTCCCTTTCGGCATTTGTTTTTCTCTCTCTCTTGTCTCCCATAAGCGTTTGTTTGTTATTTTCTCTCTGTGTCTTTCCTTTACCATTTTGCTCTCTGCCTCTGTATGCAGGCAGTAAATCACATAGTGTTGTCATGACCCTATGTCACAGAATGTTAATTTTTGGGGGACAGATGAGTTGAAACAGAGTATAGAGTTTGTTAACACTAATTTTTCCCAGACCACTGACAGTTCTTTATTACCCCTTGCTCCATCATTCATTGCATTTCATTCTAGGGGTTCATTTTTTATAACTTGGATCGATATCTGTCCTTCTTGTTGTGGATGATAGATTATTGCTATCTCCATTATTAACAAGTAAAAAAGACAAGCTTTGAACATTCTCAACACTTGGCTGTCTGCTTTTTTAGGCCATACTTGTTCTTGGTCTGACCTCTCTTGGCTCTACTTGAGACTAATAGCATTCTTAGCACACCATGCACCTCCAAGAAATATTGAACTCTTCACAGGAACACTTTCCTTTGATGGAGACTGATGAGGAACCAAATGATACTCATGGCCTCCAGAGTTATATCTTTGGAGAAGTGCTTAATCGGGTACATGGTGTCACTAACCTGAAGCATCCTTTTCAGCCCCTAATAGAGCTTTTGTTGCTCAACATGAACTTGAGGATGAGTCTTCAACTAGGGTTTAAAACTTCCCTGTGGCAGAGTTGAGTTTTAACATGCTTCTGAGGATGGTTATGTGGAGCATGAGGTAAGAATATGACAGACCTTTTGGGTCTGCACACACAGTCTGATGAATGGCAGATAGGAACTGTTCACAGCTGTGCTGAAAAATCTACAGGAAAATATAGTAGTTGGAGAAATATTGAACATAAAGATGGGCATATAACAGCCATTGACTGGAACAGAAATGTAGAAAAATGGGTACGAGTTTTAGAAGATGAAGTACAGGAACCCAGTGAAATTGTAATGGCTTGTGGAAACACAAGGTCAGGAACTTGATAAAGCAAAATAAGAACAACTAAAATCCTGCAAGAATGTTAGTGTTTATGAGGAAATTCCTAACTTGGGTCAGAAGGCGTTGTCAGTACGATGGGTGGTGACAGAAAAGGAAAACAGTGATGGGAAAAAGAAAATTAAAGCACGGCCAATCCTTCATTTTGAGACCACCTTGGTGTGGTGAGGGGCTCTCAAATCTCAGGAATTTCTTCTAGGTTCGAGCCCAAGAGTCCCATATGACATTGTATATATTTTTGGGTTAATATCTGTGGATTTTTCCACTTTTGTCAAAATTTTCCATATCTAATAAATAAGAAAACATATCATAACTTGGATTCGAGTTAAATCCAAAGGTAAATAGTGGGAACTGTGGTAGATCCATCATCTACCTGACAATGTTCAGACCTGGTTTTCCAGGCGGAATTATTTTGTGGAGCTGGACTACGGATTCCAGGGGGCCCTGGTTCTAGGAGTAGAACTCTCAGCATTCTGTCTTGTTTGTCCATGATGTGATTAGAATGGGGATAATCGTATTTTCGTAATACTCTTAGTCCTACCAAGCGGGTATTGCTTACATTTGGGCCATACTAATCATGTTATGCCATCCCCTTGTGCGGGTAGGGTAGGGATGTAGACATTTGGGAGTCATTTCTCACTTGTGCCATTGGCGAAAGATTTAACTTCACAAATAGCCAGTGATATCTTTTCAAAATTTATTATTTTTTTTCTTTTGCGTTCTCACATTTTTATGATAGATTTGCCTAAAGTTTTAGTACCCCTGGACCCCTTGATGGATAAAATTCGGCACAGTTGATGACCATTGGAAGTTTATCCCTGAATCTCCCTCGGTCAGTTCAAGGTAATAGTGCGGCAAAGGAATATCCAGTTCCAAATATATTATATGATCCAAAACACTTGTCAGGGCCTACAGAAATTCTACAAAGTCAAAACCAATCAGAAACTTCAAATATTATAACGATGGAACCATAAGTTACAGAGAAAGGAAACAAATCTGATACACAGATAACCCACATCAGGCAAGGTCCAAAAAGAAATAGAAATTGTCTTTAAGCAACACTGGTGCATTTTGATAATCTTTTTGGACCAGATAACTGGTCAAGATTTGTAGTACTTGAAGCTGAAAATAAAATACTAACAGTAATACTAGAAAACAAATTATTGAACATATGTCCAACACAAGAAATGGAATTTTGATATATCAAAGAAAACTAATGGTTACTTCAAGTAACATGAAAAAACAACCCACCACCTCTTTAAATATAAAGAAATAAATGGCACTAAGATATCAATAATAAGTCGTGAAACATTAAATTATATACAGGGCACATTCATTTTACCCAACATTGAAGAAAAAGGACTACCCTCAAAATACTTGATACTTGACTCCCTTAAGTTAAGATACAATAATATACATGATTTAGAAGTCTACTCAGTTCCAAGTAGGAAAGATAAAAATAAACAAATTAATATTGCAAAAATAAAATTTACAGGCCAAGATCTCCCACTCAAAATAAAAATTCTTGGATAAAATAGAGAAGTGCATCTATTTATACCAAAACCACTTTAATGCACTCAGTATTCAAAGTATGGACACATACAAAAAATGCCATAATAAAGCAGTATGATTAACTGTGGACAATCCCATCACGCTAAATCTAAGGAATGCTCTTTTTATCAATACAACACAGAGCTCCATTTGTTGATAAATAGAACAGGAATGTCAGTCAATGAAGCTAGACTCAAGCTAAAAGTAAGAGGAGTCAGTAATCCACCTAAAAGCTACTCCTTCGCGAATGTAACTAAAAATCTAAATATCGATCACAATATCATACAAGGTAATATAAGCGTACTATTCTCATATCAGTAATACTGAACCCCGAAACAAGCGTGATGATATATCCACCTCTACCACTACTAACATTGAAGATTCAGATATCCATGGAAAAGAACTTCCAATGGAAGAGGAGTCAAATAACAATAATAATAATCGAACTGACAAAAAGAAAAGAATACTGGAACAAACCCCACCCAAGGGAAAAAAAAGTGAATATTGAAAATTACAATAATTCCAAAGAAACTCCCAGCTACACCAGGAGAACATTTTAGAAAAGAAATTGTACTAACCTCATCACAAGTGGAAATACACAATTTCCCTCAATCCCAATCAAACAGCCAACATCTGGACAGTAAAGAATCAATTAATCACTCCTTACAATTCCCAACAGATAATGCTAATGAAAGTCATACCATTAAACCAAACCAAAATATAACTATCACACTCCAATCATCCACAATACCCAAACATTCCACTAATAACAATAAAGTAAATATAACCCCTCAAACCAACTTTCCTTATCATTACAGAAAAGGACCAATAGAATTAAAAACCAGAAATTTCTAAAGCTAGAAGATCAAATACTTCTGAACCAATAACTAACATCCCCAAATATGCTTCGTCTTGTGGTTGTAATGAGTGCTTCATAGGTACATATAACCAACTGACCAACAAGACAGAGGACACAATACAAAATTGTATAGACAATTTTATTAAATTAAGGAAATGCCCTTTAACACACCAACATGAGAATGAATTGATCTGAATCCTTAGAATACAAAAAGGAAATTATAAAATTATTTTTAAAAATAGACATTAATATTCAATTATGAAAAACTAACAACTGCTGAATCTAATAATCAACATACAAATACAGCAATTAAAAAACCACAAATAAATTCAAAAGCATATAAACTTCGAGACAAACTAAAATTGGCAATCAATTTACAGAATAACACCAATTCCCTCCCAACAATGGAATATGAAAGTATTCAATAGAATATAAGTGGCCTCTTAACCTGACTACGTCTGGGTGAATTACAAAGAATCCTTTGAAACCACAACCCAGTATGTATATGCCTACAACACAGGATCTAACCCCACAAACATTCAACAGTACAAAATTGCTTGTTATTCACCAACTGATGGTGGAAAACTGGGCACAGCAATATATGTTCATAATAGTATCACCAATGAACTTTTTACCTAACTATCATATCAGATAACAGCTATCAAATTATATATGTAGGATAAAAATATGATCACAATTTGTAACTTAAACAACCAACCAAATTTTAGTTCAAATTTCAGTAATCTACCAGCATTAATTAATAATCTACATGAACCCTTACTTGTAGTTGGAGATTTTAATGTAATGCTCATAGTCCCCTTTAGGATAACATTCACTCTGCTTACGCACCAGGAACAAACATAGAGAAATATGCATTGGAGCATGACCTATGCTGCCTAAATGAAAGTGATGTGCCAACTTACTTCTCCAATACCCACTTAACCTTTTCTTATTTGAATAATAATTTAATATTGCCACCTGCAAAATATAATATCCAAAAAGCAAATTGAGACATTTACAATCTACATAACAGAAATAGACCACCATTTCCGTATAACCAAAACCACAATACAGTTTGTGAATTCTTCATGGATTTTATGATAAATGCTGCTGATAAAAGCATACCTAAAGCAAGGCAATACCCAAATAAATCCCCTGTCCCAAGGTGAACTCCAACCTTAGCAACTTTAAGCCAAATGAAATACGTATCAAGTCAAACTCTTAGCAGACTTAAGACATGGCTCAAAGTCCTCAACAAATTGCCCAACCATACAAATATACTAAACAAGATAGTGGTCATCAACATAGCAATCAATAATATTAAACCTTTATAGCAATCAATAATATTAAACCTTTATATAAAAAATATAATGCCAAATTTAAAAAACTTGTAATATCTTAGAAAATATCATGGAAAAATTATGGTTCAAGCTTGTCAACAAATACATTTACGGAAGATATTTGGCAAAAGATAAGAAAAATTAACAGAAAATATATAAGACACCCAAGAAGTGCAATAAACCAAAATAGGAAACTATATCATGACCCATATGAAATCTCTAATATAATAGGGAAACACTTTGAAATCATAAGTGTCTACTCCAATCTAAATGAACATTTTCAAAATATAAGAACACAGGGAAAAAATATTATACTCTATTTTGAAACTATCAAAGATCTAGATTATAATTATGCATTTAGTATGGATGAATTAAACATTGCTCTAGATTCATGTCATCCATTAGCCCCAGGCCATGCTAAAATATCATTTGAAATGATACAAAGACTAGCCCCCATTCCCAAATCATATTTAATAAAATTCTATAACACCATCTGGATGAAACACATTCTTCCAGATAAGTGGAAACATGCTATCATTATCCCAATAAACAAACCTGGGAAAGACTCAAGTAATCCATCCAATTATAGACTTATATCTTTGACAAGCTGTCTATTTAAAATATTAGAAAAAATGGATAATTCTCGACTAACATATGTCATAACTAAAAATTCAATTCTAACACCAACGCAGTCAAGATCAATAACTGGTTGATCAACCCTTGAACCACTTGACCTGTCTAGAAGATCATATAAGAAAAGGATTTGATCAGAAAAAATTAACAGCGGTAATATTTTTTGACACAGTAAAAGCAAATGATAAAACATGGAGAGACAATATCAGGCAAAAACTTCACTCTGAAGGTATAAGAGGCCATTTACCAATTTTTATTAACAGTTTTCTATCAGATAGAAGTTTCCAAATTCGAATAGAAAATTCTTATTCAAATGTTTATGAATTGGAAGAAGGGACCCCCCAAGGCAGTGTCTTAAGTTGTGCTCTATTTGCTGTAGCAATCAATGATATTACAATAAATTTACCAAAAGGAGTTAAAAACACCTTGTATATTGATGACTTTGCCATGTATTATTATAAAGTAGCACTCTAAGATATGTCCAAAGAATCCTTAATACAGCCATCACAAATATTACCAACTTAGCAAATTTAGTAGGATTCCAATTTTCAATAGATAAAACAAATGCAATAATTTTCTATAAAGATAAAAGATGCTTAAAACAACAAACAATTAAGCTTTATAGTACTGAAATTAAATTCTGCACAAATGTTAAATACCTATAGTCCGACAGATCTAAACTGATAGATTGTTTACTTCCTTGAGAAAAACCTTGTTGCCAGTTCTCTCTTAACCTTTAAATCGTCCCCTTCTTAAGTCCTCAGCCATCTCTCAGGGGGGCAATATTTGGGACAGTACCTAATGAAACTGACCGCATAAATGCTAATCCGTAAACTCGATCCCTATTTATTTGTTTATTACTTTTGAGGGCTATTTAATTTTATATTTGTTATGACTTAAACCCTTAAATTTTGCTTATTATATTGCATATTTTATATGATGATTATTGCATATTTTATATGATGATGTTTTTCATTAAAAGTAATAAAAATCGGTAATTGCCATTCAGTATGCATGTCTTATGACATTTCCTTATAATCTTATTATTGGAATTTTTCATCTGCCTTACTATCCATTTCCTAAACAAGTTTGTAATATTTTGGATTTCATTGCCCTTCATTTTAGGTTTCTCCCTCATTCTAATTCATCAAGTTATGATTTTCTTAAATTTCATTTCCTTTTTCACTCACGGTCTAATGCGTGTAGCAATTTTTACTTTTTATAAGGTTGTTGCACATAAACTCCTCATTAGAAGAAAAAAATTATTTACAATAATTTTTGCGGGAATTGTAATAATATGATTCTATACAAAATGTACATTACGAAAAATCTTCGTCATCAGATGATCTTACTTTAATAACAGCTATCCTTTGCAGCATCGCCTGTTTGCAAGTTTTCGGAATGCTTAACTGCATTTGCCCGTTTCACAGCGTGCTTTCTGTAGGAATAAATTAATTTTCCTACTGACTATTGTTAAAGCAAGAGTTCATTCTTTTTGGCGCTAGAGTTCTCAGCTAGACCGGGCGGTGGGGCTTATACAAAGGGTAGCTTAAGAGATAATTCCTTTAAACTTCATGGTTTAATAGGCTTGGCCCACCTGCATTTCGCCTGTCAAAGGTAACAGGAAACGTGGCAACGTTTTTTTAAACATCTGTCACGTTTATAAATGCGATTTCTCATGTTATTTACAAATAAAATTATAATCACAATATGTGAACGCTCAAGTCCAGCAAAACATGCTAAAAACTTTAAACTACCGATTTATTGATTCATGTGTTATAAAGTAAATGTGGCAACAGGGTTTTTACCCAAAGACGAAAACAAATCTATCAGTTTAGATCTGTCGAACTATAGGAATGGTGTTTGATCAGCACCTGAAATGGAAAACACACCTCAAATATATAAAAGCCCTTGCCATATTGAAAAAACTATCACACCAAATGGGGAACTGGATGTAACACCATGCTTATATTCATCTGCCTCAGAAACTACATTAAAGCACTAGATGCATTGCATAATGAAGGAATATTTTTGTGCATGGGAGCATCTCGATCATCCCCTGTGAACTCCCTGTTAGTAGAAGCAGGTATATTACCCCTAAAACATCATCGTAACTTGATAACTATGCGTAGGGACCTTTCCCTTCAAGCAGGAACATCTCCCGCTGCTACCTGCATTGAAAATTTTAATCAAAGATCAGAAAACCAAGAACCACAAAGAACCAGATATTTAATAAATTCACATAATATTAAACCAATTTTCCATCCAGCAATGGAACTCCCACCACCTTGGACTTTGAAAAGAGTAAAAATATGTACTGCTCTATCATATCTTCTAAAAATAAATATGGCAAATACAGAGATGTACTGCTAACATGCGTTGGAGCACATCAGAAGAAAGGAAGTTCAACTTTTGATCTATACAGATGGATTAAAAAACAACATTGGAGTAGGAGCTTCAGCATTCTCAGAAGATAAGTTAGTTAAGGTAAGTCTTCCCCCAATATCATCAGTATGCACAGCTGAACTCACAGCTATACGAATAGCACTAGACATAATATCTGAGAAGACAGCAATTCCCACCATATTTTCAGTGACTCATAAAGTGCTATTGATGTTATAAACAAATACAAGTCCACAAATCACCTTGTACTAGAAATCCAAATAAAAATACACCAACTTATTCAATCAGGACTATTAATAAAAATATGTTTGATTCTAGCACATGTGGGAATTGAAGGAAACAAAAAAGATACAGCAGCCAGATTAGCTTGCACTATTCCATCAACAATGACATACCCCAGTATCAGACTGGATAACTTCAATTAACCTTCTAATAGATCAAGACTGGCAAACAGATTGGACAGCAGTGCCAACTACAAACAAACTGGGAAATATAAAAAATGAAGTTAATTCATGGATGTCATCTCAAAAAGAAAGAGCTAAAGAAGTGTTACTAACAAGACTACGTAAAGGCCATACTAGATTTTCACACAGTCATTTGATGTCAAATCCACATCCAGACCCAATGAAATGTACATGCCAGACACCAATGACTGTCCAACACTTATTAGTTGAGTGTCGAATTTGGAACCATCAAAGAAACTTTTATTTTCGAAACTCAACATTAAAAAGCTTTCTTGCCGAGAGGAAAGATTTTGTATTTGATAGGATCATCGTGTTCCTAAGTAAAACCGGTTTCCTGAAGTAATTTTTTTTCTTCAATTGATATTAAGGCTGCATACCTACGGAGTGAACAGTTTGAGCATGAAGTGTATCTTACCCCACCTGTTGAAGCTGGCTGTGATGGTGATGTAATGTACTTTGGAAAAAAATGTGTATATGGTCTTAATGATGCTGCTAGAAAATGGTATCTCACAGTGAATACTTTCATGTTGAAGATGGGATGTAATCAGGTGAAAACTGACCCTGTAGCATTCTATTGGTATTATGAAGATCTGTGTGGTATGTTTTTGATCCATAGAGGAGGTGCAGCCTTGTGTACTTGTAAGGAAAGCAAGTTTAGAAATTAGAGGTAGATTCTCTCTAGACACCTCTCCTCCAGCTTGAGTAACAAAACAAGATCAGTATACCAAACAAAATAAAATAATAACATAAACCATTACAAACATATAAGAAGAAACAGTCAGACAAGGTCATATGTAAAAACCATAATGAACAGGCCTGTGAGAGTTGAGAACATTGTCTTTCTGGTGTAGTTAACTATTTCATAAATAGCCATGTTTTCCTGTGTTTTATAGATTTTACTGAAAAACTTGTAATCTTTTCAGATTGAGCAAGAACTAACTCACAAACACATCGAAGAAGATAGGAAGCTACTTATACAGGCTGCTATTGTGCGAATAATGAAAATGAGAAAAGTCTGTAAACATCAGCAGCTTCTAATGGAAGTCCTTAATCAGCTTACTCCTCGGTTTAAACCTCGGGTACCAACCATCAAGGTCAGTTACCAGTTTTCCATTGGCTATTATTTTGATTTTAGAGGAAAAACCCATCTAACACATGTATGCAGTAATGTTTAGAGATGTAGCACATACATTGTATACTGTATCTATGTAAAGTCAAGATTTGCAGAATAATTAAATAAACTTATGCTGTTGAAATATAACCAGCTCAAAGTAAAAAATTGTAAATTACATAAACTGCAATAATACATTGAGGGGAAGTTTGTCATATTTCTTAGTATTAAAAGAATTTTTTGGTTTTGAATGTTTTAATAGTTAAGAAAAATGAGATTCATGTTCTCAGCTAATTTCAGTTTATTCAGACTATAATTTTTTTCTTTTACTTTTCTGAAAGATAACGATGTAAATTAATGGTTTCAGAATTGCCCCAAACTCGGCATTCTATCATGAAAAATAAATTTACAACAAGTGGTAAAAGAAAATTTTTTCTCTATTAACTGTAAACCAGAATGGTGTCTTTTACCACTGGCAAGTTTTATACAAGTAATGTACCAAGTAATTACATAGCTATTGGTTTTCAACCATGGCAGCCTAAAAATTTAAAATTGACGGTAGCACTTGTATTGTTTTGTGTAGGTGACTAGCTCCACCCACTCCCAGGAACCGTGAGGAACAACTTAGCAAAGAGCTTCAATTCGTTTTCGGAATCCAGGGGGGGCTGGTTTTTGGGATGGAACTCCTGGCTTTTGTCCGGAAGCTCACCATTATGTTTGGAGTGGAGAGTTGGTTCCCATTAATGGGGGCAGAACTCCCAGCAGGCAGATTGGCTTATACCTGGGCCACTATAAGCATATTGGTGCTATCCCAAAAGGGTAGGGTATGGGGCAGACCGTGGGGAAGCAGCTTCTACGTGTGCCGTTGGTGGAGAATGTCGAACCCTGTCTAGTCCGCGATACCTTTTTGGTCTTCCCAAGCAGTAGTTGTGTGTGTGTGTATGTTTTCCCCCCATTTTTTCCTTCAAATTCCCATGAATAATATGTCGAGTACACTGTCCCCTGGACCCCCCCGACTCTTTGGCACCGTTGACAATCTTAGGCTTGGATAAGGAACCCCCTTTGCCATCCCCAACCTCCAATGAAAACATCAAAGATTCTTTGATTGTTGCTACAAGCCCTTATGTAGTTCAGAACAGAGGAAAGAATAGCAGATTTAATAATAGAAATAAGAATGCTAATCCGGATATTGGAATTTTACTTGGATCTCAAGAACCTGAGACTTATAATAAATACCTTTCTCTTGACCTCGACAAAAGCATAAAAGAACTGAATATATTTGATGTCCATAGAGATATTGTAAAATGCATTGGCAGAGAACCAAAGATAGCCTCTCAAGGAGAGGAAGCTTGCTTGTAGAAGTTTCATCACCAGATGAAAGTAGAAAATTACTGTCTATTATTGCTGTAGAAAGAAGCACAGCAAAATGCACTCATCACAAAACAATGAATTGGTTTAAAGGAGTAGTGTTTAGTACTGAACTCCTACATTATCCTGAGGACACTCTCCGAAAAGAATTTGATGATCAAAAGGTGGTTGATGTGAGACAAATCAAGAAAAAAGTATTGGTAATATTACATCCAACACCTACTTTGATACTCACCTTTGATTGTTTGAGACTCCCTAAATTTCTGAAAGCTGCTTGGCTTCACCTGCCAGTTAGACAGTATATTCCCGCTCCCAGAAGATGTTTCCATTGTCAAATGTTTGGCCATTTGATTACAACATGCAGGAAAAAAGAAAGGAATGAACCAACCATATGCTTCAACTGTGGAAGAAAAGAGCATGGGAATTGTGAGCTTACTCCATGCTGCCCTAATTATGGGGGAGACCATAATGCTGCACATAAATCATGTATCAAGTAGTGGTACCTCAGGATACGAAATTAATCCGTTCCGAAGCAGCATTCGTAACCTGAGCTTTTCGTATCTTGAACCGCATTTTACATGTAGATTGCCTAATTCATTCCAAGCCCTACAAAAGCACCCCAGTAAATTATATTTCCAGGCTTACAACACATGTTCTTGGGTTACGACACCTATCTGACAGAAGAAATATGACTCCAAAAAGGCAAAATACTGTACATACTTGAGTAATATTCAACTGCATGTAGTGTTCAACCCCATTTTTACTGGATATATTAGGACTTTAGCATATGTCCCTTAGCAATAAGCGTAGCCTATGTTAGCAGTTGCTACTGTAGCCTAGTCTATGATTCTGACATCTAAACCTAAGAAGCTAAAAGCTTAGAATATGCCAATAAAATGTATATAAATAATCAGTATGTACTCTTCAAATAATTATTAATTAAACATTAACTATAATCATTAACTAATACGTACACAAACAAACAAAAGAAGCTTCCAACCTTTTGTTTACATTCAGCACTACGAGTACCGAACGATCGCCAAGCAACCACTTTTGCCTAGCACGCAGTTTAGTAATCAACCATAAATTTTCATTATCTCTCTTCAACTACTGAAACTACCAAACAGTATAACCACCATTCATTTCTATTCTTTATTCTATCTTTACCTAATGAAGATACCGAGTTACTGACAGCTATAATGAAACATAATATTAAAACAGAAGGAGAATTGAAGAAAATATTTGTTGGCTTCAATGATAGCAGTCTGATTTATTTTATACTTTATGATATCTAATTCACAATTTTTTATTAAATGTATTGCATGTACTCATTTCAAATAATTATTAAGTAACCATTAACTATAATAAACAAACAAACAAAAAAAAAGCTACAAACAAAAAAAAAAGCTTCTAACCTTTTGTTTATGTTCACACTATACAAGTAGCGAACAATCACCAAGCAACCACTTTTACCTAGCACACAGTACAGTACGTAATCATAAATTTTTATTATCTCTCTTCCACTACTGAAACTACCAAACAGTATAATAACCATTCATTTCTATTCTTTATTCAATCTTTACTTAATGTTTTTTTTATTAAATGTATTGCATGAATAAGTTTTTCAATTTACAGCATCTGTTTACCAATAGAATACATAGAGCACATGGGGTAGATGCTGACCAATAGGAGAGCAGAATCTTACGGCAGTGACTAGCATCAGGAACCAATGGGAGAGCAGGAGGACGGTGGCGAGTCAACTCATTTGGCAGCGCACGAGTTTTAAAATTGTTCTCGGTGGTCCGGCCGATTCTCGGGACTTTACAGCAACAACCTTTCGTAACCTGAACTATTTTCGTATGTAGAGCCAAAAAAATCTTCATATTTGCTTTCGTAACTTGGATTTTTCGTAAGTTGGGACTTTTGTATGTCAAGGTACCACTGTATCTCATTGAAAAAGAAATGTTTTGTATCAAGACTCAAGAGCACATTACCTTTAAAGAAGCAAGACAAAAGACTTTGCAGAAATTCATCACCCAGAAGTCATTTGTAGATGCAGTAAAAGGAAATGAGGAAAGACAAAAGAAATTGAATCTCAAAAAGTGTAATGAAGATAAAGAAGAAAAAATGGATGCTGGGACAATAGTCAGCAAGAGGACTTTAAGTGAAGAGTCCGTAACAATGCCTGAATCAAAAGTCAAGCACCTTGACAAAGGATATACATCCGCAGAAAAAGTTAAGGAGTCAAAACAAAAAATTAGTAAACCTTCACCATCCTATGGTTCAGCTGACCCTCATAAAGCATCTGAATTAATGGAAAATAATGAGTCATATCCCGCTAGCTTATCATACAACACAGCAGCAACAAATGTAGAACCTAAGGCAAACAAAATTTTAAACTCAGTTCAGCTTGGTCTAGACAATAAAATTAGACTAGCTGAAAATGATAAACCAGATACTACAAGGGTCGAAGATAATACTAAAGATACCGTTGTTTCAAATACCATCATAAGTGATCACTTGGTACATTCAAATGACCCTCTAAGTACTCCTTCGACATCTGAAACTGTACCAAAAGACCGTCACAAAACTCAGATGTCATCTTCAAAGAAAAAACATAACAAAACAATCTTGGACAGGGGATCATCCTCTAGAAAATAGGTACTTTCTCTGCTATATTACAATGGAACTGCCAGGGACTTCGCGCCAAATATGAAGAGCTATTATGTTTGATTAATGGTTATAACCCAGTATGCTTAGCACTACAAGAGACTATGCTAAGCAACAACAAAATGCTTACTCCTATAGAGTTTTTTGGATTCCACTCCCAATTCCCTATACAGGGAAATTCGGGTGGAAGTGCTCTTCTTGTAAGACGAGATATTGCTCACTCAAAAATACAGTTGCAAACTCAATTACAAGCTGTAGCTGTCAAAATTTACTTAAAAAAAGATGTACACAATTTGTTCATTGTATCCCTCCTAATAACCCAATACTTGAACGACAGTTAACAAGCTTGTATGAACAGCTACCCCGACCATTTCTTGTATTGGGAGACTTTAATGGTCGACATGAACTTTGGGGTGACATTTTAACAAATCAAAGAGGAAACCTTATCTTATCATCAATCAAAAATTCAGATATGACCCTTTTGAATACTGAAAAACCCACCTATTTCCACATTCAGACTGGCACATTTTCATGCATTGACTTATCTATCACCAGTTCTGATACATTCATTGACTTCAACTGGGAGGTGTTGGATGATCTCTGCTGGTCTCTCACTGATGATCTCTGTGATCCCTCAGGGCATATATATATACTTCGTACTGGGGCGGGGCTGAAGGGGGCGGAGCATAACAGCGAACATCACAGACTCCCGAGTAGACCGGAACTTCTTAGAAGGATCTCGACAGAATGTTGCATCATATTTCGCTGCGTGCCTAAAATGTGCATTAGAGGAGCTCAATGTACTAAAAGGAAAAGTAATTCCAGCAAAATTTTCAAGATTCCCTCCATGGAAGTTGCCCCCTGTGAAATAATGTAAATGGTTTCCTGGTTGCAAGGCAGATTGTTCAGATGATATTCTTAAACAGAAATTTCTTTTGTCATGCTGAAAAGCATGATAACTCTAGACAAATCTTTACTGATGGCTCCATCCAGTGCAGGCATTGGGTTTGGAGTGGTATACCCTAACAGTAGTGTTTGTGGTGCACTGCCAAGTGGTGCCTCTATTTTTACTGCTGAACTTTTTAGCATTTTAACAGCACTAAAGAAAATTGTAACTTTAGAAGGAGTTAATTTTACTATTTTTAGTGATTCCAAAGAGTGCCTTGGAAGTTTTGGATCTTTTAATCCAGTAGACCCTGTGGTACTGGAAATAACAGAGTGGCTGTTTTTATTAAAATAAAAGCAGAAGGCAGTTAACTTCTGCTGGGTTCCTTCACATGCTGGCATTGTTGGAAATGAACGAGCTGATGAACTGGCTAAGTCATGTACATAAAAAAATCCAAGAAATATAGCAATTCCTTGCTCAGACTACATTCCTGAAATTAAAAAGACAGTAGAATCAGTTTGGCAATTTTATTGGACAATAGAGAGCAATAATAAAATGAGAGAACTTACTGATGTAATAAACCCCTGGCTTTATATGTTAGAAGACAGTCGGAAAGTGACTGCATTATGTAGGTTATGGATCGGCCACACACGGATTACTCATGGGTTTTTAATGAAAAATGACCCTGAACCATTTTGTGAGGATTGTGTTGTTCCCCTCACAGTAAAACATTTAATAGTAGAATGTCCCAGCTTAATATCAGCAAGGAACCATCATTTTAACGTAGTTGGAAGAATGGATCTTAAACTGGATGCCATTATAGGAAGAGATTTTAATGAGGATAGCCTTTTTAGTTACCTTCAAGAAGCAGGTCTTGAAAAAATTTAGGTTAGTTTGATCATGATGTTTTGAGTTTGTGTATGTGTTAGTGTGTGTCAGTGTATATCATTTGCGGTGCCTGTGTTGCTTGTACTTGTGTTTACAATTGATCTGAAATAGGTGTGTAGGTTGGATGGGTATTTCATGTGTTTTTGGGTTCTCTGTAAGGTTTTATATAAACGTATTTATAGCTTTTTAATTGACTTTTTCCTTTGCAATTCCTTTTAATGATACGGCGTCAATAACCTCGTTGTTGTGACGCCAGTGAGAATTTACCAATGAATCAATCAATCAGGTACTACATACATAGATTGGAGAAGATCATAGGACTTTCTTACTACTTCAGGTGCTCTGTAAGGAACTTTAACGTTCTCTTTCGAAGAATGCCATTTCTTTTTTTCCTGAGATGTAATCTCGGAAGCACACTTTTAGATTCAAGAGGACCCCTTACCTTCAGTTAAGGTTAAGGCTCCTGAGATTAGGGCAGTTGCCGCATCTCTGGCATTTAGAGATATATCTTTCTCTGCTATTCTGCAATCAACTTTTTGGTGATGCAAGTCTGTCTTTGCTTCACTCTTCTATCAAGGATGTGGAAACCGTTTTTGAAAATTGTAGCATGTTAGGACCTTTATCTGTGGCTGGCATGGTTTTGGGAGAGGAAGCCAAGGGGCTCTGTGTTCTTCTACTATCCCCTCGCCTTGACATAAGGTTTTGAGTCTAAGGGAAGCCTGGGGGTACATTGCATCTGGAATACCCTCGAGTTTGGTTTTTATTGCTGTATAGGTAACAGGATTTGTTTTATTCTGGTCTACACCTGGGACAATGGCACATTTTAAAACTTTGTTAGCCTACGGAGAACTTCCTATGCTAAAAGTTCCCACTATTGTAGGGGCGACCCTTGGCCACACGGCCTCAACCAGTACAGGTTAAGAAAGTACCAACCAGAAGCAGTACCCACCTGTAGCAGCTCTCTTAACAGGTAAGGAAACAACAATTTGTTCAATGCTAGCAATTTTTATATTTCAGATTCATTACTTTCCTTAATGTTTTGGAATATGTCTATGTATCCCACCTCCTTGCAATGTGGAATCAGCTATATAATTACTTAGTTACTTATATTAACCCTTAATGGACGGATTGATCCTCGGGAGTAGTAATAACAGGTTTGGGATGGTGAAAGGAGTGATCTTGTAGTTTAAACAGTATTACGCGCCATCGATTTAGAAAGTCTGGCGGGAGAGAGGTGCCAATACTTTTATACCCCATAAATTTACTTACCGCAGCTCTCATACTGAGTAAGGTCACAAGATTGGGCATCGCAGGACTTCAGTAGTGCTTGTGACGTGAAGGGGAATGTTCTGCATCTCTCTTTTTGTAAATTTGCTCGTAAATATACCAAGGGGTTGCTGTTGTTTTTTGTTCTTGTCTTTTACAATAGTATGTCGATTGTAAATGTAATTTTACAAAGAAAATGGCTAAGAAATATTGGAAAAAACATTAAATAAAAAGTCACTGAATCATTGTTCTCGGTATATCTATTTTTCAATAAATATGCTAAGAATTTGTTACTGCTTTCATTTCTTATCTGTTTTGATATTGTGTGACCAGTAATTATAATTTTACAAAATAAAATAATTATTTATTAGAAAAAACATTTATGTTGGTAAAATTTACGATTGTCTTGTGAAAGAGGCCCCACAAGGGGTTGTAAATAGTAATTTTCAACTTCTCGTTGAAGGTAGTGAAAATCTTTTAGAATTTTTTTTTTTCACCATGTACATTTGCCTATCTTCCTCTTTCCATTGATTTTTTTTTTCTTTTTTAAATTGGCCAGCCTCAAAGTTTACCCGCCTTGGGAAACTGCATATCAATATATTTACCCGCCCATTAAATGTTAAAAACAATATTTTTATAATAAAGTAAATTTGTTCAGATGCAGAACAAACCTTCGGTGTTAACAATAGGATAAATCTTCTGGTGCCAGCTGGAAACCGGTTAAAAAACAATGAAAGATTGAACTATATGTAAGGAGTCTGTGGCATGTGGCATCTTAAGGTGTAGAAGAGGTGGAGGGTGGTCATCAACCTCTCACGAACCTCGTGATGCATTTAGTCTCTACAACCGCCTTGGAAAGCGGATGTTCGCATTTGCCCGCCTCCTCCCAGGCTGGTTTGTTTGGATAGCCGGTGATTCCTTCTTCCTCTATGTTTTTTTGGATGTTTGTGTGTGCTTTGCATGATACTATAGATTCCTCCAAGAAGTCACTGGTGTGTCAGTGCATCCCAGCCTTCCAGGATTCCTATGTTCACGATTCCTAGCTTCTTTCTTGTTTGTGCGCACTTTGCATGATACTATAGATTCCTCCATACTAGTACTTGCAATAGATGTCATGCTAATTTTTGTAATGTTACCAGTCTGTCTGGAGTGTTGTTCCTGGCCTGTTAATGCAGTGGAAGAACATCTATAGGAAGAGGAAACATCATAGGATGTTTACGCATCCATCTTGAGAAGGATTCACCCCTCCTCAAGTGGATGCTTATGCTTTTCCTTTTTTCCTTCTGCATCTTCACCCATTGATGCAGTGTCTCCTTCCTTTTCTTCCATTGGTTCATCTTTAGAAGTATTGGGAGTTGCTTAGGGGTGATATTTTGTTTAATGCTGCCCCTTCTCTCTCTCAGAGAAAAGTGCATCGGGGAGGAAGGAGGCAGCACCATCTTGTTCCTTTGTTTCAGACTCATTTGCACAAGATGGCATCGGTGTGGGCCTCCTTAGGCCTATGAGAAATCCCCTCCTTGATAGGCCTGTTGTCCGATTTCATGTCTACACACCTTCCAGTTACAGCTCCCCCATTAGGCCCTCCTTCTCCCCAGCCTTCATTACTTTTGGGCATGTGTGCTACCACCTAGGGAGACACTGTAACTATGCCTCATCCTGGGTCGCCCTTAATCTTGCCTTAGCAAGACCATCAACTCGGGCTAAGAATCCAGCACATGCGGTGTCATCACTCCCAGCATCTTCTTTGCCTGTGACGTCAGTTCCAGTGATGTCATCCCAGATGGTTACCAATCCATCAGTGGTGTTCTTGCAGGCTATGGTAATCAAACTGGACTCTGCTTTTCGAAAGAGGTATCATGGTATCTCTTAAAGAGGAAATGTTGTAGATCATCATCTTCTTAATCGTCTCCTTCACCTTTGTCCTCCCCCTCCTCACTCTTGAGTTAGACATTAGAGGATTGAGGACTTTGTTGCTCCACCTTCTGGGAGCAGGAGAGATGTGTTGTCGCCTTCCCCACATGGATGTGTGTCTCCTGTTCACATATATGGACGTGCTTCTCTCTCGGAAGCCTCTCAATGGTTCTATATACTTCTCAACCTGTTTGAATTCGTCGTAAAGATGACAAGGCTGTGATTAAGAAGTTTATGGTGTTGGTCCCTCAGGCTGTTGATCCAGTTGTTTTGAGACCTTCACTGGATCAAGTCGTTTATTCTCTTCTTCCTAAGTCACAGTCACATGATAAGTCTAGAGCTTCCTCGCCTGTTGATCTTCCCCACGAATGTGTTTCAAGTGACGACAGTAAGGCTTTGACAGATGTGGCCGTTTCTCTCATCCTGGACATTCTCCAAAGAAGTCCTACGTTTGTCGTTCGCCATCAAGAGTCAGGGGTTGTGACTCATCTAGGCAAGGTATTTGTGCTTCCTCTCCCATATGGTCTCACGTACGTCATTCATCATCACACAGCCGTGTACATTATTTGTCGCATGGCCATATGCGTAATTTGTTGCATGGCCACATACAAGATTCCCTTCTGTTGCAGTTGGACAAACTCATGTTCTTTTGTTCATGGACATGGCCTTAAAGGGGAAGAGATGACGATCGTCCCTTCAAGGAGGAGCCCTCCATTGGCAGAGGAAATTATATGGATCTTTCTTGACTGTCTGTTTCAGTACTTTGAGCGTCGATGCAGGATCCAGAGGGGGAGAGTCAGGAGTTTCTTTTTACGTTGAGGTAATTGGTCTCATTTGGGAGTTCAATAATCTTTCTCAGAGGACTTGGACTCCGTCTTCTATGGCCCCTATAAGCATAGAAGCCTTGCTTGGCCCAAAGAAGGATGTGAGGACTTCGGTTGAGCTGCCAAGTTTTAGGTGTGCTCATTTGATTTTGCACCATGTTAATTCTTTGGTCTTGGGACAGGAGAATTCTCTTTGTTCCAACAGGTGGTTATAGCTTCTTTCCCCTCTTGTTCGGCATAAGTATCACTCAACTAGTCTAGTCCAGCTGATGAGTTGGCAGGTTTATTCAGATGTAACTCATCTGAAGCCTGGCTTGACCCTAGATCAGTTTAGGGCCTTGGGCCCTTCGTTGACTTTTCTAGAGGCTTCTACCTTGGAGTCTACTGGTCTGGTGCTTAAGTCACAGATTATTGACAGGTTTTCTAACAGAACACACAGGAATAAATTGTTGAAAAATTGGTTCCTTAAGATCTACATAATAAATCATGCATTGGTGCTTAAGTCAGACATTTGGCTGGTTTTTTAACAGAAAACTTTAGAAATAAATTGTTGCAAATCAGTTCCTTAAGATTGTATAGTAAACCATGCATTGGTGCTAAAATCTTAATTGTTAGGTTTGCTGACAGAAGACTTCAAGAATAAATGGTTGAAGAATCAGTTCATTAACATTTGCATAGTAAACCATACACTGGTTCTGAAGTCACAGATTATGTGCAGAGTTTTTAACAAGACATTGGGAATAAATTGCTTAAAAAATCATTTCCTTAAGATCTGATGAGTAAACCATGCATGGTGCTGAAGTCATAAATTGTTGGCATTTTTGTTTAATCTTGAGGAATTAATGTTTGAAAAATTGGTTCCTCAAGATCTGCATTACAAACCATGCTGTAAATGCTGAAGTTGTAGATTATTAATATTCTTAAGAAATAAACCTTTCAGGGATAAACTGTTTAAAAATCATTTCCTCAAGGTCTGCAAAGCAAGTCATGTGATGGGTCAGTTTTCTAACAGAAGACTTCAGCAGTGAATAGTTTATTGAAAAATCAATTCTTGAGATCTTGGTAAATCATTTAATTGATGCTGCAGTTGTATAGAGTTGAAAATCAATTCCCAAAAATCTGTACTGTGAACCATTAATTTTTATTTTGTCAGATTACAGTATTGGCTGATTTTCCAATTCACAAAGCAGGCAACATTAGATGTGAGCTTTGGTAATTTCCATACATTTGAGGATTTAAGATATCCCACAAATACTGTAGGCTATAACAGCTTTATTTAAGCTAATGGTAATGGTTATGAAACTGACATTTTACTTTCTGAATCCATTTATACTGTATTATTATCTTATGTCGTCATTGTAATATGTATGAAAAAAAACCAATGTCTGCCATTTGCTATGACTAATGTTAACCCTCTTACGCCGATTGGACGTATTAAACGTCGAGTCAAAATGTCTCCCGTATGCTGATTGGACGTATAATATGTCGGCTCAAAAAAGTTTTTTTAAAAATTCGCGGAAAAATACTTATAGGCCTACCAGCCGAAAACTTTTGTATCACGCGCCTTGGGGGATGCTGGGAGTTCACGGATCAAGGCGTTGTTTTGTTTACAATCGCTACGTAGGCGCGCAAGAGCGAATTTCTTTCTTATCACACTAAAAAGTATCAGTGACACATCTCGGAAATTATTTCGTCACTTTGACATAATTTTTGCACCATTTTAAATTATCCTTTACATGAAGTATTATATATGAAAATATGCACAATTTCATTTAAAATACAACAAAAAAATACTCATGATTGTAGCTTTTATCAGTTTTGAAATATTTTCATATAAATAACGATAAGTGCAAAAATTTCAACCTTCGGTCAACTTTGACTCTACAGAAATGGTCGAGAAACGCAATTGTAAGCTAAAATTCTTATATTATAGTAATATTCAATCATTTGCCTTCATTTTGCAACAAATTGGACGTCTCTAGCACAATATTTCGATTTATGGTGAATTTATGAAAAAACTTTTTCCTTACGTTCGTGCGATAACTCTTCCGATAAATTTTTTCGTGCGATTGTCCTAATGTTTGCACCCTTTTAATTTTGCCGTTACATAGTTTTATATATGGAAATGTGTGCAATTTCATGCACAATACAACAAAAAACAACCCATGGTTGTAGCTTTTATCAGTTTTGAAATATTTTCATATAAATAACGTTAAGTGCAAAAATTTCAACTTTCGGTCAACTTTGACTCTACCGAAATGGTCGAAAAACGCAATTGTAAGCTAAAACTCTTATATTCTAGTAATATTCAATCATTTACCTTCATTTTGCAACAACTTTATGGTGAATTTATGAAAAAAAAAAAAAATTCCTTACGTTCGCGCGGTAACTCTTCCGAAAAAATCAGAATTTTTTTGTGCGATTGTCGAAATGTTTGCACCATTTAAAATTAGCTGTTACATAAAGTTTTATATATGAAAATGTGCAAAATTTCATGTAGAATACAACTAAAAATGATTGAAGGTTGTAGCTTTTCTCTTTTTTCGAAATATTTGCATATAAATCACGATAAATAGAAAAAAAAAACTACCGAAATAGTTGAAAAACGTAATTGTAAGCTAAACTCTTACGGCCTAGTAATATTCCGTCATTTTTCTTCATTTTGAAACAAATTTGAAGTCTCTAAAACAATATTGTGATTTATGGTGAATTTTTGAAAAATATATTTACCTTCACTCTGCGCGCCGATTCGCGGCCGCAAGTCTCTGAAATACGTACATCGCATTATCCTAATATTTTCTCCTTTTCATATTAGCCTTTTTATGGAGTTTCGTATATCAAAATGTGCGCAAATTCATGAAAAATACAATAATAAATATATATAAAAATTTCGACATTCGGTCAAATTTAACTCGTCCGAAATGGTCGAAATCTGCAATTCTAATCTAAAACTCTTACAGTATTGTAATATTCACTCATTTGTCTTAATTTTGAAACAAATTGGAAGTCTCTAGAACAATATTTAGAATTACGGTGAATTTTTGAAAACATTTTTTTGTGATAATATTTTTCCAGTGTTGCTTTTATTGTTTTACTATGTATTATATATCAAAAGGATTGCAATTTAGTGTACAATACAACGAAAAAAAAGTAACTCGTTAGCTTTGACCGTTTTTTGCACAGCGTGATTTGAATACAATTATCTATGAATTTTTTTTTTCGCTACCATATATCGCATTATTTACATATGATAATGATATTATTTTTCATTTCTGATGATTGCATACTAAACTTCAGGCAATGAAAAAAAAAATGAGCCAAAAATGAACTCTTAATCTTCAAAACTAAGCGCGTTGTGATTTTTTGAAAAAATTATTTTTTCCGCTTCCGCGCTCACTCCAAACCGGCGCCGGCATACAGGAGAGGTTTTGATTTTTAGGGCTTCGGCGTAAGAGGGTTAACATTCTCAGAATCAACCTATTGAGCCCGCTAGCTTAAGTATTAGAAGAATAATTTTTAGTTGCCAAAATCCCAGAACAGGTTTTCCAATTTATTTTTTTTAACATCATATGTCAGTTCTTTGGTAGTGTTGAATTAAAAATGGTTAAGAATTATTACACAAGTCATAAGCTTGATAATCTTGTTTGAAAGCTTTGCCTAGTACAATTTACTGAAAGTGAAATTCATTCAGTAAGTAAAGACTGTCGTGGGAACTCTGTAAAATGCCTACTTTACATCTTTTAGTACCTATGGGATTTATCAATGATGACTGTCCTTGGCAAATTTGGTTATCCTTGGACCTGATACCTCTTCTGGGTATTAACATTGGATAATTGGAATCTGGATAATTGAAGGATTACTAAAAAACATAATATTGTGAAGAGTACTTGACAGTTGATTAAATTAATTGTTATTTGTTCTATTTCCAGAGATGCATTGACATTCTGATCGAAAAGGAGTACTTAGAGAGGATAGATGGCCAAAAGGACACGTACAGCTACTTAGCTTAAAGGTTAATAACTTGTAGGAGTAAACCTTGCCAGGCATAGTATAATTAGAAACCCATAATGTGATGTGATTAGCTACTTCGGGCCTTACAGGAATATATGGAGAAATATTTTTCTGCCATGAATTTTAAATCTAGCCTCAGTTTTCTCCTGTTTAACTCATATTTGCTGATCATCATAATGAATTACATTGCTCTCATATGTTCATTACCACTCATTGTACCCATAGGCACGTTTATCTGTGGAAGCACACAGGACCATTCATATACCCTGTTTATTATAATTTTTCCCATAATTTATCCTTTTAATAAGATTTTTTACCTGGATCTTAATGTGTCATTTATTGCCTTTAAGGATTTCAATTAAAATCCTCCAAGTCATTCAGAATAATTATTGTATATATATATATATATATATATATATATATATATATATATATATATATATATATATATATATATATATATATATATATATATATATATATATATATATATACATATACATACATACATACATATACATATATATACACACCTTGATTCTGTTGTGTAAGAAACAAGGGTTTGATAGTGTTATAACAAAATAGGAATCTGTACAAGATTATTGCCCCATCAATTTGTTGAAATTTAGTGAGTGAGCAAGTGAAAAGACTACCACATTAATTTTTATGCCATGTTTGTTCCTAAATTTCATGTGAAATTTTTTTTATTTTTTATTTTGAGTGTATTAGATCTGTTTTATTTTTCTTGTATGTATGCCATTTTGTTTCATTTAGATTCATTGAAAGAGATTAAAAGAGCAAATGTCATCAACATTGTTGCAGAAGTGTGTTTGGTTGATGTGGATAAGAGCCTACAATCCACCCTAACCCAATCTCCACAAACCTGTAGGTTAAGGGACTCAGTCTGTGATTGTTCGGAGAGGGTTTGGGCTTGGCTTAATTGTCCACGGCTTTTCTGGCCATAATACAAAGACTTCTGTGTGAGCATTTTACCTATCATGAATATATTACCTGAAAATTGGTTCCTATTTTATAGTGAAATACAGCAAATCCCATTTATAAATAAAAAAATCCTAATTTGTCCTCTTACTTAACCAAAAGAAAGATTAACTATGGTAACTTTTGGTTAGTATTGTAAGAGAAATTATTTGAAATCTATATTAAAAGAAATTGAGGAAGATTATTCATGACAAGTTACTTGTAGTTATAAAGACTACTTGTGCTTGGAATAGGTTCATTCATGACAAGTTACTTGTAGTCATAAAGAGGACTACTTGTGCTTGCACTTTGTAATACATTGTATTACCACTGTAAGGTCCCATGTATTTTTTATTCACCTCCAGAAACTGTCAAGCTATCCCTCTGCTCTCTGTCTACTTAAATATTTTTTTATTTGAAGGTAGAAAATATCGTCATAATTTGAAGCTGAGCACCGAGTGAGATTTTGTTTTGGAGCATTGTACATATTAAAGTGACTGACTATGTCAGTATCATCTATATTGTATGTACCATTTGTTATTACTGCTAATGCTTAAGAGGAATACAAGGCACAGTTGAAAATGCCTTAATTGTACTTGTTTGAATAAGGTAAAAAGTAAATCAAGCAGTGAATTTTAATGGTACTATGCAGACAGCTCCTCTGCCTTGGGTAACATGAGTAACGCAGGTCGTGAAGGACGGGGAGCATCAACTCTGTAAATATTGTAGAGTTTATATGTAAAATTTACGCTATAGTTTCAGACTTTGTTCTAGGATACCATTTCTGTTGGCTTACGGGATAGAATAAATTATTTGATGTTAAAAATATTTCCTATCCTAAGTCTTTTATAGAGATGTAAAATTTGATCCCTGCGCAAATTGTTACTTACAACAAGATTGTAAACCGTCCATTTTGTTTTAGTCCTATAGACGTTTCCAGCTGATTGCTAGGTAGCCACAATAATAAACAACAACCAAGACCTCATTATTCTTGTCATTTGTTCTTACAACTACCTAGTATGGTGCATGGTGAAATGGGGATATACATTTTTTTTAAGACCTTCATCCTTCGGAGAAAGCTTAGGCAAGCTTTTAGATTTGATGATTCTTTCTCAAAGCATGTGGAAAAGGAATTCCTTGACACTTCTGTGAAGGACTGTACCCAACAGCTTTGACTAATAATTGGCCTGTCTAGTTGTGATAGGAAGCAAGTCCCTATTTTTTTTGAGAAATTTATTGACACATGATCATTGAATTATGGTTGTAGAGAAAAAAAAATATGAAGGAAATCCCAGTTATCAGGACAAATTCATACGAATGAGAAGTAATGGATTCTGTAAATCATGCAGCCAAAGGATTGGCTACTTTTTCCACTGTGATTATTAGTGCCTGTAAGGGACACAGAACCAGACAAAATGCTGAGAGGTTTGGAAATTGTCTATCTTAAAAATTATTGTTGTTTGACTTTATTCTTACAGAAGTAGTAATTGACGAGGGAGGCCATGTTAGTTTGGCTATTCTTACAGAAACAGAATTGAGGAATTGCGAATTACTGTTATTAAGTCATGCCAGACTTACTTGTTTGAACTGTGCTCTGACTTGGTTGTTACATGAAGGGAAAGGTACAGTCAAACACAGCTTCAACTTTGTCATAGGGGAGCTGGAGAAGATTATCTCTAATAAAAGGCAAATGTGTTTTAATTTTTTCCTTTGGCAGCCATGTCTTCCTTGGGCATTTGTCTAGCCTTACTTTTTCTGCATTATGTACAAGAGAACCAAACAATTACAGGCAAACAATTCCCTTTGTTTATGATTTCTGTGTTCCAGATCGCCACATAGACAATGTTAATATAGCTTTTTTTTTTTTTATAAAAACCATTGGAAAATTGCAAGAGAATAATGTATGTATTCCCTCTGAGAAGCATGGTTTCTGGCAACCAGCCTTGGAAATATCCTTGGAATACTGAAGTATGCTACTGGTCCTCTAGGACTACCAAAATTTTGTTTCTATCTGCAATGGTAGAAAATTCATCCTTGTGTATTTTTGTGTAGTATGTCATATGGTAAACTGGCAGCCCTTACAAATTGGAAGGAGAACTTTCTTCCAAATTCAAGACAACTTTTGATTTTTTCACTAAACATAAGGTTAGTTACAAATTAACTAGGATGATTTGCTTTCATAAGTATTTCTGTTCTACCCTTTGATTCATGATTCATGAGAGTAATTTATATAGAAACTGAAGGCCATGTGCAAGGTAATTATGTATTGTCCAGCTTAATAGTCATGATGGAAGAACCATCACAGGATTTTTATCTTGCCACAAGAAACTTATTTAAGAAAATTATACAATTATAAAAAGAGACTTGGCTGGTTTCTGTACTTTGTATACTTTTGACTAGGATAGTACGTATATTGATTTGGTTGTTTGCCGTCAGGGCAGGTAACATGAACTGATGCACTGAAAAAATTCTCTGCTTATATACAGTGCATAGTCTTTTATCACATAACATTCCTACTGGACATACTAAGAAGGTTTGAAGATTAATATCTATTCTTTATGGGATAATTCAGTCCGTATGGTATTGTTTTTGCAACACGTTCTACAACAATGCACTTCCAACTGGCATTTTCTGTGCATGCACAGTACAGAACATAGTGATTCTGAAGAAATATACAGTACAACCAGCTAGAATGATTTAAAACAAAGTCATGTAAAACTATTGTAGGGTTTTTTTAATACCAATTTTGTGATCTGTCTCCATGTATTTTCACAAAATTCAAATTTTTCAAATGCCATGTGTATCATGACACTTTCCCCCTTCCTATGGTGTTTAGGGTGTGTGTAAAACACCATTTTATACAACATACTGTTTCCAGTGAAATATTCTGTGTCGTCATATGTACAAAATAAAATACAGTATATTGTCTTCCTTTCCATACCTCTTATTATATTATTAATGCTAAATAAAAACGCCCATGTCTTGACAGTACCATAATGTAAGAAGTCCGTGCATTTCCTTCTCGTAAAAATTAAGATTCCAGAGTTTTATACAGTACACTTGAGCTTCACATAATTTAATTGAAAATTCAGATATATTTTTTCACAACAGTAAGCTTTGCACACATTTTTCAATCATTAGATGACAGTACCCAGTTTATATGAACTGATTAATATTTTCTGTTTTATTGTGATTATGCTATATAATTTACAAATATGTACTGTGTAGAAACAGACTGAAGAATATTTCTTAAGACCTTTTAAAGTTATAACATTCAAACTGAATGAAAGGTACTTTTAATGCAAGTGTTGATATTGGAATCTGTCAAGAGAGAGGTAGAGGTACAGTTATCATTAAAGAGCCTGGAAATCCATTGCAATTTTTTTTTCTTTTTCTTTAATGAAGGTTGATGGATATTTTCTCTGTGCATTATACATGAATTTCAAGTACTTGATTGAATTGCCAGCTCACCTAACCACTTCACACAAAAATATCTGAATTTGTAGGCTTGTATAAAGGGTTTACTTAAAGAATTTGAACATTTTTGTACTCAATTCCAGATACATACAGTATTTGGAAATTAAATGAATTTATACACACACATATTGGGTTTGGCTGTGCCATGTCATGCTAAAGCATTTCAAATTCTATAATTGTACAGTTTGAGTAATTCATTAGAGGTGGCATGGTTGTTCTACATAACCACTATGTAACCCTGCAGACTAGTTGTGAAAATTTACATTTGTCACTTAATGGTCTGGTTTAAAAAATTAATTTTTATAATTTTGTAATCATTTAAAATTATTTTTATTTAAATTATGCTTGATGCTCATTTAGTACAATTGTAAGTTTTAATTTGGTTCATTACCTAGAAAACCTGCTTTTATTAATAGTAATGGAGTTTCCTTAATGCTATACAGTCTTTTGGTGGAATGGCTATATTAGTTACCATGTTATTTAATTTTTACATGATTAAGGATTCCAAGATCAGCTGATATTCATATAATTGGGATGAGTAAATATTGAGATACTCATGCTGAAAGTAGGCAAAATTTTAGTATTTCTTCGGGATATGCCGACTCAGGTGTATTGACTCCCTGACTAAAAGATTAATGAAACTAATAAAGATAGAAAATTTTAAACTTAGCTCAGTTTTTTAGAAGCATGACTGCCTACATAGGCCTTGTCCTAGTCATTTCGGTACAAAAATTAAATAGTAAGAATTTTTTAAGTATAGGCTTCATGGATATCTGGATTATATTCTTGGCTAATACATAGAGATTATAGAACTTTCACCTTCTGTGTATCAAGAAAAAAGCTAGCTCGGTAAATGATGCCCAGTCTGTTGAATGAGGATGGTTAGGGGATTTAAAACCATATTATTGTAGAAGTTTCATGTATTCGTATGGAGTACTAACCATTGCTGCAAATATACCCAATATCTACACACTGATGTGAAGGTAGAGAACAATTAATTGCTTTACAGTATTCAGGTTTGTCTTTTCTCTCTTGCACTTATTTTATAAGAGATCTGTTGAAGAGCCCAGTTTGGCATTAAGTATGACTAAGATTACTGTTAGAACATGAGGGTGGGTTTGAATGGATGGCATACCTCCTCACCCATAAAATTCAAGTAGTAGTTGACTTGGTTAAGTGAGACAGAAGATTGTTGTACCTTTACCTGCTGTGTTTGAGCCAGTCTCAAAAGGTTGATTAACTTTAAGACACTGTTAGAGGATCCAAGTAGGTCGCCTTGATGCAGTTATTCACAAGGTTTATTAGTATTATTATTATTATTATTCAGAAGATGAACTCTATTCATATGGAACAAGTCCACAGCAGCCATTGACTTGCAATTCAAACTTCCCAGAAACATGTTGTTCATTAGAAAGAAGCAACAGGAGGTAAGGGAAATACAGAAAGAAGAGATCACTAAAAAAAATTAATAAATAGCATAAGAAGTGTAGTTGTAATGTTCCTCTCATTATGCATGAAATGCAGTAAATAAAAATGTGGAGAATGGGCTCTGGCTAAGCTCAAAGATCCTCCCCATCCCAGCACTTTGCCGTTGGAGTGGGGTCTTCAGGAGAGCATCTACTTACAGCTGATTCACAACTTTGCTCTTAGTAGTTGCTTTAACTGAATTGGCTTAGGCACTCATAGAAATAGAGAGTGAAATAGGATGGGATGCCCCCTCACCTTGTAAAATATGAATAGATAACTTGGTTAAGCAAGGTGATAATCTTGGTCCATCCACACGAACTGTCCGATGTGATGTCATAAGTGGAAAAACAGCAGATAAGGTTCTTGACTTCCTGCTTCTGATGTCACATCAAATGAAGTTTGTTGAGCAAAGCTCGATTATATGGACGGGGCTAAAATGTCCAACTGTGTTCCTGGTGCTGAGTTTCATCTTGAAGGACTGATGGCACTCGAGGCACTAGTTTCATTGCATACATCTAGGTACAGAGCATAAATCATAGTGCCACCTCTTGGAGGGTTTCTTCCATCTTTTAAATGTAGCTTTGTCTGAGGCATGGGAACTTACACAGGCAAATATTTAACATTCTAAGACTACATTTAATACTAAAGATGACAACAATGTAAAATAATATCCAGGCCCAACCTCAAGTCATAGGCTCATTGTAAGGAAACTAATTGTTCAAGGTTCTCAGTTATCAGACCCTCAATTTTGCTGTCCCGTCTCACTAACCATTGCTTCTTAGTGCAAATTCCCAATCCCACCTTGAAATCCTGTACTACTTCACCTTTATTTTCTGGGTCTCTTTATCTTGGTTCCCAACCACTCTTGACTCCCTCTGCAAAGTCTTTTGAGTGCTGAATGGCAGAAGGTGGCCCAGTGCTTGACAGAGTAAATTTCATTAAATCACATCACTAAAACTTGAACATTTATTGACAAGATGGCCATTAAAAGAAATGTCTCTCAAATAAAAATGAAAATGAGTGGCAAATAGAAACCAATACAATTCCCTAGTCAGTAATGCAAGTGTCAGCATTACAAAACCACAATTTATGCTATTCAAATCACAGTAGTTTACTAGATTAAGATTAATATGAATAAATCAATAGAGAGAGAGCTGCATTCCATGTAGAAGGAATGTTTAACGGACAAACCGACAGTAAAAAAATTAAAGAATTTCAACAAAATGGAGAACTAAACCTTATGTTAAGGCTCCATTTTTTAGTACTGCATATCCCCTTCACTGTTACACTTGCAGAACATATCCTTTTTGAGATGGACAAAGTTGCAGCCCACCTTAACCAATAGTGTTATGTGGAGCCATTCACAGGAATTATTTCTACATGTTCTCATGAAGCCAGAAAAAAACTGTAGTAATGCATGCCTTTAGTTTCCTTAAAAATTTCCCAAGCCACTTTGTAATACAGTAATGCCTGTTATTAAGTTTTAAAAAAATAAAAGCCTTCTAAAACTGGCCAACATAGTATCTCAAGTACATGTGTCTTAAAAACAGATCTTGTGACAGTTTTTGCTGTTAGTGCTTTAATTTTTCTTAATTTTCTCCTCAAACAGCATTTATAAAAGGTTTAAATATAATCCTCAAGAGGCAGCAGAAATTATGGGCTGATAAGAATCATGACTGTTATATTGTTAAAGTATATACATATTAATAACAGTTGTTCCCCATTATACATTATAATTTCTCACAGATGAAACTTAGCAATAAGCACATGAACGAAAAATACAAAACTAGGGATGCTATGACAAAAACTAAAATTGTTACTTCAAACATCACTAGCAAACCTTGTTGTCACCAGGATATGACATAGTACAAGCTATCAAACATTTAAGAGTTATAGTTACAAAGGAATGAACCTTGAAGTTGCAAATCAGAACTTGGTTCTTTCTTTCTTTTATAAACTGAAATTTAAGATTAACAATATTATGTGTTTTAGAAGGTTGCTGAACAATTATGGTCAAAGTCTAAAAGAATGTGGATACTTGCTTAACTTTGCCTACCTTAGTAATCAAAAGCTATAAAAAGTCATAGTATTTTGTTTTTTAAGTAGATATCCAGTGAGTTGTTTTCATCTCCGATCTCTGGATGAACACCTCACAGAACCTGAAATGATGTAGTATTCATTTTTCATTACAACCCTAAACTTGATAAGTTTCTTATTGATATTGTATTTTAATTTTAATGATTCTATTTAACTGGAAATAATTTCAGCCTTGCAGTTGAAGCACTAGTTATTTTATCACATAGAAATAATACACATTCCAAATTTTGGCCAAATCCCTTGGTAGGTACAGATAATAAATTAGATGATATATTGTAATCTCTAAGTTTTCTTGCCAAGCCCAGGTTTCACTACAAAGTTTGGCAGCTAATCACAGAGCTCTCTTACAGTCACGTTCTTGTGCGTCACCCACATCATCTGTCACTTGGCCTGGGTCAACACCGGGCCTACCATTGTAACAACGTTTCTGTCTGCATATATTGTATCAAAAGTGGATCAAATCTCAACAATAAATAAGTGCACTATAAGCATCCTGTTGTATGAATCAACCTCTACACTGATGACTACTTTGAGCCTCCTGTTGGACCAGCATGGTTCCCAGTAATGCCTTACCTAACAGCAACCAGCCACTAACAGACTAATTACAGTGCTTGGCTCTGGTTTGCTTTCTCTTGAAGGCTCCTACTGTCCTCTACAAGCCAGACAGCATAATTCTCATACCAAACCTCTGATGACTAACAGACCAAATTTAGCCACGCCTACCAGTACAAACCCACTAACAGTGTAACTATGGCACTACAGCTCTGTCTACCTGTCTCACAAGTGTTAGAAAATTGCCTCAATTGCACAGAAGATAAACTCTGTTCTCATATCAAAACCAGTGACTAAATATGGCCAAATCTACTCCTGGAGAAACAATCTAGTAAAGTTCAAAGCATACCATAGATGTCAAAGTTTCAAACAATTATTACTATTATAAAGGATTAGTTTATCCAGATCTCTGAGTCTAGTAAAGGTCCTTACATAAAAACAGTATATATATATCTTGTTCCCTACTTCTCAATGATTAAACCATCAGTCTGGTTCTGAAGACTGGAGATAGAGTTCCACTGCTAAAAAGACAGATTATGTCCTCAAGGTGATCCCAAACACCCTCTTCTCCAGAATCGTGTGGTTGTGAGGATCACTGATGAAGACTTCCACATTTCTTGTTAACAGAATTCTCCTTGCCACCACCCACCTGTGCCAGCATAGCCCTTGATCTATTAAGCACTATACTTGAGGATGTAGTAGATAAGGCATCCCAGGATGATCTTGAGTTCCTTCTTATTCTGAGAGGTTTGGCTGACCATCTGCCAACAAACATCAAAGCTCCCTTTCCCAAAGTCATGGGCACACCCATGGAAGACTTGCTTAGATAGGCGGACAGATTGCTAGAGACCTTTAAGGCTATGCAACCTACCAGCAATGACACGTGATGCCAGGAATGACGAGGACAACGACCAAGATGGTCACAGCACCAAAAAATGTCAATTTCTTCAGTTTCTACATTGCTGACCATGCTTCCAGAGGTTCCTGGTGGACACGGATGTCTTCTGGTCCATACTACTTGCACTGAAAGACGACAGCCAAAAACAAATCGGGCTGTACTACCCTTTCTGCAAGGCAATGGTAGTCACCTGTCTTGATTAGTGTGTCATCAGGGCCTCTTCCTCCAAGTTCCTGGGTTGTTATGCCTCAGAAAATGGAGTACAACCTCTGCCCTTCAAGGTGTCTCAGCAAATAACAAACTGACCACAAAAAAAGAGCTTGGGAAATTCACAAAGGTGGTACCACAGGAACTATGCCCAACACTACCCAGACAATGGTATCCTTCTAAGATGTTCTCTGTTATTTATAACCTGTAAAGCTATTTAAACCTGTAACAGTTATGTATTCCATTTACTTGTGATCCTTCTATAAGTGTAAGAATTTCCTTCCCCTAAAAACTGGATGTACTGTACATTCTATCCAAGTACTTTCTCTCAGTGTAAGTCTTAAATCTCTATCTAATTTCAAGTAAGATATCTTGGCTAGATTCTCAGTTGTCACTAATTTGTTGAGAACCCATACTACTTACTCTATACCTTTTCTCTGTATTATCTTTCTTTAGAATATTTTTCAGCAGAGTTTTATTGAGTCTAGTTTCTTCTAATTATTTTATATAGATGTATATTCTTAAAGTCTTATGACCCCTTTTAATCACTAATTGCTCTCAAGGTATATCAATAGTGATCCTTTTTTTAGCCTTAGTTGTATAAACAATTAACAAATGTGCAAACTTTCTCTATGAGTGACATCCTTTCACTCTCCTACTATATTCTGATTCCATTACTGTGAACATCTGATTCTACAGTCTACTACTGAGTTCAAATCTGAGAAAAATATGCCTGATATACCTTTTCGAGATTATGATTTTGAGCCTACCTGCATCAAAGAATACTATAACCAGATTCATCTTCTATGTTAACTTTAATGACAATCGTGACTTGGCTTCAGTTTGATGTTTGGTCTTTTCCTCTGTTATGGATGAATGTCCATGATAATGGTGGTGTAAAAATTTACTGTTGAGTCATCTAATATTGCTTAATCTGGTTGGTAAATTACACTTGCAGCTTGGTTAGTATTTTGATTCCTGTTAGGAGGATTAGGTATGCTAGCCTGGAACCTGACTACAATAATCTACCTCATGACAGATCTATATCTAGGCTTGCTCCTGCAATCTTGATCACTGTGCCCTGTTCTCTTATGATGTGAGCATGAGTTACCTAGGTCCATGTTCTGATACCTAGTTGGTGTCTTAAATCTACACAGATAGGTCTGATGATTATGTGATTATGTGGTTGAAACTAAATGATCTCATTCATTTGAATAGTTACCACATTCTGAAGTAGTTTCTTTTGTCTACTCTCCAGCCTTCATTTAAACTATCTTTGCAAGGTTGATAGCAGGATTAGCTTCATGTACGGTACAATATGTATAGTATGTATTTTCCTCAAATATTGCTTCAATTATTCCCAATTCTTAATTCTTCTACAGGCTTCAGAAAAAATGTAACACCTTATATCTACTGTTGACAGGTTAAGGTAACTTATGGTTTCATTTAATTTGTCAGTGACTTCAATCCAATTTTATAAGTTACATGCATCATGTTCTCCCTTCCTTCCCAAAAATTTGATTATGTAGATATTCGCGTGTATTCTATGAATGACTACAGCTGATGTGTCTGGGGGATTGAATAATCAATGGCAGTTCAGTTAAGGTTAATTGCTAATTCTTAAAAACAATAAACATAACTCCTAACAACACCTCTAAACACGACAGAGTTGTGGAGGAAATATCCCTTAAAAAAAATCAAACTCAAAAGAAAATCTCATAAAATTCTAAAGAAAAATGAATTAAGTACCTCTCAATTTATGTTGAATAAAATAAAATAAAGTAAAATAAAAAAAAATACAATAAAATATGAGTTAGTAAATAGTAATACGTATTGAATAATGTTAGTAAAATGGCCAGTACAGATTAGTAAATTAAAGAAAAAAGTTGTTGCCAAAATTAACTGTATAGGACGAATCACACATCAGAGATTCAAGACTGCATGTGTAATGGCTGAATTACGACATTATTACACACGCTCAAGTCTCCATGCGCAGTCACATAGTCATTGAGTTTGACAACACCCGTCAAATGATGGCAACAAGCTGCTGCATGTAGTTTTCGTGGTCTAACCACGACAATTGTCAAAAGTCGCCATGTCATGCTGACGTACGAAAGTCATTATGCCCTCTCGACGGACGTAATGTGATTACGACAGACGTAAGCAGCAATCTTGATGTACTGTGTCTGGATATGCAATGTACTTGGTAACCCCTCAACTCATACAGTATGGGTGCGCTGTAGTCACATTGTGACACTTGCATCCCCAGCTATAAAAGGCAGCATCCCAGCCATTAGGTCAACATTCTACCTTGACCTCTTGTGACCTCAGCTGCTTTCCTCACTGTGCCCTTTGTTGGATCATCAATGATGTCACAAAATGTTGTGAAAGTTGTGGCATAGTACATACAAGGACCCAGCAGAGCCAAGTACATACATCTGCAGCAGCCACCGACACTCATGGTTCAGATGACCTCCATTGGTTCCTTAAGCATTTTAGCAAAGATTCATCTCAGTCAGCGTCATTGGTCCCGACTAACATCGAGGAGGAACATGTCGTAGACTTCTACTCCAAGATGGATACACTTGGCGACGAGGAGGAGTCGACCATGGATGATGAGAGGGTCAACGAAGGATCTGTGGAGCTTCGTGGGAAGAAAACTCCTTGTGTCATCCTATCAGGCTCCCAGGGGAGGATGTTGGGGGAATGGCTGCAGGAGCACCCATTCCTCTGAAAATACATCGTCTGTCAGGAAAAACCCAAGACGCTAGGATTAAAACAGATAATTGTTCATCCCTGTATTGGTTTGTATGTTGTGTTTTTCCCCTGATAATTAAATATCATAATCAACAGAGCAAAGACGGTGCCCTTCACAAGGTTAAAATTTCATTATTTTCCATTTTTTTAATTAAAAATAAAAAAATACAATATTGACATTATTCTAACAATTATAATTTTGAACACAAGAATTTGGTTGTAACAACTTTTTTAAATGTTTCCCCATACTGTATTACTAATAAGAACCATCTCACATTTTTTAAAAAAAATTTTTCCTGAGTTTTATTTTTCCAATGAAATATTTATTACTTTTGTGTGATGACCAATATATTTTTGTTTAGGTGATTGCACATGCTGAAACAGCCAGGCCGGTTCCCATTGGCCAGGTGAATCCAAATCGCAGAGAGGCCTACTGGAATCTCCAACTGAAGGTTGTGAAGGATTGTGCTGAGATTGACCCCATTTTTCTATAATTACCTTCAGACGGAAATCGGGTTTCTTGTTCAGAGACTACAGAAGGCATCGAAGGAGAGAAAATTGAAGGTATTACTCATCCTGTTCCTACATACGATTGTGGAAATGGACCCAGAAATGTCATCACCCAGAACTTCGTGCCTCATCCTGCTGTTCCTTCGACATCCTTCACACCTCAGCCTGTCTTCGACATCCTTCAAACCTCAGCCTGTGTCTTCAACATCCTTTGCCAGTCAATCAGCTTCCTAACCGGAACAACTTTACCACCTGTCGCCGCAGCAAATTATCTTCCACACACGATCAGGAAACTGGGGAGGATGTGTGTGGTATATATTAGCAATGTCTCGATGATCAATCATTTTCGTAAAACGAATGTATATCATGTCCATGTATTCTTTTGTACACCTTTTCCAGTGTATTCTTGTATGACTTTGTATGGAATATTAATTCATGTATACCATTCCCCATGTATTTCTGTATGACTTTTGTTACAAAAATAATAATAATTCCAAATGTAATCTGATTTTCCATTCAACCTCTTTATGTTTGGAATATTATGAAATGGGTTTTGTTCAAGTTAATTTTCAGAGTACCATTTTGACTTAAAATTTGCGTGAAAGTGAATTCGGGAACATGTTGGAACCCATGTTTCAAGTTTTAAGACGTCATCGGGGGCTAGTGGATGGAATTTGGGGAGTGGGTTGAAACCTTGGAATTTTACGTCGTAGAGCAGGGGTGTGCAACCTTTTATCCCAAAGGGCCACTAGTCACGACTTTCACGTTATTTACTACGATCGAAGACATATTATGTGAGATTATACTGATAAAGATAGATAATTAGTGTTACTGATTTTATTTAAATTGGGATCACAAAAATAAGAATTGTCTGAAACAAAAGTATTTTCCTTACTATAATGAGCAAATGAAAGGCTACCGTACCTTATTATTATAATATACAAACATAAATAATTACTTATTATTGGTTAACTGGGATCATTAACACAAGAATTATCAAACACAGACATTTTCCTAACCATTAATGAGCAAATGAAAGGCTACCCTAGTGAGATGGTTGATGTTGCATTTGGGACACCAACTCACAATATCAGGCTGTATGGATGATATGGCTACACGCAGGGTACATTCCAAATGTTCATCAGTAAGTACAGACATATACTTGTTTTTAACCAGATTTATTTTTGAAAAGAGCTGCTCACAAACATATGTGCTACAAAACACTGCCATCATTTTCCTTGCATGAGCAGAGAGTTTTGGATACACTGTTAATGATACATGCTTCTTATAAAACTGGTATACTAACCTATGCTTCTTATAAAACTGATATACTAACCTATCATCAAACTTCTTTCTTAGTTCATAATTGCACTGTAGTTCAATTATTTCCATCTGTATGTCCTCAGGAATTGCTGTCACATCCACAGAAAAAGGAGAAGCAAAGACTTCAATGGCTTGTGAATGTTTCTTGAGGTCATCAAATCTTTCTGAAAATTCCTCTCGTAAGACTGCCAACTTATCACCATACTTCTGATACTGAGGGTTGCTAGTGTTATGGTTTTTCAGCGTAGGAAAGTGGTCTGGGTTTTGGTTTCTGATTTGTGACTCCCACAGAAGCAATTTTATCTGGAAGCCTTTGATCAGTGAGAACATCTCATTTATTAGTTGATCCTTTCCTTAATGTTTAACATTCAGTGCACTAAGATGATTAGTTATATCTAATAAAAATGCTAAATCCCTTCTCCATTCCTTATCTCTCAATTTAGGGATAGCATTACCTTTCATATCTAAGAACAGCTCAATTTCTTCCAAAAGGTCATATGCTCTCTTCAACATTCCTGCCTTGCTTAGCCACCTTACCTCACAAAAATACTTCACATCACTGTACTCTGCATCAATGTCTGCCATTAACTTATGAGACTCACGGTGATTTAAACCTCTTGACCTAATGAAATTGACAGCTTTCACGAGAATATTAGTCACATGCTGAAAGTTTATTGTCTTTCCACATAAAGCTTCCTGGTGTATGATACAATGCAGGACAATAAGTGAACCGAAGTCAATGTTTTGAGACCCCATTCTAGTCTTCAGTAATCCAACAACCCCATTTCTCCAACCAGACATCACAGGTGCACCATCTGTTGTAATGGAAACTAAATTAGTGTAGGCCAGTCCAAACCTTACCAATACTTTTCCCAATTCATCAACAATAGATTGTCCTGTTGTGGTCCCCTTCATGCTTTGTAGTGAAGCCATTTCCTCTGTAATATTATAGTCATTGTCAACTCCCCTAATATACACAGCCAGTTGTGCAGTGTCTGCGGTGTCACAACTCTCATCAAGAGCAACAGAGTATGAAGAAAAAGCACTAACTCGCTTGGCAATTGTACTTTCAATATTCCCTGAAAGACACTATTCTTCTAGCAACAGTATATCTTGAAAGGCTTATGTTTTCAACTAGTTTCTTTATGTCAGGAAACATATTGTCTGAGGCTACACACAAACATTCTTCAACTACCTCACCATCAGAATAGGGCTTGAGTCTTTTTGCAAGGATTTGACTAATCAAAAAACTTGTTTTGAGAGATGCATCATATTCCTTAAGTTTCTTTGTAAATACTGACTATTGTCCTTTCAGAGATTTCTGCAAGAATGATATTTTTTCTTTGGGTGCTTCACCTGTCATATTTTCATATTCTTTGTGCTTTGTGATGTAGTGTCTTTTGATATTATATTCTTTTAAAACAGAAATGGATTCATGGCACACAAGGCACAATGCTTTCCCCCCTGATTGTATGCATAAATATTGCTCAGTCCATTTCTCTTGAAAACTCCGGTTGTCCTCTTAAATCTTGCATTTTTTATTCGTAGAAGCCATTATTAGTACAATAAGATCTCTCCTGCTGAGCAAAATCTATAGAATACCAGTAATAACAAATCAACCACAACAAATGAAGCACACTGCTTTCACCACTTGAGTCTGAGACAAACTGAGAACTATATCAATTCCTGTACGACTGTACTGCAAAGCATAGCAGAGTGTAAAAACTGTAAACATCCAACCTTGAAAAAAAAAAAAGTTGAAATATTCAGTTCGAGTCTCTCTCTCTCTCTCTCTCTCTCTCTCTCTCTCTCTCTCTCTCTCTCTCTCTCTCTCTCTCTCTCTCTCTCTGAGGGCCGCACTATAGCTTATTTATTTTTAGGAGAAAGGGCCGCAATGAAAGCCTTTGAGGGCCGCATGCTGCCCAAGGTTGCACACCCCTGTCGTAGAGTTTTGTGATGTCATCGGAAGTTTTTGAGGGAATCCGGGGTCAGGGTTGAAATTAGGGTATTATCTATGTTGAGTATGAGGAACTTTGGGGTCAGGGTTGAAATCAGGGTTTTTACTGCCTTAGAGAATAAGGAACTTTGGGGGCTTCAGGGTTGAAATTAGGGTTTTTACCTCCTTAGAGTATGAAAAATGAGGGGTGGGTTTCAGGGTTGAAATCAGTGGTTTTACCTCCTTAGAGTATGGGGAACTTGGGATGGGGGGGTTCAGGGTTGAAATCCGGGTTTTTACCTCCTTAGAGTATGAGGAATGGGGGGAGGGGTTCCAGGATTGAAATGTGGGTTTTTACTTCCTTAGAGTATGAGGAACTTGGTGTGTGTGTGTGTGTGTGTGTGTGTGTGTGTGTGTGTGTGTGTGTGTGTGTGTGTGTGTGTGCGTGAAATTAGGGTTTTTACCTCCTTAGAGTATGAGGAACTTGGGGGCGGGAGTCAGGGTTGAAATCAGGGTTTTTACCTCCGTAGAGTTTTGCACGGCGCTGACACGACCTGAGAAACCTGTGAAATTTCACACCTATTTTTTATATTCACACCTTTATGGTCACTTTTCACACCTAAAAGTGAAAAGTAAATGACACCTTGTTAAAAGGTGTGAAAAGTAATTAATACCTCATTAAAAGGTATGAAAATTCACCTGTAAAGGTGTGAAATTTCACACCGAGGTGCTAATTCCCAGGTAGAAAAATTGACTACCTGGGGATTAGCACCTTGGTGTTGAAGGAAACTGGGTTCTTTTCCCTTACTGAGCCTGTCACCCTGAGAGAGGAGGGCACGAAGATAAGCCTTGTAATTTATTACAAGAATAGGAGAATGTGTGACCTTATTATGAGGAATAATCCTTCCGCACCTGCACGAGACCCCTTGAAGAAAAGCAACTTAGTCTACCAATACCAATGCCCCTCCTGTGGATGCCCCAGAAATTATATTGGAATGACTACGATGTGACTTGCTAAGAGAATTTCGTGTCATATTCAGGAGGGTGCCATTAAGTGCCATGCCCTCACCAGTCACAACCAGACTCCTCCCCAGGATGGTATTGTCAACATTACTACGATCCTTGGGAGGTGCTGGACGTTCCCTGGCCATTGAATGCATACTGGAGACTCAAGTGGATGTGTTGGCTCAAGATCCCCAGGAGTTGCTTTCAAATCTGTTGGATGGAAAAGTTTGATGGGTGCTGGATGTTCCCTGGCCCTTCAATGCATACTAGAGACTCATGTGGATGTGTGCTGGTTAAAGATCTACAGGAGTTGCTTCCAAGAATGGTGGATGGAAAACAGTTGGGGGGTGGGGGGGGGTGCTGGACATTACCTGGCCCTTGAATGCATACTATAGACTCAAGTGGATGTGTGTTGGCTCAAGATCTCCATGAGTTGCTTCCAAGGCTGATGGATGGAAAACAGTTTGCGGGGTGCTGGACGTTCCTTGGCCATGGAATCCAGACTGGAGACTGATGTGGATGTGTGCTGGCTTAATATCACCAGGAGTTGCTCCCAAGCCTGGTGGATGAAAAACTGTGGGGAATGGGGGGTTGATGGACGTTCCTTGGCTCGGGAATGCAGAGTAGAGACTCAAGTGGATGTGTGTTGGACTCAAACCACTATGAGTTGCACCTAAGGCTGGTGGATGAAAAACAGTTTTGGGGCTATTGGACATTCCCTGGCCATGGAATGCAGACTGGAGTCTCAAGTGGATGCTTGATGGCTCAAGATTATGAGGAGTTTCTCCCAAGGCTGGTGGATGGAAAACAGTTGGTGGCTGATTGATGTTTCTTGGCTCTGGAATGCAGATTGGAGACTCAAGTAGATGTGTGTTGGATCAAAATCACTGGGAGTTGCACTCAAGGCTGGTGGATGAAAAAAAAGTTGGGAGGCAATTGGACATTCCCTGGCCATGGAATGGAAGTGTGCTGTCTAAAGATCACCAGGAGTTGCTCTAAAAACTGTTGGATGGAAAACAGTTGGAGGGTTGCTGGGCATTCCCTGGTCCTGGAATGCAGACTGGAGACTCAAATGGATATGTGCTGGCTCAAGATCAATAGGAGTTAATCCCAAGGTTGGTGGATATAAAACAGTTGCGGGGATGCTGGATGTTCCCTAGCCCTGTAATGCAGAGTGAAGACTCAAGTGGGTGTGTGGTGGCTCAAGATCACCAGGTGTTACTCCAAAGGGTGATGGATGGAAAAGAGCTGCCGGGTTGCTGTATGTTCCCTGGAATGCAGACTGGAGACTTAAGTGGATGTGTGCTGGCTCATGATCACCAGGAGTTGCACACAAGGCTGGTGGATATAAAATGATTTTGTGGCTGCTGGAAGTTCTCTGGCCCTGGAATGCAGACTGGAGATTCTAAATGGATGTGTGCTGGCTCAAGATCATCGGGAGCTGCTCCCAAGGCTGGTGGATGGAAAAGAGTTAGGGTGCTGTTGGACATTCCCTGGCCCAGGAATGCAGACTGGAGACTCAAGTGGACATGTGCTGGTTAAGGATCAAAAGAAGTGGCTCTGAAGACTGGTGGATGGAAAACAATTGGGGGGTGATGGAATTTTCCTGGCCCTGGAAAGCAGACTGGAGACTCTAGAGGAAGTCTGTTGGCTGAAGACCTTCGGGTGTTGCAACTAAGGTTGGTGGATGGAAAATAGTTGGGGGGCTTGCTGGAAGTTCCCTGGCTCTGGAATGGAGACTAGAGCCTCAAGTAGATATGTGTTTGCTTAAGATCACTGGGAGTTCCATCCAAGTCTAGTGGATGGAAAACAGTTTGGGACCTGCTGGAAGATCCCTGGCTCTGGAAAGTAGTTTGTAGACTCAAGTGGATATGTGTTTGCTGAAGATGACTGGGAGTTGTACCCAAGGTTGGTGGATGGAAACCAGTTGGGGGGCTGCTGGACGTTCCTTGGCCTGGAATGCAGACTGGAGAATCAAGTGGATGTGTGATGTCTCAAGATTACCAGGCGTTGCTTCCAAGGCTGGTGGAGAGAAACCTGTTGGGGGCTGCTGAACGTTCCTAGGCTCTGGAATGGAGAATGGAGAATCAAGTCGACATGTGGTATCTCAAGATCACAAGGAGTTGCTTCCAAGGCAGAGACCGGAAACCTGTTGGGGGCTGCTGGACGTTCCCTGGCTCTGGAATGCAGACTAGAGACTCAAGAGGACATGTGATGTCTCAAGATCACCAGGAGTTACTTCCAAGGCTGGTGGATGGAAACCAGGTGAGGGGCAGCTGAACATTCCCTGGCTCTGGAATGCAGACTGGAGACTCATGTGGATGCATGATTTCTGAAGATCACCAGGAGTTGCTTCCAAGGCTGGTGGATGGAAACCAGTTGATGGGTAGCTGGATGTTCCCTGGTCCTTGAATGCAGCCTGGAGACTCAAGTGGACATATGATGTTTGAAGATCGCCAGGAGTTGCACCCAAGGCTGGTGGATGGAAAACAGTTGGAGGGCTGCTGGAAGTTCCCTGGCCCTAGAATGCAGACTGGAGAATCAAGTGGACGTGTGCTGGCTCAAGAGTATAAGGATTTGCACCCAAGGCTGGTGGATGGAAAAGAGTTTGGGGGCTGCTGGAAGCTCACTGGCTCTGAAATGCAGACTGGAGATTCAAGTGGATGTGTGTTGGCTCAAGAGCACCAGGAGTTGCACCCAAGGCTGGTGGATGGAAAACAGTTGCAGATCAGCTGGAAGTTCCCTGGCTCTGGAATGGAGACTGGAGACTTTATTCAATGTGTGTTGGCTCAAGATTCCAGGGAGTTGAACCCAAGGCTGGTGGATGGAAAACAGTTTTGGGGCTGCTGGAAGTTCTCTGGCTCTGAAATGCAGACTGGAGACTCAAGTGGATTTGTGGTAGTTCAAGATCACTGGGAGTTGCACCCAAGGCCAGTGAATGGAAAACAATTGGAGGGCTGCAGGAAGTTCCCTGGCTCTGGAATGTAGACTGCATAAAATAAAAATGGTTACGCATACAATGAATATGCATAATTATGAAAAGAAAATAATTTTCCACTGCACTTCAGCTTCTCTCAGGGTATCTGTAAAATATTCAACTTTTTAACAAAGTCTCTTTATCACTATTACCCTTCTGAATGGATTTTCTGTGCATTTTCCTCTAACCTCTTTTCACTTAACCTGTGACAGCTCCTTTCTAGAATAGCCACTTTTTGCCGGTGGTCTTATTATATTACACTCTAAGAAGCCCTGGTGTTTGTACATACGAACGCATTAAATTGCTCTATTAAGTTCAATGAACACGCCCTCTTTGGTGCACAAACAGACACAAGTCGCATTTTTCTGACGTCACAATTACACGACTCTCAACCAGCAGCTAGGTCAACTTGCACACTAGCGTTCTCGCCTTTGAGGTCTGACAATGTTGTACTACGTAGGCTTGTGCCATTCAACCACCCACAGTATTCACTGATATCTTGAAGCTTTTCCACAACACTCAAGACTGATTTGTTGCACATTCCAATCAGTTCGGGACAAAGTCCGTTGTACCCTATCTCTAAGTGCAGTTAACATATGTGCTGGCTCAAGATAACAGGGAGTTGCACGCAAGGCTGGTGGATGGAAAACAGCTGGGGGATTGGTGGAAGTTCCCTGGTTCTGGAATGCAGACTGCAGACTCAAGTGGATGTGTGTTGGCTGAAGATCACTGGGAGTTGCACCTAAGGCTGGTGGATGGAAAACAGTTGGGGGCTGCTAGAAGTTCCCTGGCCCTGGAATGCTGACTGGAGATTCAAGTGTATGTGTACTGGCTCAAGATCACAAGGAGTTGCACCCAAGGCTGGTGGATAGAAAATAGTTTTGGGGCTGCTGGAAGTCCCCTGGCCCTGAAATGCATACTGGAAACAAATGGATGCATGCTGGTTCAATATTATTTGGTCATGCACCCAAAGCTGGTGGATGAAAAGCAGTTGAAGGGCTGCTGGAAGTTCCCTGGCACTGGAATGCAGACTGGAAACTAAAGGGACATGAGCTGGCTTAAAATCAGTGGGAGTTGCACCCAAGGCAGGTGGATGGAAAGCAGTTGGGGGGCTGTTGAATGTTCTCTGGCCCTGGAATACAAACTGGAAACTGGAATGGATGTGTGTTGGCTCAACATTACTTGGACTGTCATTGAATGTGTAATTCCAAGAACATTGACAATCACCTTCTTAGGGATGCCCTTGTGGATTCATGGGACCTGACAGTAGCCATGAGATCAAACTTGGAGAAAATTCTTGCTCTTTGTAGGGTGGGGGTGATGTCTTCCATGTTTATTAGGCCCCTTTCACACTGTGATTTTTTTCCACACTAGAAGTGGTCTCCGCGCCGCAGGTACTGTGGACGACACCGCTCCTTTGCGCAGTCACTGTCTACAGAGACCAATATTTTAAAATCTTGATGTCTTTTGTTCCAACAATTTTTTTCTTTTTTTTTTTGTAATTTCATCCAATCATCTCTTAAATTTTTCCATTTAAAACACGGCATACTTCTCTCCAAGCAGATGTAACTAAGTTATGACTTATATATTCCTCCTTACTTTTATCCCATAAAACCTGTTTAATTTTAAATAAAGAAATAAGAAGCTCTATATCAATATTTTGATCCATATCCATATAACTGATATATTTTCATGATGAAAAGCAGTGACCTACTATTGCTCACCGCTTGCAAAGGTGGAAAAAACTGCCTGGTGTGAAGACGCGCATTGAACATGATGGCCAACTACAACCGTCAATGGGAACGGCACCGCTTCCAGCCAGTGGGACAAATCTCATGCAAAGCGGCACCGCGACGGCAAAAAATCCGCACCGCTAGTGTGAAAGGCTCCATTAGGTTAATCAGTTGACTTGTGAGCACGGTGGCGCTCCGTTGACGGAGGCGGTTTTAAATTGTATAGTGTGAAAGGGCCCCTAGTGAGTAGTTGGGCTTTGCTTGTAGGTTGCAACACCTGTAGCCTCTGTAAGGGTACCAAGATCCATTGTTTTATTTTTTTAATCACACGGAGTGGGGAGGCCCATAGACATGGACCTCCTGGCAATGGCTCATCCATTCCGTTTCTTTGAATGCCTTTTTGATTTGTTGGGCATATGCAAGCGGTGGCAGAGAGAACCAAGATATAATCTGGTACAGATTATTGCAGGCAATTTTCTTTTCCTTAGCATTGAGACAGCATGATATACAGGGGGAGAAAGCATCTGGGATCACCTCAAGGAAATTGTCCACCTTCTTCACTAAACTTGATAATTTGCAGATACAATTGTATGTCTGCCCTTTGGAACTAGACTGATGGTTCAGTTGCAGAGAAGGGCAAACGGGGGTTTACAATGTTTATATATTTTTGCTCATTGCTGAACATTTCCTGATGATTTCCGTACTAGATCATTTTTACAGTTTACAGCAGTAATCATGGACATGGTTAGTCCATTTGTCACCTGGGATTAAGAAAGAGAACCATGATGGGTTCACCATGCTACTGAAGAATCCTTAGTGTTTCCCTCTCAGGAGTGAAGGCAGAAAATAAACACTGTTTTTCATCCATTAATGTCTCTTTTCATTGCAAAGCATGGCTATATTTATTTCATGAACTACCATATTAAAGGTGACCTTTGGGTCTTGAGGGGGAGCAAGCCAGAACTGATGTGATCCCATGTTTAATATGTTAGTGGCTTTTTCTATTGGTAGGTATGGCTGTAGTTAGTCTGTGAATTGCCAGAGATAATGTGAAAACCATGGTGTGTCTATCAATTTAGTGAAAGATAACCTTGTGATCTCAAGAGTGAAGCCAGAACTGAGATGCTGTATTTAGTCCATCAGTGGCTTCTTTGTTGGTAGAACATGGCCATATTTAGTCTATTAGTTGCCAAGAGTTAGGTGCGGGAATCATTCTGATTGCTCCAAGGTTACTAGTATAAGGAAACTCATACATAGGATTCTATGAAACGAATGACTTTATTATTGGGATCTTACCTATTTTGATATGATACTTGGGCTGCATAGTAGTTACAGGTGATGAGTTGCGCACTTGGTCAAGATTGCTTGGCAGGTAATGTGAGTGACATATGTGGCTGTGAAAGCACTTTGTTATTGAGTAAACCTGGGTTTGGCAGCACGGTTTGGAGGCTTGCTGAAGGTACACAATGTCACATCCACTGACCCACCCCATGCATTTGTTTTACTGCCCATTCACTCTGGCTTAGGAGCAAGTTAGATTTTAGGTTTTTTGAAAGTTCCCTTCCATGCCAGATGTCAGTTTTGCAATTTCTTGGCCTTTTTGGAAGAGGCTTACAAGTTGTCTCAACAGCAACTTAGAATGATAAAGTTACGATATTTTGTTGTGGAATATTCCATGTAACCCAAAATTGTAAAGCTCCTCTTTATTTTACCACTTGGTTCTTGTTATAGTGGCATTTTTTGGTGTGATAAATTTTGAAGCAAATGAATCTACGAAAAAAAAGACAATTGTAGAATTTGAAAGGAAATAAGGTATATGACAGTAAAAAAGAATACCATTTCCAGTTCAATCTTTTTTGTACATCTGAATATTATATGTCCTTAACTTACACAAGTCATAGATTTACCAAAATCTATAATATTTTTCATTTTAGTAATTTATTTATACATATTACTATTTGAGTTGAATACTCCTTGCCCCTAACTTGTATTTACCAATATCAAAGGTGTACAGAGAGAAGCAAAAGGTCTTGCATATGGCCTTTATAGACCTTGACTCAGGGAGAGAGGAGTGATGGAGAAGTATGTCAGAATGATCAGGGAGATGTATAAAAATGTAGACCAGCGTCAGATCTACAGTTGGAAGAACAGAAAATTTCCAAGTTGGAGTCAGGCTACATCAGGGATCTACTCTAAGCCCACTTCTGTTTAACATCGTCTTGGATGTGTTAACAGAGGATGTCAGGGAGGAGCCACCATGGTGTTTGCTCTATGCAGATGACATAGTCTTGGTAGCCGAGAACAGGGAAGAACTGGAGGGGAAACTTGAAAGATGGAGATATGCCTTGGAGAGTAGAGGTTTAAGAATAAGCAGGAAAAAGACAGAATATATGACAACCGAATTGGATGGCGACCAGCAAACAACAATCAAATTAGGTGAAGGAAACATCAAAAGGGTTCATAAATTCAAGTACCTTGGCTCAGTGATTTACAATGAGGGGAGCAAGGAAGAGGACATTAACAACCGGATTCAGTGTGGTTGGAACAACTGGAGGAAGGTGTCTGGTGTCATATGTGATAGGAAAGTCCCTATAAGATTAAAGGGCAGAGTGCACAAGGCAGTGGTCAGACCAACAATGACATAAGGATTGGAAGCAGCACCTCTAAAGAAAACAGAGGGTAGAAAGTTGAACGTAAACGAGATGAGGATGCTAAGGTGGATGAGTGGAGTAACCAAAAAGGACAGGGTTAGAAAAGGGATTTTGACGTAGGAAAAATCTATTTCTGGGCGAGGAAGCCGTGTCGGCCAGTGAAATATGTCTGCTTTAGCACTATTTCTAGTAAAATATTGCTATAATACCAGAGAACTGCTAAATTGGACATGTCAGAAGCTTCTGACTCGCTCACCTATATAAAAGGTGTCAGTATAAAACTGGGGCGAGTGTTAAACACTACATATTAGGGGTACAGTAAAAATCACTGATGCATCAAAGAAAGTGCAAGAGGCAAGGTTAAGATGGTATGGCCACCTGATGAGAAGAGAGGAGCAACACATGGCAAGAGAAGTGATGGACGTGGAGGTGGATGGAACATGAAGGAGTGGATGGAACACGAAGGAGAGGAAGACCTAAGACCAGGTGGAGAGATTGCATTAGAGATGATATGAGGGAGAAGGGAGTATGGGAGGAAATGACACGGGACAGAGGTAGATGGAAGAGACTCAATAGAAACGACGACCCCGAATAGGGATAAAGCTGGGAAGAAGAAGAAGAAAGGTGTTCCAAGGATAAGGCATTAATTGTAAATTTTTCTTTGAACAAGAATATCTGATAGGTAAATAAACTATTAACATGTAGGTAAGCATATAACAAGATCTGTCATGAGATGTCACTATACTTGTTTATTACAATTGAAGGTAAGTTTAATACTTCTGTACCGATTCAATAATGTCATGCTCGTATCTACTTGCATGCATAACAGTAGTACTCAAAACTCGCCAGCTTGTAATGTGAATTTTTGGAGAGCACAGTACCTAGTCAGAAAATGCAATTTCACCATGTCGCCTCTTGCTGAAACACATTACTTACCCCTTAAACAAAACTGTCCTGTGTAACTTTCATATGAACAGGACACAATTATGCCACAACTTATTCCATGAAATATGTTTCCAAATAAAAAATTATTTTTTCATGAATCATGAATATGCTTCTGTTGAAATATAGTCTTCCTAAAAGTTAGTGGATAACTGCTCTTACCTAATTCCAAATACTACCAAAGTGAAGAAGATTGCACAGAGAAGAAAAGATGCTCCCTGAAATGAGTACAGGGTAATACTGTAGAACGCTGAGAATATGGGACCAGAAACTGCTTCACCTGCCACTCCAATTATTGTCTGAGCAGCAAAAAGTTTACCTAAAAACAAAGCACGTTTATTTGTTATGTTACTAACCATGTTTAAAATAATTCTATGGTATAAATCAGTTGTTTTGAATTAGCTGTCAATTAAGTATCACTGATTCTTCTTACCTAATTCTTGTGGCCTAGTTGCCATTTTTGACCAAATGGCTCGAAGGGCAACATAAACACCAGGCTTCCATAGTCCAATTAAGGGAGCTGTGAAAAACCTTTCTGTTATTCATTACAAGCTGTATATTTCATGTTTGCAGGAATAAACTTTGAACACTTATATTATTTTGTGTTTCTGGATTGCATGGGGCATTACAAACGATTAGTTTGGGGGCTATGAAAAGTCTTGTGCCCTAAATAACTTCAGTCAAAAAACACTCACATTCTTTTAGTAGGCCTAATCAGTCTTTAATTATAGATAAGGTCAAGTCAAGGTCAAGCATAGATATCTCACACCTGCCAAACAAGAATTTGAAAACAAGATCATTTTTGCTGCAAAGAAAATAATTTTCTGCATCTGACGATTTTGAAGGTAATGCTACCCTACCAAACATAAGCGCCGATGGTGGCAATCCACCTTACTATTCTACTGGGATACATAAAAACACATACTGTATTAAAAACTCTATAAACTTGTTACAAATAGAAAAGTTTATGTAACAGACCTCCCTGAAATCCCATTTACCACGTACATACTCTATTTGGTTTGAGGACTTAGCTATCATTATATAAGAAACCAAGCCATCCACATTCGTTCCATTACTCAAGTAAACATTAGTATAACAAGTCTACACCTAAGATATGAACAGAATGGGTTCGCACAAAGACCATGTATCTAAAGGCAAAGATACCCACTGGGTGGAGGATCTCTCGGTAAAACTTGAAAGTTCTAAATGACAATTCATCAAGCCGTAGTCTTAAATCTTCCCACAGGATTTGTATCCTAAAGTACAAAGATTTTAGTTACTGCACGCTCATACGTTGATCCTATACATAATACCAATCAGTTGGTTTTCTAAGGAAACATGATGTTCCTACCAGTTTCTGTTATCAAGTTTTGATACTGAAAAACTGAATCTTTCTGTTGTAGAGTAAAGTTGATGGATTCGTGCCATAAAATTTAACAAGCCCTGAACCTCAGTAAGGGTTGGCAATTTCATGGGATGTAAATTCTTAAAACGTTGTACTGGAGAGATAACGTATATCATAAAGATTATGGGACAATTGAAATACTATATTCCATCTTTAGATGAAATAATCTAATTATTAATAATAATGAAATAAAATTATGTTCAGCGTAATATCACAACCTTTTAAAAGTAAATTGTATTTTTCCTAGTTATCCAAACCTGAGGTCTTTTACATTAGGAATTACTTTCAGCACAGGCTGGAAAACGGCTGTTAAATTCTTGAACAAGGTGGTTAGGCAGTAACTACCGTCTGGAAGGCAGGTAGGCTCGTCTGCCCAGATGTAAGGGCAGATGTAAACTCTCCACTTTGCCTTTCGGCCCAAGTTTCAGATTGAAGGGTGGTATGAGGTAGACATTAATATAAAGGACTTCTGGTTGTATAGTTAAGAAAAATACTATTTACTTCAAAAATTTGTGATTTGCTCCTACACAATATACAAACCCTCAGTCCTTTACATTAGGAAGATACTGATTGGTGGGAGGAATGTGTGTGAGCCTCTAGAACTGACTGGAGTTCAGTACACCTGGGCTATTCCTCTTAGTCGTAATAGTGAGGAGCAGTGCCCTGCCTTTGACAACTTGATTGGAGTATAGGAGCTGCATGATCAAGAGTCAGACTGGGCCTTTTCAAAATGAGAAGGGAATCGTACCTCATCCGAAAAAGGGCTGGGAGGAATATTTAGAGTCGGAGGCATTAATGCAAAGTTCTGGGAAGGGTTTGCATTATTGCCAGTCTCCTTACTCACCTTGCTAGAGGAAGGAGCGGGATTGCCTCTATGATTCTGATGAGAAAAATAGAAAGGAAACTTGATGTTTAAGCTTACCACATCAAACGCCCGACCAGCAGGTGTAAGTTCAAGTCCTATCCTCAACCTGAAGGAAGAGGAGTAGAAAGATTAGGAGCGGAAGGTGGCGAGGCCAGTCACTCTCGCATCCTTCTTACCTCTAGAACTGCACACAAAAGGCGAGATGCAACTTGCCCTCTTGAAGCAGCTGGGTAAGCAAACACAACTTGTGAGCATCTCCCACCGGTCCAAGGACAAGAGGTTCCAAGGACCTGTAGGCAGACCTGTAGGAAGAAAGATATAAATATGGTCGTAAAGAGACCGCATCTATCTTCCAGTCCAACATATTCTGAGAGAGCTAACAGTGGACATATCCAACTGCAGAGAAGTTTCTCACGATCTCGTAAGACTCTAAGGAAGACATATCTTTAGACACTTCTGCATTGGAAGCCAGCAGTGGATAAAGGTATCAACACTCAATGAAGGGTGTCGATCCTTCGTAGGTACAGCAATACGCCAATAGGACAAAGTAACGATTGATCTGGATCAACTAATACAAAGTCCAAAGTGCAGATCATGAAGGATTCAGACTCGTCAACAGATGCCGAATGATTGCACATCCAACACATAGTGACGACATGACACCTGCCTGTTGAAAGGTGATGAAAACGACCCATGCAAACAGTCTATCTTGTTCGCCAACGATCTTGAGAGATGAGATGATGATTCCAGTGAGGCATGTGGACATTAGGCAAGAGTCAAATGTCTTCTAGAGACTGAGGTCCCTGTGATGGCAAGACAGAAGTTCCCCATCAGTAGTTGAATCTCAACCAAGGAGAAACAATTCTACCAAGTGAATGACTAGGGTGAATGTAGACCTATGTCTTCACAGTTGAATCAAGAGAAGTGAATTCACGATTCTGATCGTAGAAAAAGTCCCATCGATGACACCAACCAGTGAAGATGGTTCTGATCCCTGGTGTTTTACAGAAGACGTGAAAAGTTACTAATCTATTCCATTGTTGCTTGGTGAGAAAGTCGGTGCTTGTAATGAAGGCAGAGAGTCTTTCAGTAATGAAAACACAGGGATAGTACTGCCTGAAGAACCACTTCTTGTGGGCTGGTCAGGGAGGAATTTTCTATTTACTCTGGAAGCAGAGCTAGTCGGGCGAAGATCAGGCGAAGTCTTCTGCTATTCATTCTCAATTCTGGCCGAACAAAAAATAATTTAACACCTTACGAATTAGGAAATATATATTAGAAGACAGAACTCAAATTGTCTGAAGAAAATCATTCTGCATCATTGCAGCAGCCAATGGGGCAGGTGTGATGGAACAGAAGACTGCAGACTTCTGTTATACCATGGGGTAAACAGAAAGATGATAATAAGTCAGATATATCTCTGCCTGAAAATTCTTGCAGCGGTAAATGTGGAGCACGAGACATGGGCCTTATGTGAGAAATCCGAGCCAACCAGAGACCTAAGTCTGTGATTGCCGGGCAGAGAGATTCGAATTGGTAGTTAATCCTCGATAGAGGAGAAACAACACTAAGACAAATAGAATCTCCAAGAGTAGGCAATACTCTTGCCACTCACTCGACTCCTTATACTGAGTTGCCTCGTAGTGCATTCATGATGGAATGCATTTGGCTAGAACCATCGAGCACAAAAAAATACACTTGAGGATCTGCATTTTAACCAAAATGAGAGGGAAAGAAACCCTCTTGTTTGGTGATAATGCAAATGTTGTGGTGTTCTTGGGACACAATACAAATAGTCATCTCAAAATCAAAACCAGACACTCTTGGGAGGCCCAAAAGGCTGTCATGAGTTTCAGGTTAGGTAAGAGAAGGTACTATTCATCTCGGTCACATACCAGAAGAATTAACTTACAGATATGCACTTATTAATTGGACGATGCAACTCATAACAGAAGCATGTCGCGAGGAGAATATACTAGAATATATTCGTTGGTTCCTGTAAATCGCCCTCCAGCCTAATTCTTCTTCATTCGAGAGACAAGAATAAGGAATGGAAGCAGACCTCCTTCATTCTCTAATGAAGAGAGCGAAGATGAAGTTGTCCAGAAGGGAGACTTCTACAGTGATAACAGGACACAGAAGAAGACTAGTTCAAGCCGAACTGGTTGCTCCTAAAACAGTAGCACTGGAGAGGTGTTCAAACTTCTCAGTGCTATTCATCCTGAACTGACTGACATATGTTTGGTAAGATCCTAAGATTGAACCAAAAACATACATAGTCTCTCGGATTCGAACTCTGGGGAGTAGGCTCCATAGAATTCCTCTTATTTTATTGTTCCTTCCAGTGTAACCAGGAAATAGAGGGAAAAAAGAGAGCAGGACTGACTGTTCTTGCCTGCTCTTCTCTGAACTTGCAGTATTCTCACTGTCAAATGAAGCATTCATTTCCTACAACTGCTTCATTCATACAAACGACCACGAAAGTTGAGTGGAGTTAATGCAGTAAAAGCTGGCAAGAACTTGCCAAGTCTTGCTACCCATCTATCGTCTCCATGATCGAACCTCACACAGAGAACTACACAGAGAACCTCCTCCTATCTCCTTCAGATGCCTTGTCCCGAGGAAGTGACATCGATCTTGGCACCTGAAGAATAGCTATTCCTGGCTTTCACAGGTGGGTCCAAGCCACCAACACGGCTCTGTCCCTTCTCACACCCTGCGCCACTGACATGATGGAGAGAAGACTACCTATCACTAACTGTGGATGTGCGAGCCCCCTTGGAGATTGAATACTTGGCGACACTCATATACGAGTACCCAACACAGGCCAGGTTCCATGCGCAGCGCCCTATGAACCAAAGACAGGAAAACAAACCTGAGTTCGACCTCTTGGGGCTCCTGAGACACTATTTTGGGGATAGTGTTATGGAGGAATTATGGAGTTCCATTTACAACGTCTGTGTGAGAGAGAGAGAGAGAGAGAGAGAGAGAGAGAGAGAGAGAGAGAGAGAGAGGGTGTAATTGCTGTATGGATAGTTAACGACTGAATTGGCTGTTGTTGAGTTCTGGGTTGTCTGCTGTTGGAGATCAGAGTTCTGTGTTTGGAGTGATTATTTTTAGTTAGTCTTTGGTCAGTCTTTAGTCAGAATTGGTGTTGATCAGTAGTGTTGGTAGCAGTCTGTGGAAGGTGTTGAGGGCATTTTAAGCCATTCAAGTAGTGTTATTGGTTTGTTGCTGATTGTTGTCGGGTTTGATATAAGTTGCTTTGAGTTGTTGTGCCTGTGTTGGATTTGCTGTGCTTGTGAGTTTCTGTTGAGCTGTGTGTGAGTTGTTGTTGGGGAGCTGTTGTGGTTTCTTGGTGTGGTTGTGAGTTGTTGAGGGTTGTTGTTGGAGAGCTGTTGTGATTTCTTGATGTTCTTAGTGGGTGTGTGTGTTGCCTTTTTTGTGTTGTTTTTTTGTGTTAGTAATTGTTTGTGCAGTGGTCTTTTGTTGTAGTTGAGTTCCTTGTTGTTTGCCGAGTCGTTGAGTTGTGGTTGAGTTCCTTGTTGTTTGCTGTGTTGTTGAGTTGTGGTTGTGTTCATTGTTTGTTGTTGTGTTGTTGAGTTGTGGTCCTTGGTTGTTGTGTTGTTGGGTTGTGGTTCTTGGTTTTTGTCTTGTAGTTGGTGGTGTCTCAGTGGCCTCGACCAGCGGACAGCACAGCATAGCCTGGATTATCTGGAGTTGGGTGAGTACATGTGTTTGTTTTTTGTTCTGTGTATAGGTATAGGTCAATTGTCCTCCTTGTATTATGTAGTGTAAATAGGACAGTGTGACTGAGGGTGGGTTTGGCCGCTAGAGTGATTAGGTTTATGTGGGGGGTATATTGCCTGCTTGATTTTAAGCTTGTTATCCCACCACATTATTTTTTGGCGCCCAAACAGGGACTGTTTGGGCTGCAGGATGATTGGGGTATTGAGTTGTGTGATTGGTGGAGAAAGTGAGAATGGAAGGGTTGAAGGAGATAGAGAGGCTGAAGGAGGAGCTGAGGTTGGCGAGGGAAGCTAAGGAAAGATTGGAAGTGGAGAATGAGAGGTTGAGGGTAGAGTGTGAGGAGCTGAAGAGCAAGTTAGAGGAAATGAGAGTAATGCTAAGGAGTGCGAAAGTGGAAATGTGTGAAAGTGGAAATGAAAGAAGAGGTGAAAGGAGCGGAAGAGAGAATGGTTGAGAAAATGGACAAAAAATTCGGGGTAATGATGAATGCAGTGCAAGAGATGAAGCAGGAAATGATGAAGGGATTCATGGGAGAGGGAGCTGTAGGAGGTAGGCCTACTGGGTCTCGGACGGGCCAGGAGTGGTAAAGAAAGTGAAAGAGCGAGTGGATGAGAGGACGAGTGATGAAGGTGATTTGGTTGTGATAGCTAAGGGAAAGAAGGGGAAGACACAGGATAAGGATAAGCCTGAGAATAAGAATAAGAAGGGAGCTGAGGAAAAGAAGATGACTAAGGGAAAGAAAGTTAGTAAGGGTGATGGACAGGATGAGACTAGGACTGAATACATTGGGGAAAAGGCTGAGAGTGATTTAGATAGCGGTGAGTGGAAACAGGGAGGTAGAAAGAAGGGTAAGAAGGGTATGGAGTCAGGAGTATGGACGTGAGTTTGGAAGTTGATTTGCTGCATTCGGAAGAGGAAAAGAAGGGTCAGAATGGAAGTAGCGAAAGTGAGAGTGAGAGTGAGAGTGAGCAGGAAGTACAAGAGGCTGTGTATATGAGAGAGGTAACCCCGATGTGCACAATACAAGGAATATGGTAGTAGGGACATAAGGGACTTTTTTTTAAAGAATATGAGAGGTATTGTGAGGAAAAGTATGGGGATAACAAGAGAGTCTGGGCAAGAGAGTTAGGTAACTTTTGACAGGATTTTTGTTGAGTAAGTATGGGGTAATGATGAGTGTAGGGAATGTGCCATATGAGAGAGTGAAAACTAGGATTGTAGAACAGGCAAAGAGGAGAAAGAGTAGCGTTAGATATAAGAGAAAGCAAGATTTTGAGGAGGCAAGAATGAATGTTGGTGAGTCGATGTCAATGTATGTCTGTAGGTTAGAAACATTAGCCAGAAAAAGTTTGGGGACAAAGGGATAAATGAGTGCAAGGAGTTAGTGCGGAAGTTGTTGGCGACTGTACCAGAGAGTGTATATGAGTTTATGAACCTAAAACGTAAGGAGAAAATGCGATGGACGAATGAAAGGTTGACATGGAATGACATATTATAAATAGAAGATTACGAGTTAGATAGGTGTATGAAAGAAAGTAGGAGTGTTAGTGTTAGGACTGAAGTGGCTGAGTTTGTACCAGAGTTTAAAAGCTATAAGGAGGCAGTTTTGGAAGGGCCAAGGCGAATGGCAGAGCGAGTGGTAGATAGGAGCATTAGGGCAAGTAACGTGAGTGTAATTAGCCCTAAAAGAGATAGGAGTGCGAGTGTTGGAAGAGTAGGGTCAGTCAGTTGTGAGTGAGAGCAGCAGTGTTATAGATGTGGTAAGCCAGGACACAGGAAGAATGAATGTCGGTGGGCGTTAGGAGCGTGCTTCGGGTGTGGGCAAACAGGGCATTTAGTGAGTGAGTGTAAGAAAGATAGGGATATTAAGTGTTACAGGTGTGGACAGGTAGGGCACATAGCTAGTGGATGTCGGGGTACCCATATGAACGTGGTTTGCAGCAACTGCGGGAAGAATGGGCATTATGCTAGGATGTGTAAAGAACAGCGTGCGAAGTGTGTTGAATGTGAAATGGAAGGTCATGTGGTGAGTATGTGTAGGCGAAAGAGGGTGAGTCAGGCAGGGAATTCGGGAAACTAGGTGTTAAGGGGATTCAGTTGGGTGGGTCCTTTAGTATGCGACAGTATGAGCCGAGTGTCAGAGAGCAAATGGGTCTGGGAGATTGGTGGTTGGTGTTGGTTGAGTATGGAAGAAAGCGGAAGAAGGTTAGGAAAGGGAATGAAAGGGAGAAATGTAAACTGCATGATGGAGGGGTTAGTGTTAGGGTAAAAATGGTGGATAAGGCTTGTTATATGGATGGCTTTGAGGGGAGGAATAATACAGTGTGTGTGGATTTGAATTGTCAGGGTTTAGTGAAGTTTCACCGGGAAGGGAATCAGGTGGTAAGGATGTAGTTGGCACTATGAATGAGTCTCTTCGGGAGTTTGGCAGGAATGTAAATGAAGTAAGTGATTTGGTGGCAGAGTTACGAGAGATATTCGGACAAGAGTTGGAGGGGGTAGATGAGCTAGTGAATGGTAGCGAATGGGATCTGGGAGGATGGTAGTGAGGGAGATGGTAATGGGAATCTGACTGGAAGTGGTCTGGGAGAGTTGATGGCGGTGTAACTGAGTGTGTATGAGGGCCCTCAAACAAGATCCACGGGGCCTGCGTCTGAGCATCCGTGGGTGTTGCGGAAGGCTATTAAGTAAGGGTGTTGTGAATGTAAGGAAATGCTGTCAAATGTAACGGGGGAGGAAATATGGAGGAGTTATGGAGTTCCATTTGACGTCTGTGAGAGAGAGAGAGAGAGAGAGAGAGAGAGAGAGAGAGAGAGAGAGTGTAATTGCTGTATGGATAGTTAACGACTGAATTGGCTGTTGGTGAGTTCTGGGTTGTCTGCTGTTGGAGATCGGAGTTCTGTGTTTTGAGTGATTCTTTTTAGTCAGTCTTTAGTCAGACTTGGTGTTGATCAGTAGTGTTGGCAGCAGTCTGTGGAAAGTGTTGAGGGCATTGAAAGTCATTTAAGTAATGTGTTATTGGTTTGTTGCCAATTGTTGTTGGGTTTGATATTAGTTGCTTTGAGTTATTGTGCCTGTGTTGGATTTGTTGTGCTTGTGAGTTTATGTTGAGTTGTGTGTGAGTTGTTGTTGGGGAGCTGTTGTGGTTTCTTGGTGTGGCTGTGAGTTGAGGGTTGTTGTTGGTGAGCTGTTGTGATTTCTTGGTGTTGTTAGTGGGAGTGTGTGTTGCCTTTTTTTTTTGTGTGTGTTAGTAATTGTTTGTGCAGTGGTCTTTTGTTGTGGTTGAGTTCCTTGTTGTTTGCTGAGTTGGTGAGTTGTGGTTGAGTTCCTTGTTGTTTGCTGTGTTGTTGAGTTGTGGTTTTGTTCCTTTTTTGTTGTTGTGTTGTTTAGTTGTGGGGTTGTGGTCCTTGGGTGTTGTGTTGTTGAGTTGTGGTTCTTGGTTTTTGTCTTGTAGTTGGTGGTGTCTCAGTGACCTCGACCAGCGGACAGTACAGCATAGCCTGGAGTATCTGGAGTTGGGTGAGTACATGTGTTTGATTTTTTATTGTGTGTGTAGGTATAGGAAAATTGTCCTGCTTGTATTCTGTAGTGCAAAGAGGAAAGTGTGACTGAGGGTGGGTTTGGCCGCTGGAGTGATTAGGTTTATGTGGGGGGGATTTTGCCTGCTTGCTTTTAAGCTTGTTATCCCGCCACAGTGTCCAGGTTCCCACTCTGGAAGGAGCAGGTGAGCCGAAGAGACAGCCAATTGCTCCCTCCCCAAGGAAAGATGCAGACCCTTAGAAGTCTCGAGGCGAGACTGCTTAGGGGGGCGGAGAAAATACCTTCCTCTTCTTAGGCTGTGGAAGCCTTCGAAGAGGGAGGTGAGGAAGCTTCAGCTGATGAGGACGAAGACAATGACCCCCACGTATACTTGCTGCAACACGGGAGAGTTTCTTTGGTAGTGCTGAACACTCGGCTCGGCAGAGCTGGCTGGTTGAGCAGAGTCAGGTGAGCTGAACAGATCACCACTACATAATTATGAGTGGTAATTGTCAGCAAAGAACTATCACTTCTTCCCAATTAACTGTTTTCCTCCGAGGCCGAAGCTTCAAGAAGAAGAATAAATAAGGATTCTTTGTCTGCTGTTCTACATGTTCGGACCCTATGGTAAAAGACACGAGAACGGTAGTTGACCATTAACCTAGGTGTTGCATGCAGTACCAAGCTCTGCATAACTCCAAACCAGACTGAAGAGTAAACTCATGTGTACTGGTAAAGGTTGTCTTGCCCTGGTGCTCGGCAAGACGATGAAGCCAAGCACTCGGCGAGCACCAGTGAAACCAAGGGTTCCAGGCCCTCAGCAAGACTCTCGATTATTGTAATAATTATCAGGAATACTTGTCTCAGTCGAGTGTTTGCAGATCATAGAAGACCAAACCACTCGGCGAGTGCTAGAAATTCCAAAGAATTTAAGTGCTCGGAGAGCCCCACAAATTTTGTCAAACGATCACTGGGGAGGGGGCCCTCCTCGACTCCTGTAGAAATCGAGGAAGAACAGGCATAAAAACCAGTCCTAAATGCGAGCATATAAGACTGGAATGAGAGTACAATTCAACAGAATATGCACTCGAGGCTCCCAAAACACAAGAACCCATAGTGGGACTGCGAATTATCTGTCCAAAGGACAGAAAGAGCCACAGAGAACATAGAGTCCAGGTGTAAATCCTAAGATGTCGAGATGGTGAGAGTTCTCTCTGCCATTGACGTAGACATACATCTAGTGGGACCCTAAGATCCTTCCAGGAACGAAGTCCCCAATGCTGAATCCTGCAGTGAGCACTCTGCAGAATCCCTCCTATTCCCATCGCCCCTCCTGGTGTAGACATAGGTAGTAGAGGGAATAGGTGAGAAGACTGGACGGTTTCGCTCGCCTAGCTAGCAGAACTAGCAGGAGAAGCGAGTCACGGGCAGCCATTAACCTGCTGTGATGGCTGTGACATGAGTCTAGGAGAGTGTTCTCGCCCTGGAGAAATGCTTTCCCAAGGAGGGTTACGAAACTCTCACACGGCAGGAGCAACGTTCGCCACCACCAAGATCAGTCGGTCACGCAAAAGTGACTGTGGTCTGGGTGGAGTTGAGCGTGCAACTTACTGGCGAGGGCCGGTACTGTCCTTCAACACATTCCAGCCCTCGTCGAGGCCAAAACCTCTCAAGAGGACTGAATGGGGGACCTCATACCACTCTAGGACTAGCAGCAGCAGAAGTGCAAACCAAAGTTTTCACTTCTAAAGCTCCCAACACGCTAGGCCATGGGGACAGCATGACAGTTCCTATTCCTGACTGATTGACTGATTGATTGTGAGTTATTTGGCATCACAACTACCAGGGTCACTGACGCTGATCCTTTTCCCGAAGGAACAGGCAACTAAGCCAATGGAAGACCCAACTGCCTCCTCAGTTCGAGGAGGCAGACTTAGAAGTTCCGTGACGAGACTTCATAGAGGAGGAGACTACCTCTTTCTTCAGCAGGGAGCCTTAGAAGTCGAAGGGGTGGAGGTTGAAAAAAAATATGATGATTAAGAAAAGGAAGATGATGACACCTGACGAGCACTCTTCCTCCTCAACTTCTCCAAATTCTGAAAGATTTCTTCTACAGGATGAGGCACATTTGCCAGCAGAAATAACTAATAATCACAGGACAGCCACGAAAGCGTTGTCCAGTAACAAAACTCCTGGATAACAGTGACTAATGAATATGATTTTCAGCAGGGGAACTGTAAACACACTCGAGGACCAATATCACAGCATGCTACGAGTCACAGGTACAATTCCAAGGTTATGATAGGCAACACGAAGAGATATCTAACTATTTACTGCTGCAATCAATTATAACCACTGTTAGTCTGTAAAAGAAAGAAAATATGATTAAAAAATTATAGATATTCCTCTCACATCCAAGGGCACCGCCCTCTGAAATGAGAGGAGATCCTCAAACACCAACACCACACACCCTCTCCTCTATCTTCGTCCAATAAGCTGGCAAAAGAAAGAAAGAGAAGAGGAAATACCGGAAGAAAAACAAAGGACAAACCTACAAAGTTCCCCTCGGTAATTTCCAAAGTGTAAGTGTAAATTTGAAATAAATATATTATCTCACCCTGATGTTAAAGGGCAAAAATATGTAATAAGGGTGATGGCACACCCTTGCTGCCGACCCATAACACAGAAAGCAGAAAGATGGGTTCACATATTAACTATTAAAATCAATTAATTATTAACATCAAGCACAGTATATATAATATTATATATATATATATATTTATATATATTATATATATATATATATTATATATATATATATATAATAATAATTATATATATTCATTAAAAATAATACAAAAGAAAGATCCCACCGGGAAAATCATGATTAACAGCTAGTCAGCAAGAGCTCACAAACATGCATCTTCATTGGAAGACAGCCGAAAGTAGAGTGGAGAGTTTACATCCAGGCAGGCCGGCCTACCCACCTACCAGATGGTAGTTACTCCCTAACCACTTGTTCAAGAATTTAACGGCCGTATTCCAGCCTGCGTTGAAAGTACGTTACTCCTTATATAAAGGACGGAGGGTTTGTATATCGTGTAGGAAAGAATGATTAGATATGAACAAAGTGCAAGTTACAAAACAGTGATGACCTTTGTTGCATACAATGGTGCTGAAAGTCACTAACCTATTATCATAAGCCACAACATGTCAGAGCTGCGAATCTGGCCGAGGAGAACAAACATGAACACTGCTGATCCACCACCTGTTATCCCTATGGCAACATCTCGTAACTTTAAACGGTTGACAAGAACTGGGATGAGTATGATCATGGCTGCAAGAGAAAGTGAACAAGTAAAAGGATTAAAAGATATCTTTCTTAATGGCTGCTTTCATACTGATATGGCGTTAGGCTGCTTGCATACAGTTTTTGTCGCATGTTACAGTGTTGTTAAATGAAGGGTTCAAATCAAAAAGGTTTCAATGGATGGAAAGGGGCGCCTATTAAACGATTTAATCATATATCTAAGGAGCACCTAATAAACACTTGAATCAGGTTATCTACAAAATTGGAATAACTGTGGTCATATCCTTAGCTTACACCATGCCACTCTAAAATTCTGGCTAGTCTTTGCGAATGCACATTAAGTCAATAAAACCTGCAGAATCCATAGGAATTAAGACAATATAGCACTTCGGCACAAAATGTATATAGTGATAATTTTCTACTTGAAATACACCCATCGAAAGAAAAGTTCTGAGAAGCAAGTACCCCTCCTACTTACAAACTTTCAAGTTACGAACTTTCAGAGATACGAACAACTGTGATTGTAAACACAAATTTGTTTGGAGCGCTCCATCCGCTACCCATAATTTCAAATTATGTATTGCTCACCTCAGCTTACAATTTCCGCCATTATCCACGCCAAACAGCACCAAGACTGACGCCAATAGACCAGTATGCAGTCCTAGACTCCCAAGCCTACACAAGTGATAAGACATGATCTCTTGTGCTCCGATTAATTCTTGTGATTTTATAGTGAAATATCTATATAGTGGTAATGGTAAAAAGCAGTAAGCTATCTCAATGGGAAAATAGTAGCAATAATGAAGAAATTAGCAAGTGGTGAATAAATGGTTGAGGTAGCACGACATTATAATATGAATCGCTAGTCTATTGGCACAATTTTTCAGAACAAAGAATTAGGGGACACGTAAAAAGGGCTGTCCCAATACAGTCAACTATTATAAGTAAGAGAAGGAGAAGTGTGATAAAAGAAATGGAAAAATTTGGGTATCTGGATGGAACACCAGAGACAAAGATGTGTACTGCTTAGTTAGCCCATGCTGATTCAAGAAAAGGCTAAAAGCCTTTTCAATGACTTGAAGGTTAAGGCTGGCAAAAGAGCTGAAGATGAAACATTTGCTGCAAGTCATAGATGGTTTCATTGTTTAAAAAACTCGCTAACTTGCATCACATATCCATTACTGGTGAATTAGCAAGCGTCGACAAAGAAGCTGCTGTTTTTAATATTGATGAGACAGGTCTTTTTTTGGAAAAAAAAAAAATGCCAGAAAAAACATACATTAGCTGTGTAGAGCAAACAACGCCAGGACTTAAAGCCGTGAAGGATACGCTAACTTTACTGCTGGGTGGCAGTATACCAGGAGACGAAGCAAAAATCGCTCCTCATGTATTGTGCAGAAAATCCACGGGCACTCAAAAAATATCCCAAAAAGCTCTCTACCTGTAATCTGGATGTCCAATAACAAAGCCTGTACAGTAGTTCCACAGGATACGAAATTAATCCGTTCCGAAGCAGCCTTCGTAACCTGATTTTTACGTATCTCGAACTACATTTTACATGTAAATTGCCTAATTCGTTCCAAGCCCTACAAA
>NC_087217.1:31758544-31871044 GCF_015104395.2 Macrobrachium nipponense | reverse complement strand
TTTCAGGAGAACACCCTACTTCGGTATCTGCAGCAACCGTCGTAGAGGTGGAACCTACTGCAGGGGAGGCCCTCACTCCGGCTGCTGCGACAGCCGTCGTAAGGGGAAGACTCCAGGCTGACTCTTGGTCGGGCAGTTCCTGGTTTTCCAGAGGTGGTATGAAGGTTAGGTCTGCCGGAGGATTCGATCTTCCCGTATCAGGAAGATTTGAGCGCCAGAGTCGTCGAAGGCTCTGACGTGGCTTGGCAGATAATGGCTTTGGAGGGGTGCGACTGTTATAGGGCCCTTAGCTGGGGGTCCTAGTGAAGAAGGATTAGTAACGGCCATTGCGATGGCAGGAATATTAAAATTTGCGCACCCTCCATAGTTGGCAGACATGTGACCCTTGCGGCCACAGTCGCGGCAGAACTTGTTCCAGAACCTCTTCCGTGGCACTGGACGGTAAGGCCGAGATGGCCCCACAGGTTGCGAATCTGCGGAGTCACCAAGGCTGGCAGTGTGCTCTAGCACAGGTGAAGAGTCCTCTCTGGCAATGATTTGACATGGGGAGGTTAAGGAAACCTCCGTTGAGTCACCCTCGGAAGCAAGTCCGGGGTCAACTGGTAGGCTTACCTCTTCCAAAGTGGAGGAGGTAGGCGGTAAAATGGTAAGAGGCTGAGATGGTGCGGAAGAAACTTTGGGCTCTGGCACTGGGTCAGGGCCAGGTTCACAAATAAAGGGATGTCTGGGACATCGGAGGCACTAGCCTTTGAATCTAAAACTGATGATTGATTATGAGGCATGCTGCAGGGATCCGGTGCATCTGGTAGTGGGAGCTGCGTCCAGGGGAGATACGGCTTAAGTAGATCTCGGCCCAATATCACCTGATAAACATCATGAAATGGGTCAACTACGCCCAGGCGGCACAATGTGGTTTCCCTGGTCTCCTGGTCCAGAAAGGGCATTTCAACATTCAGAAGGACTGAAGGAACGGAATAGAGGTTACCGTCAATCCATTCAAACTGAATTTCTTCGTCCGTCTGGATTTTGGCACCCCTAGGCAATGCCTTTCTTGAAATAAGGGAGACCTGGGCTTCGGTGTCGACCATGACTTGTACCCACTGATAGGCCGTAGGAGACTGTTCACTAGGCAGGGCTACATGGTAGCCTTGGAGAAGTTCACCCTGGAAGCTCTCATCCCAAGGTAGGGATCGACTTGGGCACTGGTCGGAATCCACAGCATGCCCACGCACACAACAAGTGGTGCAGAACCTCCGCAACCACCTCTTACCGGGAGTCCAGCTCATGGTCTGGGGCTTGGAAACTTGCCGAGAGATTGCGTCATCTCTGAGAGCTAGCTCATGCTTTCTCTCTTCTTCACGTGCCTTCATTTCTGCTTCTCTTTCTTTCTTTTCTTGCAGGCGCGCGGCATCCTGCTGTGCCTTTATCCACTGGTCAAGTGCTGGCCCAGTGTAACCGGCCTCCTTGCCCAGAGTTATGAGGGCTCCGAGTTTCTCTAGCTCTATGGCAAAGAAGTCGCGGGAAACAGGGGAAGACATTTCCCTTAGGCTGCAGTAGAGGCTCTGATAAAGTTGAAAATAATGGCCAGGAAGGGTGCTGAATGGAATGGGAGTGCCTACTGTGGAAAGTGGCACTCACTTAGAAATGGGATTACTGCGTCAATGGAATGAAAAAGTCTGAAAAGAACTGGGTGCTCGGTGGCACTTTGTGAATGGCACCTTCTGATGAGGTGAAAAAATCGAATGAAGTGTGCGGCGTACGTCACACTTACGGGCTTGTTCCCAACTTGGGAGAACGCTGGAATGGGGCTTACCTGTAAGGTCCAATACAGGTGCACAGCACTTTCGGCAGGCGTTTCCTTGGTTCAGTGATACCCAAAAGGTGGATACTCTAATGAATGGGCATTCCGTAGGACGGACACGCAAAGGTATACGGCTACCTGTACGTCTGTACAGGTGCACGGCGCTTATGAGGAGGCGTTCTTTTGGAGCACTAGTAGGCTGGGTTATTGCAGCACTTCGGGAGGCGTTCCACCCTTTTTGATATGGGGTGATCCGGGATAGCGGGGATCACTAATGAATAAGGGCGGGCGTTCCGTAAGGACGGACCATTGCAGGGTTTGACAGCACTTTAGGGCTGGTTGCAGCACTTTGGAGGCGTTCCCTGGTTGAGTGTTTCCGAAGGACCACTGACCCTTGTACACGGACACACTAGTTACTTGGGCGTTCCGTAAGGACGGACACGCAGGTTTAATGGCTACCTGTACGGCCTGTACAGGTGCAATGGCACTTATGAGGAGGTGTTCCTTGGAGCACTGGTATCGTGCTGGTGTGTCCCGGACACTACATGCAGTATACTTAAATATACTGAAGTGAAATGGTACTCTGTTTGTGGCAGAGGGTAATAGTGGAGGAGAGAAAGCAAAAGGTGGGAGTACTTCAGCAGCCAGTCGATGGACAGTGTCAAGAATTAGTGGCACTGTAAAATGGTAGGAAACCTGACGTGCACTGGTGGTGGCCAGTCCTAATACTGGTAAACGACTTCCCTGTCTGGAAGTAATGAATTTCGCGTGGCACACTGTGCGGGTTGTGCTTGCGGTATACGCAAGTCTTTTGTGATAAAGAAAATGAAAAGACCACTCGCGCAACGACAGGTAATGGAAATTTTAGAAATGCTCAGTCCCTCGCTGAAGTACTTGATAAATGAAATAACTAAATGCTTGCAAACTGCAATGGACACAGGCGCGTACGTATCACGCTCAGTGTAAATGAAAGACACAAGAGACTAAAATAATGTTAATTCTGCATGCTATAATTAATGGTAAGATGTAGTACTCTTGGCTTCATGAATACTGGGTTCTCTCTCTCTCTCTCTCTCTCTCTCTCTCTCTCTCTCTCTCTCTCTCTCTCTCTCTCGGAGAGGGTGAAAAATGATATATGAATGAACTCCCTTATATTGAATTGAACTACTAATGTTAGTTTAATATGACGCAACTTGCGTTGAATTATCTACTTACGTTAACGTTTAATGAAAGAATTGCTTTTGATAACGGTTTATGAAAATGATTACGCGCTTGCGGTGAACGATTTTTACGTTAATGGTAGCGGCGTGCGCTTATGAAATGATTTGCGTTTCAATATGAATTTCACAAAGACGCGTTTTACGTTAACAATTCTTGTAATTTACTCTACTTTTAAGATTTCGTTAACTTTACGTAAGTATACTAGGTCCCTGTGAATAGTGAAATGACGGTAAGGATTTTAAAATGAAAATGTTAGCAAACATTTGTGAAGGGTTGGGACGTTAAGTACGAAGTGAAATGAAACTTTCGCTCAGCGAGCGAGTGAGCGATGCGAGGTGAAACACGTGAGGCGAGTTGGGTAGCGCACAGCGTGTCGTTCAAACCAGCTGATTCTCTGTAAACGCGGAGGCAATTTACAACACAAAATTCTAATTTCTTATTCAAGGCGAATTACGTCAATTTCTCTGGCAGAACGATAGATACTAGTACCGAGATTGATATTATTTACATTAAAACTTCGAGACTTATGTTACTTTGCTTAAATTGTTTAGGTAATGCTTAAAGGGGTAACAAACATGGCTGCCGCTGTGAGTGAAACGAAGGCTGGCTGGCAGGCATGAGAGTGCGCGTGCGCGAAGCTGAATTAAGCTGAGAGCTAAGCGGTTACCAACACTTGGAATGAAAACTAAGTTAAAAATGAATTCCCTAACATATCACAGACAAAAGAATTGTACACTTCTTTTGCCGTAGCTATTAGTAAAACACTCCTAACTAGCTAGGCTTTCCAACACAGCTATAAACCCTGGCAAAGCACTTCCTAGTTTGATCTGGTCCTTTCTGGCATCTATTCTGCACACGTGTTAGTGTCTCGACAGACGAGAACAATGCAATTTACAAATAGACTTCCCTCGGCGCTCTGGCCGTTACAATATAATATTTCTAACTACATTCTTTTAAACACTTCGAAGTGAAAATACTTAACCGTACCTTAAGCTAACATTTGTTATAGAATAATCATATTAATGAATGGTATACCTTACCGTGAGTCAGTGTCTGTCTTCCGTGCAAGTGTGCTTAGTTTTTTTGCTTTGAAAAACATTTACATTCGTTTTACAAGGGATAACACGATTTACAAGCTTTTTTTAAGCAAGCCCAGATTCGATGCTGGCAAGCAGTCGTCACTGTTACGTATTAGCCCGGCCTTGAGAGAGGCTATATACGTAAACGGAAATAATTGAGGGAGGACAAGAGGAAACTAATGGAACTTAACGTAAAACTGATTATTAATGAATATTTACAATCTAGAGGAATAAAGGTCCGCCAGTAAACTCAACTCGTTACTTTACAGCTATTTATTTACAAAAAGGCTCGTACTGGCCTGGAGAAAAGTGAATGCTATTGGCCCCCACGTTGGGACTTATAATCTCTCACAAATGGATAGCTGGCTAAAATGTGATTAATTCAAGCTGGTTTCATAAACTTGGGTAATGCAACACTTGCGGGCACACAGACTTCGTACGTGACTCAGGGAATCTGGAAAAGAATCCCAGACTAGACAAGATAAAAGAAAAAGGATTTCTTTTTATCAGTTACTATTAGTACTTCGTTCTCTAACACTGGGGAAAGGGAACTTTTAATGTTTCACTGAGGTATGCAATGACTTCATTCGTCTGGGACGATCACACAAGGGGAAGCATGCGGCCATGAGGCAGTGAAAGGGAACAAAAGGATGAGTTCTTTTTGGGTTGGAAATTGAATTGGGAAAACGAGGATCAAATAGATAATAGGATGGGAGAGACTGGCAATATGCTGTTTCACAAGACGTACCTGGATGTCGTGTTCAGTATGGACCTTTGTAGAAACACGTGGCCTGGCTTTGTCTTAGGCCTGGGTCGATCGGCACGCCACTCACGCCCTGGATAGGCCTAACAGGAAGGCAGGTGGTTGGACATCCGTCCGAGGTCGCGTCTTGCAGTCGACTGGGGCAGAATCCAGGTGTTTTGCTTGGGTGTTGGAAGTCAGCTTAACCCCTCACGAGCAAGGCAAATCCTGGAAACAGAGCATACAGCCAGCAGAGGGTTCACGGGAAAAGGAGCTTAAGATATAGGTCTAAGAAGTACCAATCTGCCTACATCCTTCCCTTCGAGATACGTCCCTAAAGCTGACAAAAGACTATATTCCCCCAACTGGGGAACTCCCTATCTCTGGCTGGCGGGTTTTGGGTTTCCCGCGTTTACTAAAAATCTGCTGATATTTGGAGGAAATGGTTGCCGTTTTCCAAATCAAATTAATTAATTAATTTCGGGTAGACCTCCAAACGAACTAGAAACGTAGCAATATAAAGTATGCAATAATATAATATTATTATCGATATCATAGAAAGACAGGGTGACAAGGAGATAGCCGGTCATCAGGCGATAGTACATTTATTGCCGACACGTTTCGTAACGCATAGTTACATCATCACGGCTAAAAGAGAAACAACACAAATTAAAAATACATGAAACATAACTTTGACTTTAAGTCTCTCAACAAATATACAAAAACATACATAAAATGAAAGCAATTTAAAAAGCACCTGCTAGACTAAAAAGTTGAAGACTGAGGGATTCGGAAAGAAGGGAAAAGCAGCGAAGAAAGCCGGTTCAACCCAGATACAACTGCACAGAGGAGGTGCAGTTGTATCTGGGTGCAGTTTATTACTGCTTAATAAACAACGACTCTAATATAAGCAGTTCGTGTAAACGGCTTGTTTGGCCCAAGACAGAGAAGTCAGTATAATTGATGGTGGTTTTACAAATTTTTGCATGATTTCTGATATTAGAAAATTCAGGATTGGACACTCTGCAGCCAGTACGATGACTTACACCATTATGTGAATCAGCTCTGACTTTTAGCAATCGTTTAGTCGAATCCACGTAAGTCCCCAAATCACATCTTGGGCAAGTATATTTGTATACGACTGAAGATTGCAATATTGGGCAGAGTCTCTCTTTAAATTTGAAAAATGATCCTATTGCAAGGGGATTTTTTGGAATTAATATAACTTGCAACATATTAAAGTGTTTTTCAATTGCAGACTTAAGATTCCTTCCAAATTTGTCGTCTTGGATGTATAGAATACTGGCATATAGTTTCTTTCGTGGATTAGTGCTTATGGAAGGGGAGTCCGATAATATCTTATTTAGAAAATTCTTGCAATGTTTGAAGAAAACATGTGAGGGAAACCAGTTATCGGAAAAATATTTAAACAGGAACAATATTTCTTTCATGATACAAAATCCAGGAAGAGGTTAGGCAGTAAGCTCGATGGAGCAAGGTAAAACTTGAATTAAGTTAAAATTATAAAAACAAGCACTATAAAAGTTTGAACCCAGATCGGAGAACGTTGTTGAGACTCTTAAAGTCAAAGTTATGTTTCATGTATTTTTAATTTGTGTTGTTTCTCTTTTAGCCTTGTTGATGTAACTATATGTTACGAAAAGCGTCGGCAATAAATGTACTATCACCTGATGACCGGCTATCTCCTTGTCACCCTGTCTTTCCATATGCTGTGGCCTGATTGCGCCCACGTTTTCTGTCTTATATATATATATATATATATATATATATAGATATATATATATACATATATATAATATATATATATAAATATATATAATATATATATAAATCTATATATATATATATTATATATATAGTATATATAATAAAAGGAGCCCATAAAAACACCAAATTTATTCGGGTATCGGGGTTTTTATGGGGCTCCTTTTATTAGATGGAATTCTGTTGTTACAGAACATTTTTACCAGTCATAATATATATATATATATATATAGTATATAGATATATATATATATAATATATAGATATATAATATATAAATATTATATTATATATTATTATATATATATTATATTATATATATATAAATATATTTTATATATATATAATATATATATATATATATATATATAGATCAATTCAAGCTACAAATGTCCTTTAATATCCTAAATTCACTTTTACCCTCCCAAATGATATATTTTCATATATGTACCGAAGGGGAATTTTTTTATTGATAATAATTTCGTCCCCCCATGGGATCGAACCGGACGGGGACGAAATCAGGACAGCCAGTGACGCTATCCAATCAGCCAACAGAGACGCTATAAGTTCATATCGATTCTGACCTTACAAATCACCCTCGATCTGGATGCTTTCGTAATTAGAATCGATATGGAACCCCGTCACTACCATGTTGGCCAATTCGAGCGTTTGACAGCACTAGCCTTTGTTATGAATAATGTCACATCGAACCGTGATCCATTTATATATCAATTCAAGCTACAAATGTCCTTTACTTTAGATCTAAATTCACTTTACCTCCCAAATGATATATTTTCATATATGTACCGAAGGGGAATTTTTTAATTGATAATAATTTCGTCCCCCCATGGGATCGAACCACCGTCCAAGTGGACGGGGACGAAATCAGGACAGCCAGTGACGCTATCCAATCAGCCAACAGAGACGCTATAAGTTCATATCGATTCTGACCTTACAAATCACCCTCGATCTGGATGCTTTCGTAATTAGAATCGATATGGAACCCCGTCTACCATGTTGGCCAATTCGAGCGTTTGACAGCACGTAGCCTTTTGTTATGAATAATTATCACATCGAACCGTGATCCATTTATATATCAATTCAAGCTACAAATGTCCTTTAATATCTAAATTCACTTTACCTCCCAAATGATATTTTCATATATGTACCAAAGGGGAATTTTTTAATTGATAATAATTTCGTCCCCCCATGGGATCGAACCACCGTCCAAGTGGACGGGGACGAAATCAGGACAGCTTGAATTGATATATAAATGGATCACGGTTCGATGTGATAATTATTCATATAATATTATATATTATATATATATTATAATATATAATATATATATATTATATATATATTTTATATATATATTTTATAATATTATATATATATATATATATATATATTATATATATATATATATATATATAAATGGGACTGGTATGTTCTGTAAACAAACGAATTCAATAATAAAAAGGAGCCCATAAAAAACCACCCGAATAAATTTTGGTTTTTGTTTTTATGGGCTCCATTAGATATACATTGTATATATATATATATATATATATATAGATATATATATATATATATATATATATATATAATTATATATTATATATATATATCATTTTATATATATATACATAATATATATATATATATATATATTAGATATATTATTATATAATAAAAATATAATGTAATCCCAACAGTAAAAATGTTTCCCTGTAACAAACAGATCATAATAAAAGGAGCCCATAAAAAACACCCGAATAAATTTTGGTGTTTTTATGGGCCTCCTTTTTAATTAGTATATATTATATATTATTTAATTAATATAATAATATAATAATATATATATAAGGGAATATATATATATTATATATTATTATATTATTATATTATCTTATATAAATATATATCTATATAATATTATTTATTTATTATTATTATTAATATATAATATATATATATATATTATGATAATATATGTATATAATATACTATATATATATATATATATTATATATATATATATATACTATATATATACATTATATATATTATATATATATATATATTTATATATATACATAATATATATATATATATATATTATATATATATATATATTATATATATATAGGTGGACTGGTAAAAATGTTCTGTAACAACAGAATTCCATCTAATAAAAAGGAGCCCATAAAAAACACCCGAATAAATTTTTGGGTTTTTATGGCTCCTTTTATTAGGATATATTTATATATATAAATATATATATTTATATATATTATATATATATATTTATTAGAATTATTATATATATATAATATATATATATATTATATATAATATATAATATATAATTATATATATATATTATATATTAATATTAATATATACATATATATATATATATTATATATATATATATATAATTATATATTTATATATATTATTATTACATTTAGAATATATATATACAGAAATATTATATATATATATATATATATTATAGTATATATTAATACAAATAGATATATATATACAAATACAATATATATATTATATATATATATTTATATAATGCAAATAATATATGTATATAATATACAAATATATATATATATATATATATTATATATTAATATATAATTATATAAATGGATATTTTTAGTAATATACCAAACGTTTTGCCAACGAACAAAAATGAGAAAAGCGAGATAGCCAAGTACTTTCAGTCCTGTTCGGACCATTTTACTTAGGCAAACTGATTTTACAGAGAACAACATAGTCAAAAGAAGGCTTAATATACAAACTGACATTACAAGATTAGCAATAAGGGCGATTTTCACTCTACAGAAAGGAGGAGCGCCTGAGGGTAGCCACACCTGAAGGATAAACGAAGGTAAACAAGTGATTCTTCCAGAAAACAGTACATTTTGAAAAAAACACGGGAGCAAGATGCAATTTAATATCATGAATTTTTACACCAAATTTTCCCAAAAAATTATTATTAATGAAAAGACAAAAGAAATATAAATATATATATAAGATATATATATATATATATATATAAATATATCGAACAAGAGAAAGAAGGGAGAGAGAGAGAGAGAAGGAGAGAGAGAGAGAGAGAAGAGAGAGAGAGAGAAATAATAACTATATACATGTGGGACTAATTTTTTAGTTGTTCATTTATTTTAAGGTCCTTAATAAACATCTTACAAATATATGGGTCCAAATGGTACATTCCCAGACTAAGATTTAGGTTGTTTTTATTAGTGATTTGTATAAGTGCCGATTCCAGTAAATTTCTTTTAACATAATCATTAGATTTGACAATTACCGAGGTATCACCCCAATTAATACAATGAGATGTTTTACTCAGATGGATAAACAGTGCATTTGAAGTCTGGCTGTTCTCCAAACTGAATACATATGCTGCTTAATACGTACACATAAATTTTTACTTGACTGACCAACGTAAAACGATGGGCAATCCTTACAAGGAATTTTGTAAATGATGTTGTTATTTGTTACGGGACTATTCTTAATTAGCATATCTTTAATGGTATTGTTATAAGAGAACACTACTTTAACATTAAACGATTTAAATATTGATTTTATGGTTTCAAATTCACGAAAATAAGGTAAGCTTAGTAAATTTTTAGTCATTTCTTTTTCATTAATAGCAACACTATAAAACTTTTTGTGAGCTTTTTGATAACATAAATCAATTAAATTAGGTGGGTAGCAGAGATCGTTTCCTATCTTTTTTATGTATTCTATTTCTTGGTCCAGATATTGTGGACTCGTGATGCGCAAAGCGCGTAGGAACATAGAAGAAAAAATTGAAATTTTAATATTAAGATGGTGGCCAGAATAAAAATGTACATATGTTAAATTATTTGTGGGTTTTCTATAAATACTGAATTTGCATTGGAAAGATTCTCTATGTATTAATACATCTACGAAAGGGATGACATTGTTATTTTCAATTTCAACAGTGAATTTTATGGATGGCACTAAATTATTCAATTTAGACAGTAAATCATTTACATCGATACCACCAGGTAAGACTACTAAGATATCATCAACATATCGGTACCATTTTAAGGGGATAAGTGTGATATTCGGGAGGTGTTGTCCCTCAAAAAATTCCATATATAAGTTTGAAAGGAGAGGTGATAAAGGGTTACCCATGGCCATACCAAATATTTGTTGGTATAATTTTCCATTAAAATAAATCTGCAATCACAAATACATAACTTAATTAAGGAAATTATGTGACTAACGGACATAGGCAATTCATGCAGTACAAGTTCATTACTTAAATATTCTAGCACAGAATCAATAGGGACTTTTGTAAACAAAGAACATACATCAAAACTGACAAAATTATTGCTAGGGTTTAGTACAATGTTATTTAATTTTTCCACAAGATCAAGAGAATTCCGGATGTGTGAATTAGATACAGTTCCTAGTAGCGGGGATAACAGTTTAGTAAGATATTTAGATAGTTTACAAGCAACTGATCCTACAGTACTAATTATTGGGCTCATAGGTTTGTTTTCCTTATGAGTTTTGACTAGGCCATATAAATAAGGTAATGAGGGACACTTTACAGTTAACTTACACAAAAGTTCTTTTTTATCTTTAAGAATTTGTTTGATACTGATATTAAAGTTTTTTATTACTTGGTCCAATGGATTTTTTGCGAGTTTTTTGTAAGTTATTTCATCCTCTAGTAAAGCATGCATGCGTGATATGTAGTCAATTTTGTCAAGAATCACTAAACTATTGGATTTATCAGCCTTGGTAATGTGTGAGCTATTATCATTCTTCAATTCTTTTAAACTTTTTCTGTAGCGAGCGAAGAAGTTATTTTCATGATAGGCATGCGTAGCACTATATGCCATGCCTTTGATAATGTCTAAATGATTTTGTGGTAGGTCACAGTATTTTTCAAACTTATATAGAGATGTCGCTATTGATAAAGCTGAGGGTTTGTTACAAATGAAGAAAGACAACCCAAAGCCTAATGCGTGCACTACTATGAGATTCAGGGTCTCTGTAACACGGTTTTTTGGACTTTGCTCCTTGTCAAAGCATCGGATGTAGCTGAAAGTTGACATATGTATATTATACAACCACACACAAATTTTGTCAGCATTATCAATAACCTAAACCCGATAGTTTTAATTTTTATAGAGTAAAAATGATCTAGCCGACGCCATGGCCAATGATTACGAGCCAAGAGTCGAAAAACATTCATTACGTAAGCAAGGTAAACAAACACCTTTTGACTAAATGTTGCCCCGCCCATCCACCAGACAGAAATTCCCACGGCTCTGAAACCCAAAGACTTTATGAATGGCGGAACGATACAAAGATGTGGGTGGGGTATCAGTGCTAGTGTAGTAATACTACTGTAGCAGTAGTGCCGCAACGGTATAGCAGTAATATACATGAATTAAACGTTTAGACCAACTGCTGGGATCCTTGAGGATCATTTAGCACTTCTTACAACTACTCGAGAAATTAGTTTTTATAGCCAGAAGTTAAATTTTCTAATCCAACAATGCCCATGGTAGCCTTCAGTGTTATCCTGAATTATAACGAGGCGAAAGTGGGTGGAGCCTCATGAAGTCACCATTCTGACGATAATTATTGATGAAGGTTTAAAGCCAAAATACGGTACCGGCTATTTTTTTTTCAGTAAATAGGTAGATAGCCAATAAATAAAAATTGCTTGACATTGGATATAGCAGTTATCAAATCAAGCTTGTCTACTATGTTTTTGATAATTACCAACTATTCCCTACATCTTGTCAATCTGATTGTGACCTATAAAGTAGACTGTAATTTCTTTGGAAACTTATTTTGGGAGTTAGACTAATAATCGAAGTGTTTTTGTATTTATTAACATATTTTGTTGGTTTGTTCATTATGACAATTATCAGTGGAGAGGTTCCAGAGTTCATAAAGGTGTACTGCTTTGCTTGTATTTAAATTTGTATGTCATTGTTGCCAGTGGTTTAGCCTTCATTACATATAGCCAATCATCCATCGAGAAAGAGGGAAGAAATGCTGTCATAAGTTACGTAACGAGTGCGTTCGAAACCTTTTCTCTGAGTAAGTTGGCCCGTCTTCAAAAAAGGTCACTTTTACATTATAAGTACCAAATTTATTCAACCTACGTAGTGCAGAATACACTCAAAATTTATGTGTTGATATAATATGTATTCTGAATAAGCGTTATATTTATGAAATGCATAGATAAAAAGTTATTGCGAAAAAACCGTGTTACAGAGGCCCTGAATCTCATAGTAGTCCCTATTGACTCTGTGCTAGAATATTTAAGTAAGGAACTTGTACTGCATGAATTGCCTATGTCCGTTAGTCACATAATTTCCTTAATTAAGTTATGTATTTGTGATTGCAGATTTATTTTTAATGGAGAATATTACCAACAAATATTTGGTATGGCCATGGGTAACCCTTTATCACCTCTCCTTTCAAACTTATATATGGAATTTTTTGAGAGACAACACCTCCCGAATATCACTCTTATCCCCTGAAAATGGTACCAATATGTCGATGATATCTTAGTAGTCTTACCTGGTGGTATCGATGTAAATGATTTACTGTCTAAATTGAATAACTTAGTGCCATCCATAAAATTCACTGTTGAAATTGAAAATAACAATGTCATCCCTTTCCTAGATGTATTAATACATAGAGAATCTTTCCAATGCAAATTCAGTATTTATAGAAAACCCACAAATAATTTAACATATGTACATTTTTATTCTGGCCACCATCTTAATATTAAAATTTCAATTTTTTCTTCTATGTTCCTACACGCTTTGCGTATCACGAGTCCACAATATCTGGACCAAGAAATAGAATACATAAAAAAGATAGGAAACGATCTCTGCTACCCACCTCATTTACTTGATTTATGTTATCGAAAAGCTCACAAAAAGTTTTATAGTGTTGCTATTAATGAAAAAGAAATGCCTAAAAATTTACTAAGCTTACCTTATTTTCGTGAATTTGAAACCATAAAATCAATATTTAAATCGTTTAATGTTAAAGTAGTGTTCTCTTATAACAATACCATTAAAGATATGCTAATTAAGAATAGTCCCGTAACAAATAACAACATCATTTACAAAATTCCTTGTAAGGATTGCCCATCGTTTTACGTTGGTCAGTCAAGTAAAAATTTATGTGTACGTATTAAGCAGCATATGTATTCAGTTAGAACAGCCCAGACTTCAAATGCACTGTTTATCCATCTGAGTAAAACATCTCATTGTATTAATTGGGGTGATACCTCGGTAATTGCTAGATCTAATGATTTTGTTTCAAGAAATTTACTGGAATTGGCACTTATACAAATCACTAATAAAAACAACCTAAATCTTAGTCTGGGAATGTACCATTTGGACCCATATATTTGTAAGATGTTTATGAAGGACCTTAAAATAAATGAACAACTAATAAATTAGTCCCACATGTATTTAGTTATTATTTCTCTCTCTCTCTCTCTCTCTCTCTGGTTCGATACTGTCTCTCCTCTTTCTCTTGTTCGATATATATATATATTTATAGTTTCTTTTGTCTTTTCATTAATAATAATTTTTTTGGGAAAATTTGTGTAAAAATTCATGATATTAAATTGTATATGCTCCCGTGTTTTTTCAAAATGTACTGTTTTCTGGAAGAATCACTTGTTTACTGCGTGTATCCTTCAAGGTGTGGCTACCCTCAGGCGGCGGCTCCTTTCTGTAGAGTGAAAATCGCCCTTATTGCTAATCTTGTAGTGTCAGTTTGTATATTAAGCCTTCTTTTGATTATGTTCTTCTCTGTAAAATCAGTTTGCCTCAGTAAAGGGTCCGAACAGGACCGAAAGTACTTGGCTATCTCGCTTTTTCATTTTTTCCTTCATGGCAAAAAACCTTTATTTATACATAGCATCACGTTTTATATACTTCGTGATCAAGTTATTCATTATATATATATATATATATATATGTATATATATATATATATATATATATATATATATATATATATATATATATATATATATATATATATATATATATATATATATATCCATTTACTTATAGTGGTACCTCAACATAGAAAAGGCTGAACTTACAAAATACTCGAGATACGAAAGCAAATATGAAGATTTTTTTGCTCTACATACGAAAATTGTTCAGGACACGAAAGGTTGTTGCTGTAAAGTTCCGAGATTCGCCCAGGCCACCGATAACAATTTTAAAACTCGCGCGCCGCCAACTTAGTAGACTTGCCACCATCCTTCCACTCTCCCATTGGTTCCTGATGCTAGTCACTGCCATAGGATCCTGCTCTTCTATTGGTCAGCCTCTCTCCCATGATCCCATCATGCATCGTATGTAGCGGCGTGCTTTTTCGGCCACTTGGCGGCATCATCAGTATCATAAGCATGCGGAATTCGTTTGTTCTATACAATTTCGTTTATTAACGTAAATTCGTTAGTGATTTTGTTGTAGTACTACTTTATCATGTTGTGTGAAAACTTTACTTCATATGTATATGTACTACATAATTTAATTACGTACTATATATACGTAGTCATGGGTCCCAAGAAAGTTGAAGTAGGAAAGAAGAGGATGCTTTCTTTGGAGACAAAAATGGAGATAATAAAAAAATATGAAGCTGGCTTGCGATTGAGTGTGATCACCAAGGAATAAGGCCGAAATCCGACGACAAAAGGCACCATCCTTAAGCAGAAGGATGCCATCAAAGCAGCTACACCTTCCAAGGGTGTGCTTATTTTGTCTAGCAAGAGGAGCCACGTGCACGATGAGATGGAAAGGCTGCTTCTTGTCTGGATAAAAGACAAAGAAATCGCTGGCGATATGATAACCGAGATGGCAATCTGCCACAAGGCCAGCAATATCTTCGGCGATTTGATTGCCCAGGCCGAAGACGACGGAGGAGAAGGGACACCGACGCCAACCCCAGAGTTCAAGGCTTCTCATGGGTGGTTCGAAAAATTCTGTAAACGGACTGGCATCCATTTGGTGGTACGGCATGGGGAGGCGGCCAGCTCGGACACGAAAGCGGCCAAAGCCTTTATTAAGACGTTCGACGAGATGACGATCAAGGAAGGCTACAGTTCTCAGCAAGTCTTCAACTGTGATGAGACTGGCCTTTTTTGGAAAAAAATGCCTCGTCGGACGTACATCACGGAGGCAGAGAAGAAGCTACCCGGGCATAAGCCTATGAAAGACAGGCTTACGCTCGTACTTTGTTCAAACGCCAGTGGGGATTGCAAGGTGAAACCCCTACTTGTGTATCATTCCGAGACTCCTCAAGCCTTCAAGGCCCACAAATTGCTAAAGGAGAAGCTTCCAGTGATGTGGAGGGCTCATGCGAAAGCCTGGGTAACGAGACTTTTGTTCACCGAGTGGGTAAATCTGTGTTTCGGCCCAACAGTGAAGAAATTCTTGGAAGAGAAGCGCCTCCCTCTGAAATGTCAGCTGTTGTTGGACAATGCCCCTGCTCACCCTCCTGGCCTCGAGGAAGATATCCTAGCAGAGTATTCGTTTATCAAGGTTCTTTATCTTCTGCCTAACACCACCCCTCTCCTCCAGCCCATGGACCAGCAAGTGATATTGAACTTCAAGAAGCTGTATACGAAACATCTTTTCAAGAGATGTTTCGACATCACCGATACCACAAACCTCACCTTGCGTGAATTTTGGAAGGAGCATTTCGATGTCGTCATATGCATCCAACTCATCAATCAAGCTTGGCAGGAGTTTTTGAGGCGAACCTTGAATTCTTCATGGAGGAAACTCTGGCCTGTTGCCGTATCAGCACGAGACTTCGAGGGATTTGACGTGGGCGAAGCTGGTGCTGCAGATTCAGGAACATTTGACGATCCTGAAACTGTTTTGCAACCAGAACTTGACGAGATCGTTGCACTCGGCAAGTCGATGGGGCTGGTTGTCGACGAGGACTACATCAATGACCTTCTCGAGAAGCACCAAGAGGAGCTTACGATGGATGACCTGAAGGAGTTGGAGGCCATGCAACATAACGTCGTTCAAGAAGAGTTCTCTAGCAGCGGCAAGGAGGAGGACGACGACCCTATGACAATGGCAGAAATTAAGGATGATCTAGCTGCTTTTCATTTGTAGAAAAGACACACTCCGAAAAGGCTTACACAGGTCGTATGCTTGTGCAGTTCGATGACGTTTGCCCGAGTCGTTTCAGGAGCATTTTGAAAAGCAAGCAGAAGCAATCTTCCTTGGATAGTTATTTTTTAAAGAGGCCTTTAGTACTAGCAGGAGTAAGCAAAAAGGAAGATGCAATTGATACTACGAAAAAACAGAAAGTTGAAAGTGGTGAAGAAATTGAAATTTTGTAAAGAAATGTAAAGTATAAAAAAGTAAAAAAAAATGTAAAAATAAAAAAAAGAAAAAAAAAATTAATTTAAATTTTTTGTAAAGTTAGAGTTACAGTTTTGTTAATGTGTTTCATAAAGTTTAGTTTATGTTTCCTGACATTTTTTAATGTGTTTCGTTAAGTTAAATGTACGTACTATAAGAAGTTTTCTGCCGTTTGTCCTCCTCCTCTGTCGCCATTTCGGAGATAGCCTCACTCGAAAAGTAAGGTTCCACATTTTATTACATACGTATGTATGTATGTACAGTATTTCTTGTATACCATGTACACTAATACACTTTATTTACAGGTACATTCATATTAGTACTAGTACGTATTAAGTTAGGTATTGAAGGTTCCAAATTGTTGTAGTATTTCATTGTTTATTGGTCAATTTAGCTTTATTATAAAATTTACTGGGGTGTTTTTGTAGGGCTTGGAACGGATTAGCCATTTTACATGTAAAATGCGGTTCAAGATACGAAAAGCTCATGATACAAAAGCTGCCTCAGAACGGATTAATTTCGTATCTCGAGGTACCACTGTATATACTGTATATATATATCCACTTTCACGTCTAATCGTGTGTGTGTAGAACAGTTTGCGGCCTTTCTGCCAATATATATACCATTAAAATATGTATCCTGTACACTTAATTATATGTATATTTGTATGTGCGCATAACGGACACTACGTTTCTGTCCACACAGCCTCCTTATGTGTATCCATTCCTGATCAATAAATTTAGCACGCGTTTCTCCTTGTCTCAGTCCAGTCCTCACAACTGATGACCTCCATCAGATTAGGACGGTAGCGGTTTCGGCCTCTCACCCCAGAATAACCATTAGTGGACTAAATACGCTGTTCGGTCTTGGTTTTCTGGAGCTCCAATTTGCGGTCAACCAAAAGCCACTAATGGACTTGATGCTGCATATCCCTTACAGGAGTCTTCTGGCATTTCTCCTCACGGTTTGGCCTGCCATTAACGACATCCGTCGACTGTAAGAAGTGAGATGGCGGATCTGGAGAAGTCCAATCAAGAATGGGCGCTAACTACTGCCTTCCCAAGTGGTTCCTCAATGCCCTGAGCCGCGCCCCGATCCAAGCCCTTGTAAGCCGCCGAGGCACTACTGGAGCTCTACTCCATCAAACTGTTGCCCTTCTCCCGGGAGAACGTCGCAGCCTGTATCCACCGCACAGAAATCCAGTTTCGGCTCCACGGGATCACAGCAGAGGGAACCAAGTTGGACCTGATTGCCATAGCTCTCCCGGAGGAGGTGTTCGACCATCTTGCCCTGTGGATGGCCACCCAACCCAGAGCATTGCCCTATGATGACCCGAAGACGAAGCTGATACAGGTCTTCTCCCTCCCCCATCCCCGAGAGAGTTGCCCAAATCTTCAACCTCGTGGTGAACCCCTGGTCAACGAGGACCCCAGGTTAGCCTGGGATGCCATGGACAAGCTCCAGGTCCGGGACAAGCTCCAGGCCCTGGTATTGCTGCCGGAGATAGACCCTCAGGGGCGTAGGAAGGAGGTAAACCTGCTGGGAACTCTTCCTCCACCAACTCACCCATCAAGTACGCGACCAGATACCGGACACTGACGACCTGAAGATGGAGAACCTGGTGGAACGGGACCACAGGCTACATACCGCCACCCGAGATGCGAAACTCACCTCCCCGCCGTCAGCCAACAGCCTCCAGCAGGAGGATCTGGAGGAGGTCAGGATCAACGCAGCCTGGAATTCCAGGGGAGGAGAGCCCCACAGACCCGCCAAGACACCAGCTGGTGTTTTTGCCATCAAAAGTATGGAAAGAAGGCACAGAAGTGCGAGTGCCCCTACTCCTTCATGCCTTCAAAAAACGAAGAAGGTGGCGCCAATGCCGCCCTCCCTGGCGGCAGCAATAGCCAAGTCTCACCCCATAGGATTCTACATCGACACCGGGGCCATGCGATTGGTGTTCCCGCCGTCAGCAGAGGACCGCAGCCACACCCTACACCCCAGCTGCCCTTGTAGCCACCAATGGAACCCCCATTCACTCCTATGGCACCATTACCCAGACCATCGCATTCCTGGGTCAGACCTACACCTTTATCATCGCAGACGTCAGAAATCTCCAAGGGGTGGACTTCCTGGCCCATCACATGCTTCTGTTGGACGTAGCCTGCCAACGCCTCCTGGACATGGAAGCCTGCCTCTCACACCCACTCACCACGGGCCCCAGGGCACCCGCTATGTCTCCCCCCACAAGTACGGCTCTCTCCTACAGGAGTTCCCAGAGGTTTTCAGACCCCGAGCTCCACCCGGTGGCCAGAAGCCATCCCGATGTCGGAAGCCACTGCAGATGCCTGTGCCGAAGACCTCCTCTCCAGCTGGATCGGCCGCTTCGGAGTGCCAGATGACGTCACAACGGATCAGGGAACCACCTTCACCTCGGACTCTGGACTGCCCTGGAACATCTATGGGGATGAAGCACCACACCACTACAGCCTACAAACCCGCAGCAATGGTGGAAAGGACCCACCGCTCCCTCAAGGCCTCCCTGATAGCACGCTGCATGGGCCCCAACTGGAAGGCATACCATGGGTCCTCCTCAGCCTCCACACCGCCCCAAGAGCCAACAGCAACCCATCACCTGCAGAGAAGGCCTTTGGAGAAACACTGACAGTGCCAGGAAAATTCTTCCTGGTCGACAGCTGCAACGAGGATGTCCCCCTGTCAAGTCTCCATGCAGCCACCCAGAAATTCATTCCCTCCCGCAAGACCTTCTCAGACAGAAGGAAGCAGTTCCGACCAAAATCCCTGGATTACTGTGGACACGTCTTCGTTAGGAACAACGCCACCCGCCCACCCTTAACGAGACCCTACCGAGGACTGTATTGAGTCATCCGCTGATCAGAGAAGGCATTCCTCATTGTGATCAACAGCCGCAAGGACTGGGTCTGACCGGCTGAAGCTAGCCTTCATTCCTGATGAAGACGACACTGCAGAGGGACCTAGCAGGACCCCTTCTCAGAACGAAAACCTGTCAGAACCAGCCAGCAGACCCAGACATCACCAAGGCCGCCCGACGACAGCAGTCGAACCCCCCAGGTCTCCCAACAGGGGAGGTATCCTGCTGTCTGACTCATCAGAAGACGAAGAGCCACATGCCATCCCATGACAGATGTTGTCACGGACCCGAGGACTCCTCCACCCTCCAGCAAGATACCGATGACCAATCATCCAATGATTACTGGGGGAGTATCTGTAAGGACGGTATTTCTGCCAAAATGTTTGTCCTCCCATTCTACATATCTTTATATATATACCCAAAATGTAGAGCAGTTTGCAGCCTTTCCGCCAATATATATACCATCAAAATATGTATCCTGTACACTTAATTATATGTATATTTGTAGGTGTGAGAAAGCACAGTCTCAGCGGGACTCCATTCCTTTTTGTATGTGCATGTGATGGACGCTATTTTTCCATTTGCACAGCCTCCTTATATGTATTTGTCTCTGATCAATAAAGTTAGTACGAGTTTCTCCTTGTCTCAGTCCAGTCCTCACAGATGATAGCTTGAGGTATAGTCACTGCATAGGGCATAGTCAACTGATAATAGCAGAGATATGTGGACTGAAGCAATCTGGCCTTAAAACAAAGCAGATCAGCTGGGTGTGAGGGGCATTCAGTTTGACGCTGGGTTGCCAGATTTAACGAAGATGGCAACCATGAGTTTCTGTCTCAGAAAAAGCATCCTAGTATGCCTCCTAAGAAGACCTTTGATCGAAGTTTGACCATTCTCAAGTGTCTATTACGTTCTAACTATTGCTTGAGAACAGTCAAACTTCGATCAGAAGTCTTCTTAGGCATACCAGAGTTCTTTTTCTGAGATGAAATCTCATGGTTGCCACCTTTGTTAAAGCTGGTAACCCAGCGTCAAACTGAACGCCTCCTCACACCCAGCTGATCCAATATCTCCTTTGTTTTAAGGTCAGATTGTTTCAACAACATATCTCTGCTATTATCTGTTGCCTCAAATCACCGTCTAGGCCCATATTAAGGTCACAGGGGCAATAAAGTGATATGTAGTAGGCAAAAATTGTGGTCAGAGCGCTGACCAAGAAATATATACAGGCTCTTATTAAACCTCCAGACACTCTCTCCTTGTCAATGTTCAAGCTCCACCCCTTTCTTTATGTGCTGTAAGCAGCCTAATGCACTGACAAAATTTCTTCCCAATTTTCTGTTCCTTCAAATTTCGACAAGATATTAGGCTACTTGACACTAAGAGGCCTAATATCTTGTCAAGTACTGAATACAGGCAGTCCCCGGGTTACGACGTGGGTTCCGTTCTTGAGACGCATCATAAGCCGAAAATCATCGTAAGCCGGAACATCGTAAAAAATCCTACGAAAATCTTACTTTTAATGCTTTGGGTGCATTGAAAACTATGTAAACTGCATTCTTATTGAATTTTTCATCAAAAAACTTCAAATATTGGTTATTTTGCATTTTTGGTGTCATATTTCATCTGCCAGATGAGCGTTGTAGGCGTCGTAACCCTGGAACATGCGTCGTAACTCTGGAAATAATGTCTGATGAGTATAATTGAGAAGCGCCTTAACTTCGGAACGTCGTAAGCTGAACCCGTCGTAACTCAGGGACAGCCTGTATATATACACACACACACATATATATATATATATATATAATATATATTATATATATATATATATAAATATATATGCATATGTATATACATATAAGTATACACACACACACACTATAATATATATATATATATATATATATATATATATATATATATATATATATATATATATATATATATATATATATATATATATATATATATGTGTGTGTGTGTGTGTGTGTGTGTGTGTGTATATATATATATATATATATATATATATATATATATATATATATATATATATTATACATACACACACACACACACACACACACACACACACACACACACACACACATATATATATATATTAATATATATATATATATATATACATATATTATATTATATAATTATGATATTATATATAAATTATATATACTATATATATTAAATTAATTATATATATTATATATATATGTAAGTGTTTACATAATAAAAATATGGAATGTTAGTCCATATATATAAAAGACTAAAACTAAAGAGGTCAACCAGATTGCTTGCAGGAATGTGATCAGACTAGAGACGCTAAAGATGACATATACAATAAGTATGTAGGCTAAGTTGACATGCCGTCACCTGTAGTCATTCAATTGTTTATAAACTTTAGTCCAAGCTTCCTGCTTGAGACAAACACCGTGACCTATAGCTCAAGCGGCCTACGTGATTAGTAACTATGTCATCTGATTGTGTGTTCGTATGTAACTATGTCATCTGATTGTATGTTCATATGTTCGAGCTACAGTCTGCTCCTTTATGACTTGTAATCGAGATGTAGAACAAGCAGAATAGAGTTAGCTATCGTCATTAGAAGACCTGTACCTCTTTACCTAAGCTTTATCATGTAGAGAGAATAGAATTAGCCATCATCATTGGCAGAAGCGATCAAGCTATCGTCATTAGAAGACTTGTACAATCATACCTGATCTTCACCATGTAAATTCAGAGAATATAAGTATTTTTGTACTTCGTGGTTTCTACTAGATCCTCACCTCATAACCGAATCATCATGAGTTTAACACATCGTCGTCATAACCAAGAAGATAATACCGACTTCGTAAGTGATCTACAAACCCCAAGACACTCCATAGAATATGGAAGTGCAATACCAACCGACTTAGCGTAAGATTATCGCAAGTCTAACATTACCTCATAGGGCGCCTTATTATACAAGGCAACAGCCCTAAAAGTGGTGGCAGCGGTCCAGAAGAACTCTACAACTTCTCCGAAGTAAAACCAGAATAATAAATCATGAAGTCAACGACGACGGAAGCAAGAGATTCTTCAAGCAACTTAGTATCATCGTTTAGTGAATAACTTCAAAAAACAAAACCGAAGTGTCTTTTTTCCTACGGCAACGCAAGCTTCGTCTCTCATTAGAATCATTCAAGAAAACATCGTTAGTGAGTGTTTCCGGCACTTCAAGAAACAAACCGAACGCGTCTGCAGCATCGGATCTACAAGGGCTCGAATCATCCAAACATCGCACACGGGGGAAACTCAAGCCAAAAAACCAGGTCATCCGCTAAATAGAGAAGGAGGACCAAGGCTGTGTGTCGTTATCGGAACACCGTGACTTCCCACAAAAGCAAGCTAAGTACAATTTTTTATTCATTTGGAGTAACTCTGAGTGTTTCCTTTGCAGGTCGAATTTCGTTATTCCTGTGGCTGAAGTTACGAGACATTCTTAATCTTACTTTTTTACAGAAATTATCTACATCATTGAGATTTCGCTACTGCAAGTTTTTTTATCTTTGAGTGTCTGTTTCCAGAAGTTCTACTGAAATATCATAATCATATTAACTATGTTAATTTTATCATTTTGGTTTTGGTGATTATTAATCCCTTACGTAACAAAATCATATTAAACAGTGAATATGCGTTTACGCAGTGGACGTCTGTATTTATACAGATGCATGGATAGGGTCGTTAAGCACCGTAGTGATTAGAAAACACACAAAAAACAAGTGGAACACCCGTACAAATCTGGATAAATTAGAGGTAACACTATTTCGGGTCATGACAATAAATGCTCCTTTGCAAAGTCCCGATCGCAGTTTTAGCCTTGAGTTTTTGAGTTATATAAAATATCGAACCTCAATGACTCAACTTAACTTTAAAAATACGGCTGGATTGCAAGGAATAACATGTTTGTAAAAAAACTTTCATTAGGCTAAATGCGCTGACCAGGATCCCTCACTATTTCAAATTTTAGCAAAGAATGAAGTAAACAACAGCAAGTACACGATAACGCAGTAGAGATAACTTATTTTAATAGTAATCGCTCAATTCTTTATAGTTCGTCATTCATATGTTCGTTGCTTTACACGTAACCAACAACAGAATGCTAAAAACACACAATACGTTGCCGATGGTAATAAAGAGAAGGATCCTAATTATTACAAAAAGAAATAGGTAAACAGTAGCCCTTTCAGAAACAAACAAATCGTGCTTAAGCACTTGGGTACTATGTCATCCAGTCAAGCGGTCAAGGTCAGTTTAAAAACTACCAAGGTGGGTAGCAAGCAAAGCACATTCCATTTAAGCGACTTCAGCAGAGTGGGGAAAAGCGATGTTGGATCTTACATGCCAATATCTTTTAGAATTAAAAAGGATTTTTCCTATGAATCACACGACCGTATCAAGTAATCAGAGCAGGTTCTAGTAATTTTAATACAATAAGTTATTATAAGTAGTGGTGGATTAAGCCCAACTGTACGCGCCGTAAAAATTAGATATCTTTGTTTTATTCTTTGAGTGCACGTAATATCCTGTATTTTACGGACTCACCGTCTGTGTTCGAACTTCCCAAATGAGAAGTTCGGAATAGCGAGCGCTTACAGATACCTCTATAGTTATAAAAAAAAACATTGATCTGTATGTAGTGTAATTGTAAGATCCATCTAGGGGTATACAAAATATTATCTTACATCCTGCAAAATAAGGCGTGTTTATCAAAGGAAAATCCTATACCTTCAAACATATTAAAATCAGTTTGGAAAAAAAAAAAAAAAGACAATTAATCAAATAATAACTTATATAAAGGAACTATACATTTGTCTCATAAATCGTAACATTGTTCAAATGACCCAACAGAATTCTCCCACAACCGCAGTCGTAGTTTGCACGCAAAAGAAAATCTCGAGAAAGCATGCACCCTCCAGAATTCGTACTCTTACGCGTGTTAAAAAGACTTTGCTGGGAAATGAAATTTTAATCCTTACCCGACACTCTGAAATATAACGATTTCCGCGAACAAAGCCCCAGACACGGTTGACTCGCAGCAACAACGTTAAATATAGTAATCCACTTAAAACTTACCATATAAATATCGCCATTTTTTTTATTGTTGCTAATTTTTAATCCCGCCCAACCAGTCGTGATGAATCTCTCTGATAATCTATCTAAAGTAATATCCGTAAAGCCATTCAAGCAGAGGTGATTCAGCAGAAAATTTTTTTTTTATCTTTTATCTGAACACCAGGAAGTTTCTCCACTAGCGAGTGATCTCTGGGAGAAAATGGATGTAATTGAAAACAAAATACGGTCTAAGGACAAACATAAAGCTATATACGTACCTTCATGTAGAACCCCAATGAAATTTCAAAATAGAGATAAATGACGAAGTTGAAAAATGTTAGTAATAGGAGTCATAGGAAATCAAATAAGCCCATATAATTTTTCCCTCAAATGTCATGCCATAAAAGATCGGACTTGGCGTATCTGGGTAGATTTCTGTCGCTTAAACCAGGTTAGAATAAATTTTTCACCAGCTTGGACTTACTTAAAAGCTTTTACCAGATACCATTACCTAAGTGATTGTACCTCATACACCGTTTTTCAGCACACTCAGGGGACATTATCAATTTTACGTAAAGCTCCGGCTTACGTTGCGCCCCAATTACAATATAGTGTTTGGAGACTTTTAGGGGATACCCTACATGCCTATTGGTTGGTCTTGTAATCTTTTCTAATACCTTAGAAGTACATTCACATAAACTAGAGCTAGTGCTACAGAGACAAAGACAAATAATCTCAGAGTAAAATATCTAAATGTGAGTTTTTAAAAACCGAACATGTTTATCTAGGTTTTATGTCTAGTCAAGGTCTTAAAGTAGTCCATGGTAAGGTGTCGGCTATTCATAACTTTCCGGTACCTATTAACGTAAAAGGAGGATACAGCACTTTGGCGCTGTGAGGGTCTTACAAATCGTATGTAAATATGTAACTCTTCAATCATGACAGCTCCTTTAACAGAATCTACGAAGCAGGGCGTAGATTATTATGGTCTGAAAAGCATCAACAGGCGTTCGATATCTTAAAAGCGGAATAATGCAGCTCACCAAACTTATAAAATCCCTGATTTAAATAAGGATTTTTTTTTTTATTGCAACAGACGCCTCAGTACCAAGGGGTAAGAGGGTACTACCTCATAATATGATAACAGTTCTTTCCTATAGCTTTTTATTCACGTAAACTAAAGCCCTCTGAAAGTAAACTATGCAGTAATAGGCAAGGAAGGGCTAGGTATCTTTAACTCACCTAGTACATTTTAAGTTCATAATCTATGGCTATCCTGATAAAGTCCTTACTGAACATGAGTCCTTTACCTAGTTTTTCAAAGGCTTTAATCACAGTCCAAAAGGAACTCGGTGACAAATGATCATTCAGGTCTTTGGAGCCAAGATAAGATATCTACCTGGAAAGAAATTATCAATAGCTGACGCATTAATTCCCGCAATCCCGCACCATACTGCAAAGAACCATTAATTAGACTAAAAGATATAGAAACATCCGTGCCTATTGTTAAAACCGTATCTAAACAAGAAAATTCCTTAACCCAAGAGATCGCGAGCATTGAATATCTGGGTCAGAGCGCCGAACTGTTACAAACTGAACAAAGCAAGGGTCAGCAGCTAGGCAAAAACAATAAACACTTCGAAACGGAAACAGGGTCAGCGGCTAAGCAAACCAATAAACACTTCGAGCAGAAACCCTAAAGCAAAGTATATTTAAGTATGTGTATCAGAATAATGTAATCAAATGTAATATTATATGTAGGTCTGTGACGAGGAAAACCCGAAGAACACAGCAGGTGACTAACGACTAGGTAGTAGTAATAATCTCTTTCATAACAATCGTCCTAAACTGGTTGCATTCCGTCATCCACGGTTCCCTATGATGTCACAGAAAGCCAAATCACTATTTTACTGGCCTACAATGCTTACAGATATAAAAAGCACATAACTAATTGTAACACGTGTCATGAAAACAAGGGATACACTAAGACACCTGTCAGTTTAGGGGCCTATCCTGTGCCAAATCAATCCTTGAAAGAATATACGTAGAATTATTAACAGAATTACGAGTCTGACAGAGGGAATAAACACTTCTTAGTGTTAATAGTTCCTTGACACGTTATATAGAATTAATAGCACTAAAAACAAACACCGCAATTGAGTGCGTCAGGAATATTTATGAGTGCTAAATCAGTAAACATGGAATTCAACACATGATAATCTGATTCGGGTGGTGTAAATCAATAATAATTTCTTAAATCGTCGTGTGAATTCCTTTCCATTAAGAAAACCAATAATATATTTTATCAATCAGAGTCAATAGGTTTGGTAGAATAAGAGATAACTAAGAAAGTGTCAATGTCTTACGAGTTACAACTCGTGATATTGGATCCGAACTGGATTATAGCGGTTCTCGCGGTTTTAAATACCTTTATCATTCATATCTTTTATCTATAGAATTGATACCGCAAGTAGCCTTATACGGTACGCCGCTAGAACACTTTTCCACATATTCAAGCCAACCATTAATTTATCAAATATATAAAAAAAAAAAAAAATAAAAAAAAATTTTATATAAATAACAAATATAAAAAATAAAATCAATATGGATACAAGTGGAGTCAATATAATACCTCCGTAAGAAGTCGGAAGGGTTACAAATTATAATAAAAAAGGAATCACGATGAATCAATAAGCAAAAACGTAAACCATAGGTTAATTAAAATATTCCAAATATATATGCGTAAAGATTTGATGTCTCTGAACTTAACGCTTTAGTAAGTAGACAAATAAGCTAAAAGTTCAAAACACATATCAAAACCTACTGACATATTGTCTGTCCCGGTGATTTATATTCGTAGTCAATGAAAAAAAAAAGATAAAATAAAAAAATAAAATAAAATAAAATAGATTTTAAAGTCAGGAAGTCCAGAAGTGAAAATGTATATTTATGCGAATAATCTTATACAGGGCAAATAGTATATATACAATTTGTATGGAAACCCTTTTCATTAGTTTGAATAAGGAATATCTAATTTAACAGTATTACATTTATTTACAATCATGCAGATTTCCAACATGAAACTAATATATTGTTCAATTTTGGTACTGTTTTTTTTTTCAGACATTCTTTTTGTGTGGGTCGACTATTAAAAAACAAAAAAACAAAAAAAATTTATACTAAGTAGCTTTCTTTACAGCAAGTAACGTAACTCTTAAGCTGGTGACGACGTCATCAGTCTAGAAGATGCCTGTCAAGTTTGCCGACTAATCATTGTTCTTTATAACCTCAATAAACCGCTTGCGAAGCAGATTGACTGGAGAAAGGAATGCTTAGCTCATGAACTTCACATGTGGTTCATAGGTCACATGACATACCACATATCCTATTCTTATCCGTGTGTGCAATGCAACTTTAGTTAAGGATTGCAATCGTTTTAAAATTAATAAACAAAATAAGCAAATAGAATTTCTATAACAACAAAATGAATTAATTTTTTCTGAACCTCATAGACATTTAGAAGTATCAAGCCATGGATGTGAAAAATTTACTTGCAACATTAGTCTATCACAATTCACATTCATGGGAAAATGCCACATTTTCTTGAAAAAACCCAAAGTTTATATAGAAATTAGTTACATAGTGGGTTCTTTCGTTGCATCTCTAGCCTATTAATAAAGTTTTTAAAATTAACCTCAGAGGATGCGCGCGAGAAAATTGAATATGAAACTTTTGTTAGGGGCACATAGGATCAGATTTTATCACAACTTAATTTCAGTTAGCATAGAGAAATACAGAATCATGATTAATATTCTCTTTGACTCTTATGTTGCCTGGCAATCTTACAAATAGCTCCGTTTTCCACTTCTTTGTCTAGTAACTTACTACCAGTAATATCGAATTTTCTTTGGGATTCGTATTGATATCTGTTATTTTTTATAATTATGGATATTTTTACAAGTCATCATAGACCTGGATAGGTTCACTCATTATTAATGCCATGGATAAAAAAGTTTGTACAGCTCTCTTTTGAATTCCACAAATATCAGCGAATTCATGTGGGTTAAGTCTGGTCTTAATGGCTTTCTCCCCCCCCTGTATTTGGATGTCGTCTGAATTTACTTTGCCCTTGTGACAAGTATAATTTCACTTACAGGCTGATTAATGGAACCTGGTTACAGTATCCTGCAGTACGAGAGTTTCACATCGCAACTTCAAAAAATCGTTCGTCGCAGCGGACGACTACAGTCAAGTAAGAACTGCCTACAATGTGAAAGGAATTTCTTGGACTTCTTTGACCGACACCGTATCCCGTCGTTAATCTCGTTTTAATGCGGAACGCTCCGGCGGCTGTCGGAAATCGACTACAAAAGGGACATACTTCTGACAATTACGACCCGAAGGATATTCAACTCTACTTTGCTGGCGAAGGACTAGTGCTGGGGATGATTTTATTCATCGCGAACGTATTCGTGTGGCTTAAGATGCAGAGAAACAAGTATGAGCGCAAAATAGAACGTTGGACCCGCCCAGGCAAATTTTCCCCTTGTTTTAACCATTTGAAATTGGCCCTTTCATTTGGCTATAGGTGGTTGTTTGGAACTGTGTAATGGACGAAAAGTTGTTCGAACGCTAGTTAAATGTGAAGTTGTATAACCTCGGTCATGTATCCTATATATATATAAAGTATCATGTATCCTATGTATAAATGATCATAAATAACAGAATCGAAATATATTTTTTGCGTGTACGCAATAGGAATCCATTATATAAATGATCATAAATAACAGAATCGAAATATATCTTTGCGTGTACGCAATAGGAATCTATTTAAAGTGCACATATATTAATCATAATTATATGAATCCATATATATATGTATAAATAAATCAGGTAGCTTATCATCAATCTGTTACCTTTTATCTTACCAATAACTGCAGTTATATATGAGTTAGTATATGGATTAATGAATCAGATATATAACAGTTAGCATAAAAATCAACGAATCAATCAGCATAAACATTAAAAATTTTATCAATTCATATATGAAATTTTTTATCAGTTTTTAAAAAAAAAAAATTTATGATTTTTATCATGTTAATCTTCATTCTATGCGATTATCAGAGTACATTAGTATTTTCTGTAGCATATGTATCTTAATGAGATGAAGTGAAAAACTGTATCAGTATATATCACGTGATCACTATTATTTACGAATATCATATGCATATTTTGTCTAATATTTTATTACTTGAATCTGTATTTGTGTACCCCATGAATTTTTTTTACTTATAAGTACTTTCTATTTTCACATAGTGTCTGTATCACACTCCTATAAGTCAAATGCAAGTCAAGTTTGAGTAATATTCAGTGGTTGGTTTTGGTAGCTGACCAAGCTAATGTAAGTGTTTACATAATAAAAATATGGAATGTTAGTCCATATATATAAAAGACTAAAACTAAAGAGGTCAACCAGATTGCTTGCAGGAATGTGATCAGACTAGAGACGCTAAAGATGACGTATACAATAAGTATGTAGGCTAAGTGAATGCCGTCACCTGTAGTCATTCAAGTGTGTATAAACTTTAGTCCAGCTTCCTGCTTGAGACAAACACCGTGACCTATAGCTCAAGCGGCCTACGTGATTAGTAACTATGTCATCTGATTGTGTGTTCGTATGTAACTATGTCATCTGATTGTATGTTCATATGTTCGAGCTACTGTCTGCTCCTTTATGACTTGTAATCGAGATGTAGAACAAGCAGAATAGAGTTAGCTATCGTCATTAGAAGACCTGTACCTCTTTACCTAAGCTTTATCATGTAGAGAGAATAGAATTAGCCATCATCATTGGCAGAAGCGATCAAGCTATCGTCATTAGAAGACTTGTAAAATCATACCTGATCTTCACCATGTAAATTCAGAGAATATAAGTATTTTTGTACTTCGTGAGGTTTATACTAGATCCTTACCTCATAACCGCCGAATCATCATGAGTTTAACACATCGTCGTCATAACCAAGAAGATAATACCGACTTCGTAAGTGATCTACAAACCCCAAAACACTCCATTGAATATGGAAGTGCAATACCAACCGACTTAGCGTAAGATTATCGCAAGTCTAACATTACCTCATAGGGCGCCTTATTATACAAGGCAAAATACGCCCCAAAAAAAAATATATATATATATATATATTATATAATATATAAATATATAATTATATAATATTACTACGGACAGTCGTTGATTTTGAATGTACGTACAAGCTTTCTGATATAAAATAATGTAAATTTTTGTGAAGTTTTCATGTAGAACTACACAATTGGCAAATCAAGTGTCATGGAAAGCACTCCTTGCCAATTGGTGATTAGCTGCAGCACCCATTCCCACTCTAGCGACTCCACCTCTCGTTCTTAATGTCCCTCCATTGTACTTCCTTTTGTCCAACTTTGTGCTTTCGTACAATTTACATCTTAAAGCCCACACCTTCGACCTGGATGTCAACAGACACTAGCAATTCTGGCAAACCTAACGGTAATCACCCAGGTTTGACCACATACGTGAGACTGGGAAAAGGCGGGAGATTGGCACTATATAAGGACAGAGGAGGTAGTTCGTAACAAACCAGCAGCCAAGGCAGAATTCTTGTCAGTCGATTGTCCAACCACCTCCCTCTCTCATACAGTCACTTTTGTTGTGCCTATGGATCCAACCCACCAAAGATCCCTTGTACTAAATTCAAAGTCTGGCATTACCATGATGTCGTCTCATCCCTAGGACAAAGTTACAGTTGGATTTGGAATTGTTCGGCACACATTTCTTACTTTATTCTTATTGCTTTCTTGATATTTTCAGTCCCTTGCAGCCTCAGTAACTTTTTTGTGTAATAAACATAAGTGTCATTCCATTTTGCATATTATTGAATCTGAATGATTCTCCCTCTTAGCCTTAAGCATTCCCATTTGAATGTTTTGCATATTATTGAACCTGAATGATTCTCCCTCTTAGCCTTAAGCATTCCCATTTGAATGTTTTGTATACCCATAGTGACAATGCAATTCCGTATTGCAGAATAAGTGAATGTGTTACTGTGAGCTTGTGTTCCCAAGTAGTGCCATCACTGAGATCTACTTAACTCTGTTTAGAGACTTTCCCTAGTATATCTGATTTGCTAGTGGCACCATTTGCTTTGTTATCTAACGTAACCACAGTGCCACAGAGCTGGTGACTTTAAGCTCCTGTGTATGTTTCTTCTGATTGGTTTGATTATAATGATGATTTAAATGAAACATTGTTTTTCTCTTAAGATCCATTTGATTTTATTGTACTACTTTAAGAATCATTAATTTTTTTATATGCTTGTCCCCCTCATGTTAGATGCATAATTATCTCTAGTAAGAATACACTAGATGTTGCATGGCCATGCCTGTAACTAAATAAATAAATAAATAATATATATATATATATATATATATACATATATATATTATATATTTATATATATATATATATATATATATATATATATATATATATATATATATATATATATATATATATATATTACAGGCAATCCCCAGTTATCGGCAGGGGTTCCACTCCTGGGGATGTGCCGACAAGCAAAAACCGCCATTAACCGAAACTCGGTGATTTATGGGGCCATAATGGCGCTTATGGTACCAACAACCAGTTATTGGCACCATAAGCACCCTTATGGCCCATAAGCACCTTACGGCATCTCTGCTAGGTATGTTAGGGTACCATAACTCTATTATTGGTGCCTTATGGTACCATAACTGGAACTCAAGCCAATAGCACTGTGTCGTCATGGAGCCTACCTCAAAGCAATAAAAAAAATCGTAACACACATATGTAGCATGTACTCTTTTGTAGATGGCTTTGTGATCTTCCTGGGGTTTGTTTCATATTTTTAATAATAGTGTAATTCATATTTCATTAAAGGATATATAAAGTACCGAAAGAGAGGGGGAGAGAGATATGGGAGGTTGCTTTATGGTAAATATCAAAAGTTAAATTATTCATGACTCACTGGAGAGAGAGAGAGAGAGAGAGAGAGAGAGAGAGAGAGAGAGAGAGAGAGAGAGAGAGAGAGAGAACTCTTATGTTTACATGTATACCTTAAACTATCATCCTAAAAGACTACAGTATATTACTGGTATTGAGTCTTGGTATGAGAAAAACATAAATACTAGTACTGTACATATAAACTGCGTATATCAAGTTGGACTTACGAACAAATTAAGATACAAACAGCCGTCAGACCCCCCCATCTGATGACCAAATGTCTGCCATAGAAGAGCCGCGTCCAAAGTCAAGGAAGCCCAATTACGGTGGAATTGCCGTCCTCCTGAATATGGTGATTCAGAAGGGAGTCAGTTCAGGAGGACATGAAAATGGCCGTGAATCCACAAAAGGAGTACCCAAAAATCACCAACTGGAAGAAATTGGTAAAGTATACATGTGTGTTTCTTAATTAAAAAAGTCTTTTTTCATAATTTAGGATGGTTTGGGAATGTTTCACAGGGCTGCAACGGATTAAATCTATTTCAGTTAGTTTAAATGGGAGAAATTTGTTTGACATACAAGTAGATTGACTTATGAGCTAGGTTTCAAAGTGAATTGAACTTGTATCTCAAGGTATTACTGTACACTTCACTGAAATCACAAATTTTTAAACTAAACTGTATTTTTCCTAACTATACAAACCTGAGGTCCTTTACATTAGGAATTACTTTCAGCATAAGCTGGAACATGGCTGTTAAATTCTTGAAAAAGATGGTTAGGCAGTATAGGCAGGTAGGCCCGCCTGCCCAGATGTAAACACTCCACTTTGCCTTTCGGCCCAGGTTTCAGATTAAATGGGTGGCATGAGGTGGGCATTAATGTAAAGAACCTCAGGAATGTATAGTTAGGAAAAATACAATTTACTTCCAAAAATTGTGATTTGTTCCTACAGGATATACATACACTCAGTCTTCTACATAAAGAAGACTCACTGATTGGTGGGAGGAATGTGAGTGAGCCTCTAGAACTGACTGGAGTTCAGCACACCTGGGCTATTCCTCCTGGTCGTAAAAGCAAGGAGGAGTGCCCTGCCTCTGACAATTTGATCGGAGTATAGGAGCTGCATGATCAAGAGTCAGACTTCTGGGCCTTTTCCAAATGAGGGAGGAATCGTAACTCATCCGAAAAAGGGATGGGAAGAATATTTAGAATTGGAGGCATTATTGCAAAGTTCTGGGAAGGGTTTGCATTATTGCCAGTCTCCTTCCCCCCCCCCCCTTGCTAGAGGAAGAAGCAGGATTACTTCTATGATTCTGATAAGAAAAATAGAAAGGAAGCTCGATGTGCAAGCTTACCACATCAATCGCCCGACCAGCAAGTGTAAGTTCAAGTCCTATCCTCAATCTGAAGGAAGAGGAGTAGAAGGACGAGGAGGGGAAGGTGGAGAGGCCAGTCACGTTCGCATCCTTCTTACCTCTAGAACCACACACAATAGGCTAGATGCAACTTGTCCTCTTGAAGGAGCTGGGTAAGCAAACACAACCTGTGAGCATCCAACACCAGTCCAAGGAAAAGAAGTCCCAGAAGATCATGGAGGATTCAAACTCGTCAACAGAAGCCAAATGATTGTGCATCTGAGTCTCCGAGACACAGTCACAACATGGTACCTGCCTTTTGAAGGGTGATGTTGAGAATGAACCATGCAAATCGTCTACCTTGTTCGCCAACAATGTTGAGAGATGAGATGATGATTCTCGTGAGGCATGTGCATTTTAGACGAGAGTCAAATGCCTTCGAGAGATTGTGGTCTCTGTGATGGCAAGACAGAGGTTTCTCATCAGTAGTTGAATTCTCAGCCAGGAGAAACAATACTACTTAGTGAATGACTAAGTTGAATGTGGACCTGCATCTTCACAGTTGAACTGGAGAGAGGTGAACTCTCACGATTCTGATAGAAAAAGTCCCGTCAATGACACCAACCAGTGAAGATGGCTCTAATCCCTGGTGTTTTACAGAGTACTGAAAAAGTTATTCCGCTATTTCATTGCTGCTCGTGGAGAAAGTCGGTGCTTGCAATGAAGGCAGAGAGTTTTTCAGTATAGAAAAAACGGGGGTTCTATTGCCTGAAGAACTGCTTCTTGTGGGTTGGAACAGGGAGGACTTTCCTATTTACTCTGTAAGCAGAACTAGTCGGGTGGGGAATATGCAAAGTCTTCAGACTTCTGTTATACTGTGGGCTAACCATGGGGTAACAGAAAGATGGTAATGAATCTAGTGAGATATATCTGTCTGAAAATTCTCACAACGGAAAATGTGGAGCACAAAACATGAGCCTTATGCAAGAGTTCTGAGCCAACCATAGACCTAAGTCTGATTGCAGACCAGAGAGATTCGAATTGATAGTTAATCCTCGACAGAGGAGAAACAATACTAAGAGGAAATGTTGTGGTGTTATTGGTAGACAATACCACTAGTCATCTCAAAATCAAAACCAGACACTCTTGGGAGGCCCAAAAGGCTGTACTGAGTTTCAGGTTAATTAAGAGAAGGGGCTATTCGTCTCAGTCACATAGCAGAAGAATTAACTTAGCTATGCCCCTATTACTCAGATGATACAACTGATAACAGAAGCATGTTGCAAGGAGAATATACTAGTATATTCGTAGGTTCCTGTAAATCATGCTTCAGCCTAATTCTTCTTCATTCAAGAGACAAGAATAAGGACTGGAAGCAGACCTCCTTCATTCTCTAACGAAGAGAGCGAAGGTGAAGTTGTCCCGAAGTGAGACTTCTACAGTGACAACAGGACACCGAAGACGACTATACACTGTTTTTTTCCATCTGTCCATCCGCCTGTGGTGTTTTTGTATGGTAACACTGCGTCCCGGGCTTTAAATAGTTACGCTATGTGTAAGTTTTAGGTAAATAAAAGGATATCTGGGTGTACATTTGCAACTGAAAAGTGTTTTAATAATTTACTGAATGTGAAGTACACCATTAATATTTGAAATAGGATATTATTATTGTTGAATGTAAGCTGAATGTAGCTATCTAAAGCCCAGGACGCAGTGTTACCATACGGAAACACCACAGGTGGATGGACAGATGGAAAAAAACAGAGTATAGTTCAAGCCGAATTGGTTGTTCCCAAAACAGTAGCACTGGAGAGGCGTTCAAACTTCTTGGTGCTGTCCATCCTGAACAGATTGATGTATATTCGGTAAGATCCTAAGACTGAACCAAAAACACTGTCTCTCGAATTCGAACTCTGAGGAGTAGACTCCATAGAATTCCTCTTGTTTCCTTGTTCATTCCTGTGTAACCAGGAAGTAAAGGAAAACATGAGAGAAGGACCAACTGTTCTTGCCCACTCTCTTCTGCACTTTGGTTTGCACAAACACGAGCAAAAGTTGAGCAGAGTTAAATGTAGCAAAAGCTGGCGAGAACTTGCCACGCATCTATCTTCTCTGTGATTGAACCTCACAAAGAGGACTACACAGAGGACCCCCTCCTATCTCCTTCATTGACAGAAGATCCTTCCTCAACAACGTGGACAATCGTCCGGTGGGACCCTCAGATCCTTCCAGGAACGTAGTCCCCCGACGCTGAATCCTTTGGAGAGTACCCTGAAGGATCCCTCATATTCAATTCGCCCCACCCAGTGTAGCCATAGGAAGTAGAGGGAATAGGTGAGGAAGACTGGACACTCTCGCTCGCCTTGCTAGCAAAACTAGCAGAAGCGTGTCATGGGCAGCCATCAAGATGAGAGTCTAGGAAAGCGTTATCACCCTGGAGAAACACTTTCCTGAGAAGGGTTACCAAACTCTCGCACAGCAGAAAAAATGTTCGCCGCCAAGGAGACCAGTCGGTCATGCGAACGTGACCGAGGTCTGGGTAGGGTTGAGTGTGCATCTGACTGGAGAGGGCTGCTACCGTTCTCCGACGTGTCCAAGTCCTCGTTGAGGCTGAAACCTCTCAAGAAGACCAAATGGGGGACCACCTACTGATCTCACTGTGTGCACGGTCCCATGGGACCGTCACATCAACCCTGGGTACAGAGCAATCACCAGGAAGGCTTGAGTCACCTGAGCAACTCACTACTTTCTTCCACTCCATGCCTGAGTCGTGACGGTGAGTGGACTCAGCGTCAATAACTCTAGATGCATTTGAATCCGTAGATTTACGTGCACTGGGGGAAACTCGTGAATGAGTGCCCAACATGGAACTAGTCTTAGGGGCAGAACCTCTAGGACTAGCAGCAGAAGTGTGAACTGAACTTTGCGCTTCTACGGCTCCACACACTAGGCCCTGGGGACAACATGACAGTTCCTGTTCCCAAAGGAACAGGTGAGCCAGCAGAAGCTAAATTGCCTCCTCAGTTTGAGGAGGCAGACTCTTAGAAGTCCCCTGACGAGACTTCTTAGGGGGGAGACTACCTTCTTCTTCGGCAGGGAGGCTTAGAAGTCGAAGGGGTGAAGGTTGATGAAAAATATGATGATTATGAAGAAGATGACGACACTTGACCAGCTCTCTTCCTCCTTGACTTCTCCAAATTCTGCAAGACTTCTTCTACAGGATGAGGTACATTTACCAGCAGGAATAGTGTTAAAAATCACAGGGCGGCCCCAAAGTCATTGTCCATTGATGAAACTCTACAATAACAGTGGCAAATGAATATGATTTCCAGCAGGGGAACAGTACACACACTTGAGGGCTAATATCACAGCATGCTACAAGTCACAGGTACAATCCCAAGGTTACGATAGTCAACATGAAGAGACATCCAACCATCTACAGCTGTAATCAACTACCACCACTGTTAGCCTGTAAAAGAAAAAAAAATATGATTTAAAAAAAAATAGGGATACTCCTCTTGCATCCAAGAGTACTGCCCTCTGAAATGAGAGCAGATCCCTCAAACACCAACACCACAAGCCCCCTCCTCTATCTTCGTCCAATGAGCTAGCGAAAGGACAAAAGAGAAGAGGAAATACCCAAAGAAACACAAAGGACAAACCTCCAAAGTTCCCCTTGGTAATTCCCAAAGTGTAAGCGTAAATTTTGGAGAAATAAGTCTCATCCTGACGTTAAAGGGCGAAAATATGTATTAAGGGTATTACCATACCCTTGTCGCCAACTCTTAACACAAAGCAGATAGGTGGCTAGCAAGGCTATCACAAAAAGTGGGTTTGTATATTAATTATTAAAGTCAATGAATTATTAATACCAAACACAGTATATACATATTCATTCAAAATAAGAAAATAAAGATCCCACCAGGAAAATTGTAATTAACATCTGTTCCTTGGCATTCCTGCTTGCAGTGTTGCCGGTCACAGCTGGAAGGGCAGCTCCTAAGGGTGGGTCACTCCTCCAGCTACCAGGTATGACATTATGTGTGAAGGGGTCTCCTGATCTCCTTCCTGTCTCTGTGAATTTCTTTTTATCATGATATAGAGCAGGGCACATGTGGCCAACACTATTGACTCTGCAAGGTCAGGCTTGAGGCATATTGACGTTCCTCCTTTAACAGACCTCTTTGAGGGTAGGGCTTCATAAGATAATTCCACAGAGGGAAGGCATCATCACCAACCAGGAAACAGTCTACAGAAGAGCCATGACTTGTAAATGGCAGGGGCTCAGGTTGAGGAAGATTTCCTTCTTTTTTCAACAGCATTTCAACGAGACAGGTCTGGGCAAATACACCACCGTCCGACTCTGACTCAATGGCACCCATGTCCACATACAGGAACTTGTATGAAACATCAGCAATTGCAAAACCATGGAGTAGAACTTCTTGTAGTTGAAGTAATGCATACCACCAAGGGGAGGGTTATGGAGCCCGATGTGTTTGCCATCAACAGCTCCAATTACGTGGAGGAAGTTTCACAATTCCTCAAACCCCTGGGCAACCTCCTTCCAAGCCTCAGGTGTTTGTGGCACCTTCAGTTCATCATCTCCATACACAGAAACAATGGCCCTGCAGGTCTCTGGTACAATGTAGCTACTTGTGTTCTAGGCTACTTGGAATGAGTATTGCAGACTCTTGTATGAGTCACCCGTGGCGAGAAAAACTAGGGTGATAGTAACACGCAGGCCTGGCTCAATGGGTTATCTCCAGAATGTGAGTTTCTTCTGAATGAAGGGTGTGACACATTCAACAGTTTCATTGAAGAGATTCTTGTCAATCAAGGTAAAAATCTTGTACCGTTCCGGACTGTCGGTTACCAACTCCTCCATCAGGTTGTCACAGTGGCCTTGCTCCATTCCTTTTTGCAGGCACGGCCATGCCCAAACCCTCCTTGGCCTCCTCTGTTTCTTTTGTTTTTAACTTTAAATAACCTTCACTATTTTCACCAATACCATGACGTGCATATATTCGACAATGACAGGCAACAATTCTCTACAATGATTGCTTGCTGTAGCTAAAAATGCACGAATTTCATCAAGTTCTCCATGTTGATTCAGAATTTGGGTGGCAGTAATTGTCGATGTTGCAGTGAGGTGACAGTGACTGTCATAACATGTGTTCATCTCTGCCCTTTTATAGCTTATGTTTAACCACCGCAGTATGCGAGGACATCGTAAGGGTGATGTAAGGCTGTAATGCACCACTTTACATGTATATGGTATATGTATATTGGTGTTACATGCCCTGCCAAGCACTACTTTTGGTGTGCCGCTGCTTGTCGGCCCAGTCCTGGTAAGCATCACGTCATGCTTGCACGGTGTGTATGTTTGTAGCACATTATAATATATTCACTTTATATACATCGGCCTGTGTCACATATATCCAGTTGATTGTAGCTATTTTACCCTGCGTATGGCCACATATCACATACGTGCCCTTGATACGTGAAGTACGAACAGAACATAAGGCTGTATAGAGAGAGAGAGAGAGAGAGAGAGAGAGAGAGAGAGAGAGAGAGAGAGAGAGAGAGAGAGAGAGAGAGAGAATTTTTTTTTATAACTCATTTGCGATTTTTCTGGATATTTGGCACGGTTGTCTATAAGGAACGCACGCGATCTATTCAAAAAAATTACCACAAGTTATTTATTTTTACTGAATCTCTAGTGGCAGACTCTGACTTACATACACTAACAAAAGGTTACAAAAAGTCTTCTAATCGCAAGCACGTTTTCTGAAATTATTCAGGCATTAGTTGCTTTTACACATCAATGTTTTATAAGGGTGGGTTTATAAAAAAAAATGTAAAACAGTTTAGGTAATTCTAATCCATCATCAACATTATGAAGTGTTGTGTTATTCCGTTTAGAAGAAACAAACAGACTTACAGAGTTGAATCATAGTATAAGCATTTGTGCAAACAAAAATGAGGATGCTCAGGTAGATATTGGGATCTCGCCCTGTAAAAGGCTGGGAAATTAGGAAATTAGAGGTGCCTGGGAGGTCAAGATTACTGATACTATAAGAGTCAAAAGATTACTGATAGTATAAGAGTCAAAACTGGTATGAGCATGTGGCAGGGGTGAGTGAGGGGAAGGAGTGAAGAGGGCTTGGGTCAAGCTTGCTAAGGGTATGTTGTTTATGACTAAGTTGGAGTTATGCCAGCACAGACACTTGTTCATAGAGCAATGGTATGGGCAGAAGATCAAGAGGGAGACAAAGAATTAGATGGTATGAGAAAGTGAAGGCAGACGTGATAAGGATTTAGTGTAGAAATATGCTCTCAGTGGAAATAGTTGGAGGAAACGCACCAGGGTAACTGGCCCCTTAGGAGAGAAACACCAAAGGGGAAGAATGAAGAAGATAAACATTTGCACAAACACACCATCTTTGACTAAAGAGACTCACAAGAAACTACTGAGGTGCGGGCTCTGAAATCCGTTGTCATTATGAATAGAAAGCCGTAGAAATTTTGGTTATGCAGCATATTGGAGATTAAACCCTACACCATAATAGAAACGACTATGATTTCAACCGAGCTCTTACGTTCATTGTAAAAGCTTCTCCCTGAATTATTTATAAGCAGAAAACACGAGGTGCTATATTAAAACATAGAGGAGTGACTGTTGTCATTGATTAAAACGTTGCCTATCTTATTGTTTTCCTTAAGATTTCTGACCGAGTGTGCATTTGATGGGGATCAGGTCTTTACATTGACTGGTTGCATATTTGGAGATCGCTAATTCTGTTGATATTCCATGTTATTTCGAACGGTACGTTTGTTTTCTGGACTTATTAGCACCTTCTTGAATGAACAGTCAGCATCTTCAAACAATGGTGCATTTGTTGACAAGCGGACTTGTCTCATATCATTGTTACAAATAAAAGGTTGAAAAAATTGACCAAATGCTCTACCATGATCGGAAGAGTCAATTCTCAAGACATAAAATCCTCGTTGACGTGAAAATGGCTTCACAAAAGGTCAGCCTCCCCTGATATATTATTACAGCTCATTTTTCTAGGCAAGATTTCCTTACCCTGAGAAACGCCAGAATTCCCAAGCGGTCTTTGTTGTCCCTAGCTCCAAGGAGGACTAATTCCAACACGGAATGGCTCTCACCGGATAGTGCATTATAAATTAACCTATTATTTTTCATTCTGGCAAACTGGACAAAGCATAAGCATTCATTAATGTCTCACGTACAACGACTGAACATGGAAATCTGAAAACAGAAGGTTTGGACATTAATCCATTCACCATGACATGATACCGAAACTTGGATATGATCAAGCCCAAGATATACTCTGCGACCGAACACAAGAGAACCTCAGGTATTGTATATCTACATCTATGTGTGTATTCAACTCTTTCTTTTTCTATCACATCTTTTGTCACTGAAACACTAATTAAAGGATATTCATGAAAATTTCACAATGATGTCCAAAGTAAAGAATAATTCCATGCAAAATTATACTGAAGCAATCTTCATTAAGTATTTGTGTTATCTGACTCAAATTAAATGTTCAGATGTACTATTAAGAGAGGAGAGCTTCCGAAAGAGTCCAAAGAAATGTCCTACCTGCACCAGCAACAAAATCTCTGTATGACGCCCAGTAGGAGTATTGTGTGGCATCCCAGTCAAACATAAGCCTTGAGAACAAGTAGTACGGAGGATCTGCAATGGGAAGATGAATATAATCAGTTTCTAATGTAGTATTTATACACCGACACAGTTTTGGTGAGACTTAAGGAAAGACAAAACTATGGCATGAAATATGAAAGATAATTCTAAACTAAGAGATATTGACTTTCACTGACAGGCAGTGTGATTTCAAACAAGGCTTAAATTAATATTGCTCATTTTTGTTCAGAATGTACTACATAATTTAAATACGGCCAAGTTAAGAAAGAATCATGGACAAATTAGCATTCCCGTAAGAGCTCTTTTAGAAAAATAAAAAAAAGCAAATGAATTGTAAAATAGTATTAAGGGAGTCAGTACTTGAAGGAATATTATGATCCAATCATCTAGTCTAACTATATGTTAAATAATGAAATGCTAAATTGGTGTTTATTGTCGCAAAAAGTATTTTACGCAGCTTCCTTAATCACTTCCAATGGGAAGATTCCTTTCGCCCAATATTCTTTGTGCCAGAAGTTCAGCTAAATAATATTGACATGTTTAATCTCAGTTATTATCAAACAAATAAAACAAATCCACAAGCCAAACTGTTACAATCATAGCACACATACACGGAAGCGTCTGGTCTCTGGAAAAACTACGATCATAACTTGATGAACATCCAGATTGTGAGTCCTGTGATTAAACTACTGTTCTCATCAACTACGACTCATTAAGAATAATGGCAAAGACTTAGCAAAGCCCACCACGTCCTTTGCCTCCACTGTTTGCACCCAAAACATAAGCATTTAAGTTACATTTCGAAATTTAGTATTTCGAAATTTATTAAGACGATTTATTTTCATTTTCATCAAGTTTCAGAACTTCCCGGTGAAGAGAGAAACACAATGACAGATTATAAAACGATGCAAATCCTATGCATCTGTTTCATATGAAAAATCATATGCTACAACAACCTCTCTGGGTAATCCATACTGATGAGGCAATATCTATACATATAATATATATAATATTATATTATTTATAATATATATATATATATATATATATATATATATTTATAATATATTTAGTATATAATATATATATATCTATATATATATATATATTATATTATATATATATATATATATATATATATATATATATATATATATAGATATATATATATATATATGTAGGATCTACTGGTCACTTTTTTACTAGATACATTTGCAACTCTTAACTTCTCGAATCCAGATTGGATCTTCAGGCTTTGTAGTGACAAGCGCATTAAAAAATGAGCAAAGAATTCAAGAAGTTAAGAGGGCATTGTGGTTATTTTCAGAATTAGTTTCAGTAATACTCAGACTATAACTGGAAATCTAGATGTATTGTACTGCAAACAAAATCACAAGTCAAAATTTTATTAGACGGTACAACATATTAAACTTTGAGAATTGTCAACAGTATTCAAAGAAGTCTCCAGCTTGAGAAGCAGTAAAATTGAAAGTGAAATGTCTCAAAAATGTATGTAACCTTTACAGAATCATTTGCATCAATATGGTTACTTTATAGGTAATTATTTTTCTTCAAGTGTATACAATTAAACTTGGGGCCATCGTTCTTGTAACAAAGAACTGATCATTGGCTACATTTTCTGCACTCAATACTGTATTCATACAAAAATAAATCTGCAGTTATCTTAGCTGTAAAATCTCACAGTCCATAAGATTCCAATGACAATTTAGTTTTTAATCTATTATATCAGGGTGTTCTCAACCTGGGGTACTCATACCCTGTGAGAGGAATTTTGAGGGTACTCGACAGGTTTTTCAAAATACTTCAGTTTTGAATAACTGCAAATGTGTTTGTAGAAAGTATTTTCCTGATATCACATACTCAGATAGCCAACTCATTCGAAATTCACTGAAGATGGACCCTAGATCCCTTCCAGATGAATTGCGAGAATTCATTGACTCAGTCAATGACTTAACTGTAAAAGACTCTTTCGATAGTTTGTCTTTGACCAGCCTCTGGCCAACAATGGAAGGTTCTTATTCTGCTTCAGCAAAGAATTGTGTACGGATCCTCTTGACGTTTCTTTCTACATACCACTGTTAGTGAACAGGGATTCACGGTATAGAGGAGTGATATGGTAGTTACATTTGACAACATCTTCGAGGGTTGCTGTCGAGAGAGAGAGCATAAGTGATAGATGGATAGTTAATGATGGTTTGCTTGTTGGGCGACCGTTTTGGGTTGTCTGCTGGCGCAGTTGCCGGGTCAGTCAGTGAGTCAGTCTGTGATGAGAAATCGAAGAGGACAGAGATAAGGCAGTCTATTGATAGTCAGTTGTTGAGTGATTTGATTGATTTTGATATTGTATATTTGTTGTGCATGTGTCTGTATGGTTGTTGTTGAGCTAAAGAGTGTCTGTTGTATTTGATTTTGTGTTTTGATGTTTGTGAGTAGTTTGTTGGACAGTGTTGGTGGTTGTTCGTGTATTGATTTGTCAAGTTGCCTTTGATGATGGTGTTGTTTGTGCATTGAGTTGTTGTATTTGTTATGTTGTTTTCGAGTTGTTGGTACTTGTTTGTGTAGTGATTATGTTGTTTTTTTTTGAGTTCTTGTATTGTTTTGGTGCTTGTCTGTCTTTGTGTATTGAATTCTGCGGTTTTTGTCTCTCAACGACTGTATCCAGCGGACGGTACAGCGTCTCGCCCTGAGTGTCTTGAGTCTAAGGCAAGTACATGTGTTTGTGTTGTGTGTGTTCTGTATCTTGTTAAGCCAATTTTCCAGCATGTATTAGTAACGTAAAGGGAAAAGTGTGGTTGTGGGAAATTTGTCAGTCAGAACGATTAATGTAAACATGGGAGATCTTGTTGTTTGCTTTTGTTTTTTGCTTGTGACTCCGCCACATTATTTTGGGGTCCAACATGGGGCTGCTGGTGTGGCAGCTGCAGGACGATTGGTGTAGTGAGTTGTGTGATTGGTAAAGAAAGTAAGTATGGAATGTTTGACTGAAGTGGAGAGGCTGAAGAGGAGTTGCAGTTGTTGAGGGAAGCTAAGAAAAGAGTGGAAGAAGAGTACAGGAGGATTAGGGTTGAGAATGAGGAGTATAGGAGGGAATTGGAAGGGTTGAGAGGAGCGATGAGGAGTGTAGAAGAGGGAATGAAAGAGGAAGTGAAAGAGCCCGAGCAGCAGATGGTTGAGAGGATGGATGAAAAGTTGGAATAAGGATTTTTTGGAGAGGGAGCTGTCTGGATGAAAGTACAAGTGATGAAGGTGATATAATTGTAGTAACTGAGTGTCATGGTAATTGCCTTATAGCAAAGAATGATAAGTTAAAGGAAAGGAAAATGCATCTTCTTCGAGTAGGTCTGCTGCAAGGAGGCATTCGCGCACATGTTGGAGGTGCCTATTCTCATGATGGTTCGAGAATCCCCAGGTGTGTTACAGAAACTCAACAGGCGCTGACGTGTCGCTAGAAACACTGCAACATTTCGTCGAGATCCTTCTAAAAAGATCCTGTCGGGAGTCTGTGACGTTTGCTGGTAGTCCCCACCCCGAGATTGCCGTATATATACGACTGACGAAGTCAGAGAGCAAAGAGCAGATCATCAGTGAGAGATCATCAGAGAGAGATAAGAGAAGAAGGAACAGACGAAGGATAAGAGAGGAAGAAGGCGCTCGAGAGAGTGGGGTCGGATTCGAGTCAAGTTGTCCTGTCAGAGAGAGCGACAAAGATTTTCCGACGTTGAGCAAGCCTTCAGAGAAGAAACGTCCTACAAGTTGGTTTTGAGGAGTAACCTGCCCTTCGAGTATCAAGAATAGACATTTTTTTCTGCAGTACGGAGTCAAGAAGACATCTATAGTTATACAACCCTCCTTTGTGAAGCCATCGCTTCGAGCATTGATTTTCGACAGCTGCAAAACTGGCCAGCAAGTATTTCATTACCTCACTTCTTCCCCAGTTCACATACTGTAAAAGTTCATTTTTGTTATGTAAATAGGAGAAATCATTCTGCATTTATCTTTGTTAGCAAGCTTGTAAATAAACTTTTGTTCTGTTTGTGTTTCTCTCTACATTCGTATCACCAGTTTACACAGTTGGTGTTGAATCCTTTTTGTTTATTATGATATCGAACCTGTAGCGGACCTCTGGGTGTCCATGACATAATTGGCGACCTTGCTAGGCTATTCGGCACCGTAACATTGAAACAGGGAGAATATAGAAAGAACCAGAATGAGTGAGATGGTGAAAGAGTTTATTGAGTCTGGTAAGCTTCTAGGTCTAGAGGAGAATGATCTCCGTGAGTATGTTGAAAGGAAAGAAAGAGAAAAGTAGGAGAGAGATGAAAGAGCAGCTGAGAGAGAAGTAATGAAAATGCAGCAAGAGAGAGAAGTAATGAAAGTGCAGCAAGAGAGAGAAGTAATGAAAATGCAGCAAGAGAGAAATGTTGGTAATGCAGCAGGAAGAAAGAGAGAAAGAATGTATGCATGAGCAGGAGGAAAGAGAAAGAACGTATGCATGAGTTGGAAATCGCTCGGTTAAGGCAAAGTACTCTTAGCAGTCAGACAGGCGAGAGCGAAAGTGGAGCTGATGGTTTAGGTATGAGTGCAGTGCTGAAATTCGTACCAAAGTTTGATGAGGAAGATGTAACGACATATTTCATGTGTTTTGAGAAGTTAATGGAAAGAGTAGGTTCTCCTAAAGAAATGTGGACTCTATATTTACAGTCAGTTTTTAGTGGTAGGGCACTTACTGTGTATAGTTGCATGTCTAAGGAGGAATGTGGTGATTATGATCTTGTGAAAGAAACTGTTCTTAGCGCGTACAGGTTAGTGCCCGAGGCGTTACCGCAAGAAATTTAGAAGTTTGAGAAAGGACGAGAATATTACGTATGTAGAATACGGTAAGAGGTTAGGAAGGCTGTTTTTTGATTGGTTAACTTCTGCTAAAGCTGAGAACTTTGATGGTTTGAAGAACTTAGTATTGTTAGAAAACTTCAAAGTTAACGTATCCCCTGAGATTAATCTTTATATAGCAGATAGGCGAGAAGTATCTTTTGCAGGAGCAACTAGGTTAGCAGACGAATATAGTTTGACTCATAATTTAAGTGTCAGTATGAAGCGAAATGATCCTTCGTCTGGTAGAGTACAAAACAGTAAAGGTTTCTGTTCTAGTATTAGCAATACGAGTAAAAGTGACTACTCCTGTTATGCATGCGGAAAACCTGGTCATACATCTAAGGTTTGTAAGACTAAAGTGGAATCTAGTGGCTCAGAATTAACTTGTTTCCGATGTAATGGGAAAGGGCATTTAGCGAGAAATTGTGCAGTAGAAAGGAAGGATGGTAAGAAACCAGTGTCTCTAGTTAACCTTTCGTCAATAGGAATGATGTGATGAGAGAAACTAGGAAATTTTTTGGTGAATTTCTGTCAAAAGGAGTAGTTTCCTCTCTTGGAGGAGTAGATTCGAGAGAAGTAGTCTTGCTTCGAGACACAGGAGCTGCTGTCTCACTGATTAGGAGAGAGAGTGTGTGCCAGACAGGGCGGAAATCAATATGGAAGAAAAAGTCATGTTAGGTGAATTTCCTAACACTTGTGTTCTTTGTCCTTTGTTGAAGTTGAATTTAGAAAGTCAGGTAGTGTCAGGATGAGTGAAACTAGCAGTTGTTGACAGTTTGCCCATTGATGGCGTTGACATTATTGTCGGTAATGACTTAGCTTTATCCAAGAATGTGAATCTTGTTGCGAGTGAGATTCCAGTGCCTGAAATGGTAGTAACTAGGTCAGGTTTAGATACAGACATAGACTACGTTCATAATTTGTTCGTGGATTTGAATGAGTGTGAGTTCTTGGATTCGAACGAGTGTGATAGAGGTGGCGAGGTTGATCTAGGAGTGAGTGTGGCTGAGAAACCTGACTCTATCGTTGACAGTGATAGCCAAGCAGAAGGTGTGGCTGTTGAGAGTAACGTAGTCGATGTAGTGGAATCAAGTAATAGTTACAGTGATGAATTAGGCACTAACCTTTTGAATAAGGATGAGCTAATCAAGTTTCAAAGAGAGGATGAGACACTAACCCAAATTTTTTAATGTGAGCTGGATGATGATCTCGAGAATGTGTGTAAGGAAACATTTTATTTAAAGGACGAAATTTTTCTGTCCTTATGTTTGGCCTAAGTCAGGTAGTCAAGAGGAAATCACCGAACAATTAGTGGTTCCCAGGAAGCTTCGTGAGTTAGTTTTGAAGTTAGCACATGATGAGCAAGGACATATGGGAGTAAATAAAACTTTCAGGCGTATTAGTAGGCCGTACTTTTGGCCTAAAATGAGGAGTGACATAAAGAGGTATGTTTTAAGCTGTCAAGGATGCCGAATTGCCGGGAAACCGAATCAAGTAATTCCCAGAGCTCCGTTGCGTAATATTCCTTCAGTAGGTGAACCTTTTGAGAATGTAGTTATCGATATGGTCGGACCGTTGCCTAGAAGTAAGGGAGGGAGTATATATTTGTTGACAATCACTGATAGACTAACCAGCTATCCAGAGGCGATACCTGTAAGATGTTGTACGCGAGGACCGTAGTTAAACGATTGTTAGATTATTTTTCTAAGTTTGGTCTGCTTCGTACTATACAGAGTGATAATGGTAGTAATTTTGTATCCAAATATTTCAGGGATAGAATGAAAGAGCTAGGCATTAAGCTCATAACTTCCACACCTTATCATCCCGAATCACAAGGCATTGTGGAGCGGTTTCACCAAACGTTAAAGAGTTATTTACGAAAACTGTGTCGTAACTTTGAATATGACTGGGAAGAAAAGTTACCTTTTGTTCTGTTGGCTTTAAGGTTGGCACTGAACGACACTACAGGATTTAGTCCTTTCGAGCTAATTTTTGGTCACACCGCTAAAGTTCCTTTGGAAATGTTAAAATGTAACTTAATACTTAAAGATTATAGTGAGGACTACATAACTAATCTAGAGTATTATAAAAACAATCTAAGGGATGCTTGGCAACTAGCGAAGGAGAACGAGAGTAAAAGTCAAGGGGAGACTAAACGGAAACATGATCTTAGAGCGAAAGACAGAGGTTTCTGTGCGAGAGATCAAGTTTTAGTACTAGTCCAGAAAGAAGGTCCCACCTTATCTTATAAGTTTGAAGGTACTTTTTCAGTGTTAGAGAAGAGGGGAAATCTACATTATTTAATCGATATGGTTAAGAGTAGAGCAAAGTGGATGCATGTAAATTTGCTTCAGAATTATAAAGAACACCCCGTGCCATGGCCACCGGCCGTGCCGTAGTAACGGTGTCACACAGAGGAATTATTAGATTTGAAAAAAACGCAAGAGGTGTTTTAGTATTTCCAAGTTTTTAATCAGACTTCAGAAAACGAAAAATTAAGAGGAAAGGATAATGTTATAGCTGATAGCTTCTCTAGGGATTTTTCAGAATGAGTAGCCTGATAACCGTTTTCTGTTTTGGCATGAGTGGGTGAGTGAATGAAGAAGTGTGTGTGTTAACTGGATTAAAGCTTTATGCAGAACTGTTCCCCTGCTGTTTGATTCTTGTTTCTTCAAAAAAAATAATAAAATCAGTTGATTTCATTTTTTGGGGGGGGGAACGTGTCATGGTAATCGCTTTATAGCAAAGAATGATAAGTTAAAGGAAAGGAAAATGCATCTTCTTCGAGTAGGTCTGCTGCAAGGAGGCATTCGCGCATGTGTTGGAGGTGCCTGTTCTCATGATGGCTTGAGAATCCCCAGGTGTGTTACAGAAACTCAACAGGCGCTGACGTGTCGTTAGAAACGCTGCAACATTTCCTTGAGATCCTTCAAAAAAAGTTCCTGTTGGGAGTCTGTGACGTTTGCTGGTAGGCCACCCCCCAGATCGCCGTATATATATGACTGACGAAGTAGCAGAGAGCAGATCATCAGTGAGAGATCATCAGGGAGAGATAAGAGATGAAGGAACAGACGAAGGATAAGAGAGGAAGAAGGCGCTCGAGAGAGTGGGGTCGGATTCGAGTCAAGTCGTCCTGTCAGAGAGAAAGTGACAAAGATTTTCCGACGTTTAGCAAGCCTTCAGAGTAGAAACGTCCTGCAAGTTGGATTTGAGGAGTAACCTGCCCTTCGAGTATCAAGAATAGATATTGTTTTCTGCAGTACTGGGTCAAGAAGACATCTAGAGTTATACAACCCTCCTTTGTGAAGCCATCGCTTCGAGCATTGATTTTCGACAGCTCCAAAACTGGCCAGCAAGTATTTCATTACCTCACTGTTTCCCAAGTTCACATACTGTATGAGTACATTTTTGTTATGTAAACAGGAGAAACCATTCTGCATTTATCTTTGTTAGTAAGCTTGCAAATAAACTTTTGTTCTGTTTGTGTTTCTTTCTATATTCGTATCCCCAGTTTCAACAGTTGGTGTTGAATCCTTTTTGTTTATTATAATATCGAACCTGTAGCGGATCTCTGGGTGTCCGTGACAGTGAGGATAAGAAAGAAGGGAGACAGGATAAGGATAGGAATGAGAATAAGGATAAGAAAGGGCTTGAGAAGAAGAAGAAGAATAAGGGAAAGAAAGTTAGTAAGGATGATAGACAGGATGTGAAAGGAATTGAGAATGTTGGGAAAAAGGAAGAGTAAGGAACAGAATAAGAGTGATTTAGATAGGGGTAAGTGGGAATTAGTAGGTAGGAAGAAGAAGGGTAAGAAAGGTATGAATAAAAGTATGGATGTGAGTATGGAAGTAGATTTGTTATATTCAGAGGGTAAGAAAGGTCAGAATGGAAGTAGTGAAAGTGAGAGTGAGATCAAGCAGCAATTGCGAAAGGCGGTGTATATGAGAGAGGTACCCCAATGTGAGAAGTATGAGGAATATGGTAGTAGGGGACTTTTTTTTTTTTTTAGAAAGCATAAGAAGTATTGTGTGGCTAAGTATGGAGATAACAAGAGAGTTTGGGCAAGAGAGTTAGGTAGTTTTTTAACAGGATTTTTGTTGAGTAAGAACAGGGTAATGATGAACATAGGGAATATGCCATATGAGAGTGTGAAAGCCAGGATTGTGGAACAGGCAAAGAGGATAAAGAGTAGTGCTATATATAGGAGAAAGCATGATTTTGAAGAGGCAAGAATGTTGATGAGCCATTGTCAGTGTATGTGTGCAGGTTAGAAACATTAGCTAAGAAAAAAGTTTGGAGACAAGGGAATAAGGAGTTAGGGAGGAAGTTGTTAGCGACTGTGCCTGAGACTGTGTATTAATTTATAAATCTGAAACGTAAGGAGGAAATGAGATGGACGAATGAGAGGTTAACGTGGAATGATATTTTAGAGATAGTTGGGGATTACAAGCTAGATAGGTGTATGAAAGAGAGTAGAAGTGTCAACATCAGGACCTAAGTAAATGAGGGTATGCCAAAGTTTAAGAGCTATAGGGAGGAAGTTTTAGAAGGGCCGAGACAAATGGCAGAGCAAGTAGTTGATAGGACCGTTAGAGCAAGTGGTGTAAGTGTGGTGAAACCTAAGAGATAGAAGTGCAAGTGTTGGAAGGTTAGGGTCAGTTAGCTGTGAGCGAGAGCAGGAGTGTTATAGATGTGGAAAGCCAGGACACAAGAAGAATGAGTGTCAGTGGGCGTTAGGAGCGTGCTTTGGGTGTGGGCAAATGGACCATTTAGTGAGTGAGTGTAAGAAAGATAGGGGTGTTAAGTGTTACAGGTGTGGATAGGTAGGGCACATAGCGAGTGGATGTCGGGGTACCTGTGTGAATGTGATTTGTGGTAATTGCAGGAAGAATGGACATTATGCTAGGATGTGTTGAGAGCAAGGAGCAAAATGTGTTGAATGTGGAATGGATGGTCATGTAGCAAGTGTGTGTAGATGGAAGAGTGAATCAAGCTAGCAATTCGGAAAACTAGTTAAAATGGGGATTCAGTTGGGTGGGTCCTCTGGTATGTGAACAGTGAGTGATGCATGTTGCATGGAAAAGGGTTTGGTAGTACAGCACATGCGCGTATGAGCGTGCAAGTGAAGTGCAAAGGGACGTGTTTGATTCCTTTGACTGATACCTGGTGCAGTGTATATATTCTTTTTGAGAACAGATGTGACAAGTTAAGGAGTGAATGTGAAATTAGGGAATGTAAAGAGGAGGTATGAGGAATAGGGAATTTAGGTATGCCTGTGGTAGGGGTGGTATGTGAGAAAATGGAAATTGATAGGGTAGCAATGGATGAGTGATTTATATGTAGTTGAAGGGATGAATGATAAGTATGATATGCAGCTAGGGTATAAGTTTTTGAAGAAGTGTGGGATGGTGGTCCACCCAAGTATGAATGTGATTGAGTTGAAGATGAAAGGGAGTATACGAGGGAATATATATTTGGGTAAGGATGGAAGGGTAGACAGTAAAGTATGGAAGGGAGGGCCATTGGTTACGAAAGAGGATGTGAAAGTGCCACGCACGTAAAGTCAGGGAAGTTGTTAGTGTGAAAGTTGCATGGCTGGATAGTCTTGGGATTGACAACGGTGACAAGTGTGAGTATGTAGTTGAAGATGTATATGTGAGCAAGTTGGTAAGAGCAAGTGTGCATGTGTACAACATGATCTTAGACATGGGGAATCCTCGGGTTTTTGTGGCTTCCTTGCCAAGTGGTAGGAAGAAGCGAGTGCAGGGTATACATGAAGGTGATTGTGTGGGGTTGCTATACATGTTAGTGAGTACGGACTACGAAAGGTACATCTGGGTATGGCAGGTGATGACAGGTAGTGTGGAGGAAGGTGATAGTTGGAAGTATGATGAGCTGAGAGAAAGAGTTAGGATGGATGAAAATGTTAGTGATGATGACAGGGAGCGATTGACGCGGATGTTCTGGAATAGGTGGGGTGTGCTGAGCCATGGAAATGAGAATTTTGGGGGATCTAAGCTTCCTGAATTTAAAATAGTTTTGGAAGATGATGCCCCCATATATCAGCGTTCCTGCCACTTTTCCGCGCTTATTACACGAGAGATTGGGGAGCATTGTGAGGAACTTGAGAGAGTGGGAGCGATAGAGAGGAGCGAGAGTGACTGGAATAGTCCCATAGTCCCAGTACGCAAGCCGGATGGAAATCTGAGGATGTGTGTATATTATAGAAGGGTGAATGAAGTGACTGTGAAGGAGCGATTCTCGATGAATGTGGTGTCTGATTGTGTGTACAAGATGCATGGGATGAGAGTGTTTACCAAATTAGACCTGGTAAGGGGCTACTACCAGATGCCTCATGAGGGGACCAGGCCTGTTACAGCTTTTTCAAGTGGTAGTTGTCACTACCAGTTTAAACATTTGAGTTTTGGGTTGGCTAGTGCGCCTGCTACCTTCCAAAGAGCAATGGATGTAGTTTTGACTGGGTTTGATAGAAGGAAGGTGACTTTGTTTAAGGATGGTATTTTGATTGTGAGTGAAACTGTTGAAGAGAATATGGAATTGCTTGAGAAGGTGCTAGAGTGCTTGGAAGAGGTTGGAGTGAAAGTGAAGGTTGAGAAATGTACGTGGTTGGCTGGGGAGGTAGAATTTTTTGGCCATAAAGTAAATACGAGTGGCGTAAGGAAGAGTGAAAAGTTTGTGAGAAAAGTAAGGGAGTTTCCATGCCCAGGTACTGTGTGTGTGTTAAATGGTTTTTTGGGTTTGAGTTTGGGAGGAAGTTTGTTAGGGATAGTTCAGGTATAGGGAAGCCATTGACTGAATGGACAGGGAAAAAAAATTGCACTAAGCTGAGGTGGTATGAGCGAATGGAGGGAGTATTTGAGAGATTGAAAGAAAAGGCTGCTAGAGATATCACCTTGGCTTTTCCAGACTATAGTGAAGATGCCAGTAAGCTTGAGCTCTATACTGAGTTTAGCATGGGAGGGTGTTTAGTGCAGATGCAAGAGGTGAATGGGGAGGAACAGTTGGGAAAAATTGCGTGAGTAAAGCTTTTAATAAAGCGGAGCGGAAGTATTCAGTGGGTGAGAAGGAGCTTACAGCTATAAGGTTTTGTGTTAAAGCGCTGAAAGTGTTTTGTATGGGGTGAAATTTATCAAAAGGATGGACCATCGGCCATTGGTATATATAATCAAGAAGGAAAATGTGAATGCTAGGATCGCGAGGACGATTGAAGATTTGAGCGAGTTTGATTTTAGATAAGAATATGTGAAAGGGAGTAAAAATGTGATTGCAGATATGATGTCTAAGATGCATGGTAAGGGCGACGTTATTGTGAAACGTGACTGGAATACAAGTAGTGTACCTGAGAGTCTAGTTGTAAAAGAGATGTTTGAAGAGGATGACAGTGTGTGTGAATGTTTGTTTTCAGCATTGAAAGACTTGGTGAGTAAAGGTCTGGTTGAAGAGGTACCTGGTAGTGCGAATGAGTTGATGAGTGATGTGAAGAAGAAAGTGGTGTATACGGAGGAACAGGGTGAGAAGAGGAAATGTTGCATAAATTGTTGTTAGCAGTACCTGAGTTGTTTGGAATAAAAGTGTTTTTGTACTTTGGATGGGACAGACCGGTTGAGTATCGAGGATGGGTGAATACAAGTAGTGAGCATGGGTTTTGATGATTCAGTGTGGGGAACATGGTTGTAATTGGTTGGTTAGAGAAGAGGATTGTGGAAAGGATCTGAATCAGAAGTATGGAAGTGGGGAGATAACTGAAGATGATTGTGATATGGATAACAAGGTGGATGCAGCAGTGAATGTGTGTATGCATGGGACTCAAGGAAAAATGGTGACGTTTACCAGAGTAAATGATAGTGAGTACTATAGTTTAGTTGATACAAGGGCACAAGTAGTAAGTGAACTTGAGAGATGCCATTGGGAAGTGAAAAGGCAGTGTACGAGTGTAAGAATACATGGGTTAGGACAAGGAAGTGTTTTATTACAGGAAGAGGTAAAGCTAAAGGTTAGGTTGGGAGATTTTGAAGTAATACATAACCTTATAATATGGGAGAAGATGATATGCCAGCTTGCTGTTTGATAAGGATAGATTTTTTGAGGATGCACAATGTAAGTGTAGATATAGGGAACAGGATTCTTAGAAAATGGGGTAGCAAAATAGCTAGGATTCAAGATAGTAGCAAAATAGTTAGGATTCAAGATGGTAATGTGTTTGTAGCAAACTTTGTGGGTATGATTGATATTGCTAGAAGTGAGAATGGTTTATAGAGTGAGGAAGAGATTGAGGAAATGCAAGATAAGTGCTTGGAGAGAAGTATGTTGTGGCAATGTGTTTTGGGAGTAGTGCATGTGGAAGATTGGCTGTGTGAGTTGGATATGAATAAGAGAGTTGCTAAACAGTTTGTAGTGTGTAAAAATATAGTGTACTTCATACATCAAGAAGCGATGTACGACAGTGAAGTGTATGTGCCAGTGTTTTCTGTTGAGACAGCTGTGAGTATGTGTTTGTTGGTGCATGATCGGTTTGGTCACATGGGGAAGAATAAGTTATGGGAATGCATGAGAGAGAGATTGTACGCACCTGGGTTAAATAAAATTTGTATGGATGTAGCAGTTACATGTGAAGACTGTCAGAGGAGAAAGTATCAGTGTGTGCATGCGAGTCTGTCTGTGTTGCAATTGCAGATGAAAGGGCCATTTGAAATGCTTGTGACTGATTGTGTTTCGTTACCAAAGACTGCGAGAGGACCTGTGGGAATGATTGTGAGGGTGAATCACATGAGTAAATTTGCCTATAAGGTCCCCATTAAAGACAAGAGGAGTGGAACATTTGCGCAAATGGTGGGGCAAGTGATGTTGCCAATGTGTGTGTGTAAGCCTGCTATGATGTTGAGCAATAATGGACTTGAGTTTGTGGGATGGGAGTTTGAGGAAATGTTGAGAGAAGGGGGTATTGTGCATGTATATTCTACTCCGTATATGCCCAGTGCAAATGGATGAAAGGATGGTTAGAACAATGACTGAGATTTTGTAAATGATGAGTAAATGTGACAATGATTGGGATATGTATGTAGGACGTGCAGTGTGGGTATACAATGTCACACTGCAGAAGAGTATAGGTATGTTTCCTTGTAAGTATGTGTTAAATTTTGAGAGGATTATTAGGCCGCGGTTGGGGTTGGGTTTGTCAGAGAGTGATTGGGATTTGTGGAAGAAAGCGGGTGAAAAGTTTCAAATTTTTAAGATTGGGGATAAAGTGTTGAAAGAGGTGGTTGAGATAGGAAGAATGAATGTGAATAAGTTAAGGGAGAAATTTGAAGGGTCTTTTAGAGATTTTGGAAGTGGGGTCGAGTGGACTGAATTATGTTTTGGGGAAATTGCGAGTAGATGGGGGTATGGATGAGATTAGGGCACACCATAACCAGCTCCGTAGTTGGAGGGATGTACAGACGGCCAACGAAGAATTGGCGTAGTTTCTTAATTCATTGTTCGTTATGGAAATATTGCCATATGCAGGTGCCAGATTATTTACTTAACAATAAATAACATTTCCTTTCAAAGGTGCTATACTTAATTACATTAGAACGAGTAGACTTATTCAACGTATTGAAGATAATTATTTTGCAAAGTAAGGAAAATATATACCGATGGGTCCACGATTTCTAATTTTATTCTCAACTGTAGCTTCGTGACAGCATACCGAAGATTTTGAAGTTGGCTTTGCTGCCGCTCGAGTCTTGACTGCAACATATCGTACTGGCACATGGATGTTGCATTTCGTCTCCTACAGCTAAAAAAAAAAAAAAAAAAAAAAAAAAAAAAAAAAAAGAATAATGGACAATACATAAGGCGTTAACATTCTTTGAAAACGATGTTTAGTTAATAATTTTGTCCTTTGATCATAAATAATTTGCATGACACATTTAGTGGGCCTAAATTGGACTTCTGATTTTCCCACATGATTAGCCTAGGTCTATTTTCAGCAGCATACTCTCTCGGATACGTAATATTAATGAATATTTAAATCGGAATATATATATATATATATATATATCATATATATCTATATATATATATATATATATATATATATATATATATATGTCTATATATATAATATATATATATATAGATATACTATTAATATTATATATTATAATATACAATATATATATATATATATCCAATATATATGTATATATATATATATATATATATATATAATATAAATAAAGGTTTTTTTGCCACGAAGGAAAAAAAATGAAAAAGCGAGATAGCCAAGTACTTTCGGTCCTATTCGGACCCTTTACTGAGGCAAACTGATTTTACAAAGAACAACATAGTCAAAAGAAGGCTTAATATACGAACTGACACTACCAGATTAGCCATAAGAGTGATTTTCCTCTACAGAAAGGAGGAGCCGCCAGAGGCTAGCCACACTTGAAGGATACCCGCAGTAAACAAGCGATTCTTCCAGAAAACAGTAATTTTGAAAAAAAACATGGGAGCATATACAATTTAATATCATGAATTTTTACACAAATTTTCCCAACAACAATTATTATTAATGAAAAGACGAAAGAAAATATAAATATATATATATATATATATATATATATATATATATATATATATATATATATATCAGTCGATGCAAGGTGAAGGACAATCCTTTATTCCCATTATTTGTACTTTATTGTCGCGACGTTTCAAGACATAAAAGTCCCATTATCAAGCTAAAAGAGAGATAAAACAAAAGTTAAAATCACAAAATCGGAATACATATTAAAAGCTTAAAAGTTAACAAATATAAAAAGCAAGTACAAGAGTAGGGAGGAGTCATACCATAAGGTGCTGAAAGCACAGACCGAGTGACAATTCAGGCCGGGTCAGCTTCGACTTGAACTCACGAGAGATACAGAGGTGTTGAGGGAAGACTGGGTGTTTAACTGCGGAACGAGTTGTTTAATGAAAGTGGATTCTAAAATAGCTAAATGCTGTTTCGTTAGGGGGATTGGCCAATAATTTTAAAATCTTTGTAATTCATGTCATGTTTTTTACATTTCTTTGTGTGCTCTGCGTATACATGGAAAACTCAGGATTTGTTAATTTGACACCTGTTCTATAACTAACGCCGCGATGAGAGTCTAATCTCACTTTGAGTAACCTCCGTGTGGAGCCGACGTACTTCCCTAGATTACATCTAGGGCAATTAAAATAGATATACGACTCCTGAGGTCCATCAGCGGACTTGAGTTTTCTCCTTGTGTTTAAAACAGAGAATCTGATATTCATTGGGTTGCAAGGTATTAGTTTTAATTCAATTGCTGAGGAAAAAAAAACTTTCTATTAACAGTTTCAATTCATGGTAGAAATTTTTGTTATGGATAAATGGGACACTTGCAAAAAACAATCGTAATTTTGGTTTTGGCACTGTTGGTATTTTAATTTTAGGATGGAAGTGATATTGTTCAAGAATTTGTACAGGGTGTTTTATCAAAAAAAGTTTTCGATGGAAAACAAAGTTGTCAGTGAAAATTTGGTGGAGATAGGTTATTTCATTGTGAAAATGATTCCAGTTAGACGTTATGTTTAAAAGCCCTGTGAAAGAGGGTAGACATGGAGTTTAGTTTAAAATTATAAAAGCAGTTGCTATAAAAAATTTGATCCCAGGCCGGTAAACATTTCCTTTCTAAAAACCGTGGTGTTAAAATGATCATCATATCTAAAAAAAACGGTTTACATCCAAAAATGACAGTTTATTTTCCTTTTCATATTCAATTGTGAAATTAATGTTAGGATGTATTTCATTTGCATAATAAGAAATTTGTTAGCCTGATCTTATCTCCCTGAACAATAAGAAAGGTATCATCACATACCTATTATAAAATAATGGATGGTAGGCCAAAGGACAGTTGTCCAGTATGCGTTCCTCCAGGGAGCACATAAAATGTTTGCAAAGGTGGGACCCAAAAAGGGGATCCCATCGCCATACCATCAACCCTGAATGTAGGCTTTGCCATTAAAAACAAAGGCTGTGTCCTGCACAGCGAGCTCGAGCAATTTTCTAAAATCCGTAAGGTTAAAATTATTAAAAGTGGCATCTGGGTCAGTAAAAATACGGCTAACAATAATATCAATGGTTTCTTCTACCGGTACATTAGTAAAAAGAGACTCCACATCCATGCTAACCATAAATAAGTCTGAATCCATGGGGTAAGATTTTTTCTTTAAAATGTTTCGAATTCTTACAACTATAGATATTGGTAGTTAAGGTGCTAGGGAGAGGCACAAGAAATTTGGCAAATTTTTGTAATTAGAAGTGGTATAGGAGGTAAGAATAGGCCTCATTGGTATACCTTCTTTATGAATTTTAGGTAACCCATACATCACCCCACCCCCTATGAGGCACCTGTGCTATATAATGAGTATAAGTATTTTCACTAATGATTTGAGAGTCTTTAAGGTATTTCAAAAAACGGTTGTTATCCGGTCTTCTATTTTAAAGATAGCAGAATATTGAAGGGTTCTCCTGTCTTTTTGAATTTAGATTCATCTCCCAAGATATTTTCCATCTTTTGTATGTATTCGTTTTTATTTAGTATTACAGTACCTTTTCCTTTGTCAGGTTTTGTTATTGTTAGGTCTTTTCGTTTCCCAAGTTCTTTAAGAATATTCAAGTCGTTCTTAGAAAAGAATGGAGTCCAACGAGCAGTTAAATTGTTAAAAGTTTTCTGAGCTATACCTTGTAGTTGTGATCGAATTTTAGGTACATCTACATCGAGGCGGAGGTTAAGAAGTCGAGCAAATAATGATTCCATAGATCCAAAGAATTGGTTATATGAAGGTTTAAAAGCAAGGAAGGCAAAATCCCAATCCTAAAGAAAGCAGAAACTCTTCTCTCTTAGATAATTGTAATTTGACATATTAAACACAGTTTTTATTATTGTTCGAAAAAGAAGGAATAAATCACCCAGCTTTCTCATTTCTCTCGTGAGTAACACGGACCATTAATCATAATCAGCAATAACATTTATTAAACAGATATTTAAAAACAACGCGATCAATATGGATAAATTATCTGTAATGTTACAAATAAAACTGTTAGACAAATCTGTTAGTTTGACAATATTTCGATTCTTATGGTTAATCTCCATATCCAACAATTTCGTGGTGGCATCATGGTAAAAAGAGTCTGGTATATAGAGGACTTGTATACTTTGAATTTGACGAATTCGGGACAACATCATTCAGGCGACAGTATTGTAGAAATTCTAAATCGAGTCAGCTTTACGAAGTTGTCGAGTGTTTTTATCCAGTTTTCTGCATGTGGTAAGGAGTTGGGTTCCATATCGTCCTCGGATTAGAGCGTGGAAGCTGACTAGCCACGAAGTCTCACTCGGAGAAGGAAGAGGAAGCGAAAACAAATCGAAGGGCAGCCATAGTGGAAGGTCCAGTACGGAAGGCGTAGAGTTGAGGCCCACATCTATCCAATAATACAGTGAAAATTGAAGGCGGTTCTATCAACCAGTAGACATCAGTCGATGCAAGGTGAAGGACAATCCTTTATTCCCATTATTTGTACTTTATTGTCGCGACGTTTCAAGACATAAAGTCCCATTATCAAGCTAAAAGAGAGATAAAACAAAAGTTAAAATCACAAACTCGGAATACATATTAAAAGCTTAAAAAATTAACAAATATAAAAAGCAAGTACAAGAGTAGGGAGGAGTCAATACCATAGAAAATTGCTCGGATTTTAGAAAATTGCTCGAGCTCGCTGTGCAGGACACAGCCTTTGTTTTTAATGGCAAAGCCTACATTCAGGTTGATGGTATGGCGATGGGATCCCCTTTGGGTCCCACCTTTGCAAACATTTTTATGTGCTCCTGGAGGAACGCATACTGGACAACTGTCCTTTGGCCTACCATCCATTATTTTATAATAGGTATGTGGATGATACCTTCTTATTGTTCAGAGATAAAGATCAGGCTGACAAATTTTCTTCATTATGCAAATGAAATACTCCTAACATTAATTTCACAATTGAATATGAAAAGAAAATAAACTGTCATTTTTGGATGTAACCGTTTTTAGATATGATGATCACTTTAACACCACGGTTTTTAGAAAGGAAACGTTTACCGGCCTGGATCAAATTTTTATAGCAACTGCTTTTATAATTTTAAACTAAACTCCATGTCTACCCTCTTTCACAGGGCTTTTAACATAACGTCTAACTGGAATCATTTTCACAATGAAATAACCTATCTCCACCAATTTTTCACTGACAATTGTTTTCCATCGAAACTTTTTTATAAACACCTGTACAAATTCTTGAACAATATCTTCCATCCTAAAATTAAAATACCAACAGTGCCAAAATTACGATTGTTTGCAAGTGTCCCATTTATCCATAACAAAAATTTCTACATGAAATTGAAACTGTTAATAGAAAGTTTTTTCCTGCAATCGAATTAAAAACTATACCTTGCAACCCAATGAATATCAGATCTCTGTTTAAACACAAGGAGAAACTCAGTCCACTGATGACCTCAGGGTCGTATATCTATTTAATTGCCCTAGATGTAATCTAGGGAAGTACGTGGCTCACACGGAGGTTACTCAAAGTGAGATTAGACTCTCATCGCGGCGTTAGTTATAGAACAGGTGTCAAATTAACAAATCCTGAGTTTTCATGTATACGCGAGCACACAAAAGAAATGTAAACAATGACTGAATTTACAAAGATTTTAAAATTATTGGCCAATCCCCTAACGAACAGCATTTAGCTATTTTAGAATCACTTTTCATTAAACAACTCGTTCCGCAGTTAAACACCCAGTCTTCCTCAACACCTCTGTATCTCTCGTGAGTTTCAAGTCGAAGCTGACCCAGGCCTGAATTGTCACTCGGTCTGTGCTTTCAGCACCTTATGGTATTGACTCCTCCCTACTCTTGTACTTGCTTTTTATATTTGTTAACTTTTTAAGCTTTTAATATGTATTCCGAGTTTGTGATTTTAACTTTGTTTTATCTCTCTTTTAGCTTGATAATGGGACTTTTATGTCTTGAAACGTCGCGACAATAAAGTTTACAAAAAAGGGTAAGGGAATAAAGGATTGTCCTTCACCTTGCATCGACTGATGTCTACTGGTTGATAGAACCGCCTTCAATTTTCACTGTATATATATATATATATATATATATATATATATATATATATATATATATATATATATATATATATATATATCTATATATATATATAATTATATATATATATATAATATAACATATTACTATTATATATATATATATAGTATATATATATTATATATATATATATATATATTATATATATATATTATCTTATATACTAATATCTAATATATATCAAGCAAAAGAGAGAGAGAGAGAGAGAGAGAGAGAGAGAGAGAGAGAGAGAGAGAGAGAGAGAGAGAGAGAGAGAGAAATAATAACTATATACTATGTGGGACTAATTTATTAGTTGTTCATTTATTTTGAGGTCCTTCATAAAAATCTTACAAATATATGGGTCCAAATGGTACATTCCCAAAACTAAGATTTAGGTTTTTTTTATTAGTGATTGTATAATTGCCGATTCCAGTAAATTTCTTGAAACATAATCATTAGATGTAGCAATTACCGAGGTATCACCCCAATTAATACAATGAGATTTTTCACTCAGATGGATAAACAGTGCATTTGAAGTCTGGCTGTTCTAACTGAATACATATATTGCTTTATACGTACACATAAATTTTTACTTGAATGACCAACGTAAAACGAAGGGCAATATATATATAATAATATATAATATATATATATATATATATATATATATATATATATATTAATAATGCTTTATTTGACTATTCTGGTTATTCTTGTTTTATTAGCAATGTTCGCCTCCTCTTCTTATCCTTTTCATAATTGCTTACATAATTAACTCAGACCTAGCTATTCAAAGCCAAAAAGCAATCATAAAAAAATCAAACGAGTATAATTCAGTCTTATTTTTTATCGAATTCCTTGCATATCATCATGTTTCATTTGGGCACCTTGGAAAGCTGTGGGAGTCAAAACTGATGAATACATTAAGAAAGGCTTACCTTCCTTAAAGCTTTCTTAGGTTGATCTTTCTGTAACTATTCATTTCTTCTAAATAGAAATTAATTCAAATTAGTTTCACATAATATTACCTACTAGACCTACTACCATAAGCATATTTATAAGTAGCTGAAAGGATAAGAAATATGAAAGGTGGCATTCTGGGTTTTTTTTTTTTTTTTTTTTTTTTTTTGGGGTTTTTTTTTTTTTTTTTTTTTTTTTTTTTTTTTTTTTTTTTTTACAAGAAAAACCTACTGCTTTAACCCTCTTACGCCGTATGCCGAAGCGGTTTGAGAGTGAGCGCGGAAGCAGAAAAAATATTTTTTTCAAAAAATCACAGCGCGCTTAGTTTTCAAGATTAAGAGTTCATTTTAGGCTCCTTTTTTTGTCATTGCTTGAAGTTTAGTATGCAACCATAAGAAATGAAAAAAAAATATCATTATCATATATAAATAATGCGATATATGATAGTGCAAAACGAAATTTCATATATAATTGTATTCAAATCGCGCTGTGCGCAAAACGGGTGAGGTAACAAGTTACTTTTTTCGTTGTAATGTGCACTAAATTGCGATCATTTTGGTATATACATTGTAAAACGATAAAAGCAACACAGCGAAAATATTATGACAAAATGATGCATGAATTCGTAGCGCACGGACGTTAAAAAATAATTTTTTTAAAAATTTCACCATAAATCGAAATATTGTTATAGAGACTTGAAATTTCTTTCAAAATGAAGGTAAATGATGGAATATTACGATACTGGTAAGAGTTTTAGCTTACAAATGCAGTTTTCGACCATTTTCGGACGAGTTAGTTGACCAAATGTCGAATTTTTGTTTAAAATTTAAAATTTTTTTTATATGCAAATATAAAAAAAATGAGAAATGCTACAACCTTCCAATATTTTTTTGTTATATTGTGCATGTTTTTGCGCACATTTTCATATATAAAACTCTAAAAAAAGCGAATATGAAAAGGCACAAATATTAGGAGAATGTGACCAACGCGTTTCGGAGATTTTCGGCCGAGAATCGGAGCGCGGACGGATTAAAAGTATTTTCAAATATTCACCATAAATCGAGATATTGTTCTAGAGACTTGCAATTGTTTTAAAGTGAAGATAAATGATTGAATATTACTAGACTGTAAGATTTTTATGTTGCAAATGCGTTTTTCGACCATTTCGGTTTGAGTCAAAGTTGACCGATCGTAGTTTTTTTCCTATTTATCGTACTTTATATGCAAATATTTCAAAATGAGAAATGCTACAACCTTCCAATATTTTTTATTATATTGTGCATGTTTTTGCGCACATTTCCATATATAAAACTCTAAAAAGCGTAATATGAAAAGGCACAAATAATTAGGAGAATGTGACCTACGCGTTTCGGAGATTTTCGGCCGAGAATCAGCGCGCGGACGGAATATAATATTGTTTTCAAATATTCACCATAAATCGAGATATTGTTCTAGAGACTTGCAATTTTATTTTATAGTGAAGATAAATATTGAATATTACTAGATTGTAGATTTTTATGTTACAAATGCGTTTTGTGACCATTTCGGTTGAGTCAAATTTGACCGATCGTAGTTTTTTTCGTACTTACCGTACTTATATGCAAATATTTCAAAAATGATAAATGCTACAACCTTCCAATATTTTTTTGTTATATTGTGCATGTTTTTGCACACATTTCCATATATAAACTCTAAAATAACCGTATTATGAACAGGCACAAATATTAGGAGAATGTGACCTACGCGTTTCGGAGATTTTCGGCCGAGAATCGGCGCGCGACGGAAAAAAATATTTTTTACAAAAATTCACCATAAATCGAGATATTGTTCTAGAGACTTGCAATTTGTTTTAAAGTGAAGATAAATGATTGAATATACAAGACTGGAAGATTTTTATGTTACAAATGCGTTTTGTGACCTTTTCGGTTGAGTCAAAGTTGACCGATCGTAGTTTTTTTTTCGTACCTATCGTACTTTATATGCAAATATTTCAAAAATGAGAAATGCTACAACCTTCCAATATTTTTTGTTATATTGTGCATGTTTTTGCACACATTTCCATATATAAAACTCTAAAAAAAAAAGCGTAATATGAAAAGGCTCAAATATTAGGAGAATGTGACCTACGCGTTTCGGAGATTTTCGGCCGAGAATCGGCGCGCGGACGGAAAAAAAATATTTTTTTCAAAATTCAACCATAAATCAAGATATGTTCTAGAGACTTGCAATTTGTTTTAAAGTGAAGATAAAATGATTGAATATTACTAGACTGTAAGACGTTTTATGTTACAATGCGTTTTTTTGACCATTTCGGTTGAGTCAAAGTTGACCGATCGTAGTTTTTTTTCGTACTTATCGTACTTTATATGCAAATATTTCAAAAATGAGAATGCTACAAACTTCCAATATTTTTTATTATATTGGGTACATGTTTTTGCACACATTTCCTATATAATAAAACTCTAAAAAAAAAAAGCGTAATATGAAAGGCACAAATATTAGGAGGAATGTGACCTACGCGTTTGGTTCGGAGATTTTCGGCGAGAATCGGCGCGCGGAGGGAAAAAAATATTTTTTTTTCAAAAATTTCAAACCGATAATCAAGATATTGTTTTCTAGAGACTTGCAATTTGTTTTAAAGTGAAGATAAATGATTGAATATACTAGACTGTAAGACTTTTATGTTACAAATGCGATTTTGACCATTTCGGTTGAGTCAAAGTTGACCGATCGTAGTTTTTTTTCGTACTTATCGTACTTTCATATGCAAAATATTTCAAAAATGAGAAATGCTACAACCTTCCAATATTTTTTGTTATATTGTGCATGTTTTTGCCCACATTTCCATATATAAAACTCTAAAAAAAAGCGTAATATGAAAAGGCACGAAAATATTAGGAGAATGTGACCTACGCATTTCGGAGATTCGCTGCCGAGATAGGCGCGCGGAGGGAATAATAGTTTTTTTTTCAAATATTCACCATAAATCTGAGATATTGTTCTAGAGACTTGCAATTTGTTTTACAGTGAAGATAAATGATTGAATATTACTAGACTCTAAGTAATTTGCTTACCCAAAAAAAACCAATATTATAATATATATATATATATATATATATATATATATCAATATATATATATATATATATATATATATATATATATATATATATATATATATATGCAGAAGCCAGGTACTATGTCGTACCTCTAAGTAAATGGGGATACAATCCACAATGAAGTAAATTCCTCTTGTAGTTTAAAATATATATTACTTGTATAGGATTAAAGCTTTCGACCATCAACTGTGGTCTTGTTCACTAAAGTGTGATATGTCACCTCAAGGAACTGACAAGAAAGAGCACAAGCATTTGAAAAAACAACGGTTAGGAAACAAGCTAGTTCATATATTATATATACTATAATATATATATTATATATATATATATATATATTATATATAGTATATTTTTTTTTTTATACGTAAAATATATATATTACATTCTTCGATTATGGTACCAATTACATAAATAAAAGGAATGCATGTGACAACTTCTCTTTTCGCATACAATGAAATGTGTTATTATTATTTTATCATGCATAGATACGGATATAAAAATTGTTAAAAATAATAAATATAAAAATAATATAAAATAAATGCAGAATACTCACTCGTAATCCTGACTCTTCGGTTCTATTCTTGTTTTCTCCCTCCTCCAGTTGAAGAGTCTTGCATTTTTTTCCACTCGACATGACGAGGTACAGGTGGAGGAGGGAGATGCGCGCCCTTACTGCTGATGGACCCTGGCGGCCCCATGCGCCCTCCGCTGTCGGTTTAGGGGCGCGCTCCAATAATGACTGACCTTAGTGTGGTATTTTCGGTCACACTCCCCTATCCTGTAAAGAGCAACTTTGCAGAGACGACACAAGAACCGGGTGTCTCTCCTTCTGCCATTCATATAGCACACCTGGCACCGTTTCTGCCTTAGTCCTTGTAAGGCCTCCAGTATGTGATCCCCTGGCTGCAGCCGACACACAGGGTCCACTACCTGACGAGAAGCGGTGATGGCGGCCGGGGCCGCAGCAAGAGGGGCGTCGTCAGCAGGGCGGTCGCAGCAGGGGCGCGGCGTCAGCAGGGGGAGGGGGCGCAGCAGGGGCGCGTCAGCAGGGGGCGGCGGCAGGCAGGGGCGGCTGCAGGTCGACCGAAGTTGGCCCTCCTATCTGCCCTTCCGCTAGGGGCAGATCTGCCAGCTCGGGGCGAGCAAGGGGTCAGTTATCGGAAGGCCACTCATCGGGATCGAAGTAGATGAGGGCATTCCCGGCTTCCTCTAGGCAAACTGTAGAAGTGGGGTCAAAAAACTCCTCGGGAAGGATTGTCACCGCGTGGTACCCACAGTACAGTATGTAGGCTTTTTATGGAGGGCCAACTGAAGGAGGGTTATTTGAGGAGCTTCGGTGTCCACCTTCTGGTTCTCCTGGCGAAGGGATAATACTGGATGAGCTGATCAAAGAGATCAACTCCTCCCATGTGCCTGTTGTAGTGCCCAATGACGGTAGGCCGCTCGATACAAAACTCCTCAAACACAACTCGGACCTGTCGACATGTCTTCTTCCCCTGTACGATCTCTTCTTGGATGGGGTTCATGACTCGTTGTAATCATGGGACAAGTCGGACACCCTTCCAACAGATGACGAAGACAGCGCCCTTCCGCCGCCACTCTGTCTCTCCTCTTGCCAGGTGTTGTGGATGACTAGCGAACCTCTTGAGGACATTCGGGGTCCCACGCACAACCGAAGGGTACCACTGACGTGAACACCTGCTTCATACAGATCCTGGGCCAGGGATACCGAGTTATAATAATTATCCATAAACAGGTGATATCCCTGGTTACGGAAACGTCCTACAAGATTGAATACAGTGTCACGCAGCGTGGAGAAGACCCCGGAATACACTGAAAAGTCCACAACGTATCCATGTTGGCCTCGGTAATAAGAAAGAATTTCACACCATATTTCTTCGGCTTCTGGGGTTTATACACTTTTATACTAAGACGTCCTTTGTAAGGCATCATCCCCTCATCCAAAGACAGGCTCTTTCCAGGAATCACGAGCCTTTCTACACCGATCACGGATATAATCCAACACTGGTGCGCACTAAAATGAGGCGATCACTGTTATTCCGGGGTATGGCCCTTCGGTTGAAGGCGTTGAAGTACCTGTCCAAACGCCAGGAAATTATCACGGGACATAACGCCAGGCACATTAGGCATACATAAAAAATAATTCCTCCTCCAATAGTGCTGACGTCGGAAGCAGGTGTCATACCAAAATAAATGTGCAGCAAAAAATGCACCATGTCAATGAGGTTGCAACCCCGCCAGTAATACGACAAGGTCGTCCTCAGCTCATACCGGCAGTACCAAGCGTAGTCCACCGTCTCGTGTGCCAGGTATTCCAGCAATTCCCGCGTAAGGAAAAGCTGGATGAACCCCAAAACAGTCAGGGGTACTGGTACGGTGAGCCCAGTGAGCCCAGGGGTTTGCGGGAAGGGGTGCATGTTAGGATGGGTTGGTCCTCCGTCACCCTCGTCACTCTCCACGACCGACCTTCACCTTGGCTGGCGCGACGAGCCGACCTTCTACGTTGCCCGTGTGCGCGGCACGGGTGCTGGGCACGATATTGCACTCTACCCTCCCCCGTTGGCCCATCACCCTCACTTAGGCCTTCACTTTCTGTATCGTCCTCTGCGATAAAACTTGACCCCATATCCCCATCCTCCCCCTCCTCAGATTCCCCCTCGTAAGCACTGAACCCACTGAATTCGAGCTCACTTTCGGGATGTGAGCCTCGAACGGACATTGGGGGCATATATTCATCCTCACTTTCATCGGGACTGATGTCCTCATCACTCGATGACCATCCGCCATCAAAATGAGGACTTGCGACATGTTCCCGATCAAGCTCCGATAGATATTCATCTATGTCCCTTGGTTGGAGGCCTCCCAAATGCCTACGAATGCCCCTAAGGACGCCCAAATGCTTCCTAGGGGTAACCAAAGGCATACGCTGTTTCCTGAACACTTTCAGCCACACTTGGCCGCACAGAACGGCCTTGAGGCGCGGGTCATGCTGGTGCTTGGCCCCCTCGCCAGCATCCAGGTCCAAAACTTGCCTTACACCGATCCCTTCCGACGGGTAAAACGCGCCTTTCGGGGTTCACACGTCGTTGAGACATCTATGAATGTCCTGTAGCAACACAAATGCTCAAAGTCTCGCACGAGTCCAGAAAAACACGCTTTTGACGAAAGATCGCTCTCGGATGATGCGCTACTGATGCTGGCTGGAGCGAGAAGAAGGGATATCACGCATGCGCACTTGGGTCATGCTCAAAACAAAACAAGGCCTTGATCCGTGAACTCCCAGCATCCCCCAAAGCGCGTGATTCAAAAGTTTTAGGCTGGTAGGCCTATAAGTATTTTTCCGCGAATTTTAAAAAAAATCTTTTGTATGTCGACGTAAAATACGTCCAGTCGGCACCCGAGAGACAAAAAATGTCGACGTAAAATACGTCCAGTCGGCGTAAGAGGGTTAATCAAGGGTTGCTCTTTGACGGCTACAGGGTGTAACACGAGTGTATGCACATATTTTGTGGAATGAAAGATAAAGTTTCTTTAAACAGAAAATATTTTATAAACATGCATTTTAAGGCCTCCGTTGTCGGTGCGGGCAATTTGAAAATAACCGTTATCATTAGTGATGCTTTCATGAGATGGAGTTCGCAGTAAGAAGTCGGATCTAGCCGCCTGAGATGTAAAAGAGAGCGGAGGTGGCGTATAGGAGTGATGGAAGGATTAGGCCGATGTTAATAAAGTATCTCCCAATAAAATGTATTCTTTAGGTTTTGAAGAAAAAAAATGCATGCATCATTGAAACTGTTTCCCTCCCTATCCATGGTATTCACTGGCCACGATAAAAAACAAAACAAAAAGAGTAAGCCTAACTGAATCTCTCATCCATCAAGGGTAAGTTTGCTTATTCATTCTACTCATTCATCAGACAACTATCAAAGACTTCAAGTGTAGATTTAAAAATCTCTTCCTCTCCATCTAAAGTATTCATCAGACACCAATCATAAGCGTAGAGCTAGTTATGATTCCTGGTTCAGCAATGTCGTGACGAGGCACTAGAATTCAAAGTTCACAAATGAATGTTGCTCAGCAACATTTACACTACTGTATTGTCTTGCTCTCATGTGGTGCTTCGAGGTATTCCACCTCTAGGCCCATGTTCTAAATTTTGCCGTTCTTTAAACAATTTTATTCATCTATGTATGATTCTCCCCGGTTTATTAAGCTTTCTTGATATCTCTCCGACAGGAACTTGCACCGAATGCAGTGCAATAATTCTCTCGCTCATCGAGGGATGTTTCTTAGACCGATAAATGACACATTGACATTAGATTCCCGTGCACATAACATCAAAAGCAATAGAGTGAGGTCGCCTGGTTCACACTGTTAAGATATTTTTTTTTCTTTTTTTTTTAAATTTGATAGCATTTTGTGAGATTCCAATGTTTTCTGTAAAATTTAACAAATGGAATAGTTCAACTACATTCAACTTAATATTGAAATGATAATTTAAGGACTATGTTTATGCGATACTACTAGTGATAGGTGTCTCCTATCTATTTGGTAATGTATATCTATGGTTGTGATATGACGTTTTTTATCACTTTGTTTCGTTCACGTCAATTTTGCTATATGGAAAATAGTTTTACACAATAACATAACACAATGTTCTAAAGATATCAGTGACTGCTTTTAACGTCATTACACATGACTTCTTCCATCTTTGAAAAGAAAAATAGATAAATAAGGCATGAATCGTGCGTCAGGTAGGTGAACGAAAAATTATGAAACTCTGCCACGAGTTTTTTGGCCTACAGTACCACAGTATGTTTGGGAGAATGCAATGAGTGAATGGTTGGGTGTTAATAAGTATGAGCCGAGCGTCAGTGAACAAATGGGTCTGAGAGATCGACAGTTAGTGTTGGTAGAGTATGGAAGAAAGCGGAAGAGTGTGGAATGGAAGGAGGAAGCTTGAACTGCATGATAAGGGTGTTACTGTTAGAGTACAAATGGTGTGTAATACAGATGACTTTGAGGGTATGAATGATACTTATAGTGTATGTGGGTTTGAATTGACAGGGATAAGTGAGATTTCAGTGGGAAGGGAACCGAGTGGTAAAGAAGTGGTTGGTAGTATGGATGAAGCTTTGCAAGAGTTTGACAGAAGTATGGATGAACTGAGTGGTTTGGCTGCAGAAATAAGGGAGATATTGGGACAAGACCTAGAAGGTGTAGATGAGGTAGTGGATGAGATTTGGGAAGATAGTAGTGAGGGAGATAATGGGAATCTGAATGAAAGTGGCTTGGAAGAAGTGAATAGAGATGTAACAGAGAAATTGTATGAAGGTTCTCAAACAAGATCCAGGGGGTCTGCATGCGAGCATCCTTAGGTGTTGCAAAATCACAATTTTTGCAAGTAAATTGCATTTTTCCTATTTATACAAACCTGCGGTCCTTTACATAGGGATTACTTACAGCGTAGCTGGAATTGCGGCCGTTGAATCTCGAACAAGGTGATTAAGCAGTAACTACCGTGTGGCAGGCAGGTAGGCTAGCCTGCCCGGATGTAAACACTCCACTTTGCCTATGGCCCAGGTACAGATTGAGGGGTGACATGAGGTGGGCATTTATGTGAAGAACTTCAGGTTTGTATAGTTAGGAAAAATACAATTTACTTGCAAAAATTGTGATTTGTTCCTACACGATATACAAACCCTCGGTCCTTTACATAGGGAAGACTCACTGATTGGTGGGAGGAATCTGAGTGAGCCTCTAGAACTGACTGGAGTTATGCACACCTAGGCTACTCCTCCTGGTTGTAAGAACGAGGAGGAGTGCCCTGCTGCCTCTGACAACTTGATCGGAGTACAAGAGCTGCATGATCAAGAGTCAGACTTCAGGACCTTTTCGAAATGAGTGAGGAATCGTGACTCATCCGAAAAAGGGCTGTGAAGAATATTTGGTGTCGGAGACATTAATGCAAAGTTCTGGGAAAAGTTTGTATTATTGTCAGTCTCCTTCCTCCCCTTGCTAGAGAAAGGAGTGGGAATGCTTCTATGATTCTGATAAGAAACATAAAAAGAATGCTTATATATAAGCTTACCGCATCAATCGTCCGACCAGTCAGTGTGAGTTCGAGTCCTATCCTCAACCCGAAGGAAGAGGAGCGGGAGGACTAGGTGTGGAAGGGGGAGGGAGCCAGTCACTCTCGCATCCTTCTTACCTCTACAACTGCACACCATAGACGAGATGCAACTTGTCCTCTTGAAGGAGCTGGGTAAACAAACACATCTTGCAAACATCCACCACTAGTCCAGGGAAATGAGGTTCCAAGGACCTGTGGGCAGTCCCGAAGGGAAAGAAAGATATGGTCGCAATAACCTATCCATCTTCCTGTCCGCCATATTCTTCGGAGTGATGGCCAGTACCCATCCACTGGTCTATTCCACTGCAGCAAAGTCTCTTACGGTCTCGTCGTCTCCGCAGTGGATAAAGACACCGACACTCCATGGTGGGCGTCGATACTTATGGGTACCGGAACATGCCAGTAGGAAAAAGTAATGACTGATCTGGATAAACCGATACAAAGTCACAGCGTAGCTCGTGACGGTCTTGGACGCTTCAACAGCTGCTGACTGACTGCGTTTGTTTGCGTGAGGCGAGCAGTCATGCATCCGAGACGTAGTCACGTGACACTCGCCTTTTGATGGGTTATGCCGAGAAACCATACAAATCATCTATCTTGTTGCCACCGATGCTAGGAGGCGAGATGATGATTCTCTCAAGGGACGTGCCCATCAGACGAAAGTCAATTGCCTTCTAGAGACCGAGGTCCCTGATGGCTAGACAGAAGTTCTCATAGTAGTTGAATCTCAAATAAGGAGAAAAAATACTATGTGCTGTTGAATACGAAGGTAATTAGGTGAATGCAGACCTATGTCTTCACAGCTGAATCGAGAGAAGTTAACTCTCAAGATTCTGAACGTAGAAAAGTCCCGCTGATGACACCAACACGTGAAGACGGCTTTAATCCCTGTTGTTTTACAGAGGACTGAAAACGCTAAACTGCTACTTCATTGCTGTTCGGTGAGAAGTCGGAGTTGCAATGAAAGTGGAGCGTTTTTCAGTAATGAAAAGACAGGGATTGTACTGCCTGAAGAACCGCTTCTCATGGGCTGGATCAGGGAGGACATTTATATACTTGGAAGTACAGCTGGCAGGGCAGGGAACAGGCGATGTCTTCCGTTATTCATCTACAATTCGGGGTGGACAAAGAATAATTGCACACCTACGAATACAAGATGTATTTAGAAGACAAACTCAGATGTCTGTAAGAAATCATTCCGCGTCATCGCAGCAGCAGGTGCGATGCAGCGGAAGACTAGGCTACAGACTTCTGTTACCGTGTGGTAAACAGAAAGATGATAACGAGTCTAGTGAGATATCTCTGCCTGAAAATTCTTGCAACGGCAAAAGGTGATGCAGTAGAAATGGTCATACACGTATGCGAGAATTCCAGCCAACCAGAGATTTAAGTCTGTGATTGCCGGGCAGAGATTCGGTTCGGTAGTCAATCATCGCAGAGGACGAGAGACAATATCCGACTGCACTATCTCGGAGAGCCAGCCGCTACTGGGCTGCGGCAGGCAGGGCTGGCAGGCAGCCCATACACTGGTAGCTCTCGCTCACTCGTCATCCTGAGTTGCCAGGAATCCATTCCAAGAAGGAATGCATTCGGCTAGAACCATCGAGCACAAGAAAATACGCTCGAACGTCGGCATTTTAACCGAAACGGATTTTGGTGAATGCAAACGCTGTGGTATTGTTGTTGTAACAATACCACAAGTATCTCAAAATTGAAACTGGTAACTCTTGGGAGGCTTGCACGGCAGTCCCGAGTTGTAGTTCAATTAAGAAGATACTATTCGTCTCGGTCACAACCCACAGAGTTAACCACGGTATGTGCCTACACCTCGGACAAATCAACTGATAACAGAAGCATGTCGCGAGGGCAATATACATAGTATATTTGTAGGTTCCTGTACATAGACCTCCAGTCTAAATTCTCTTCTATTTGAGGAGCAAGAATGAGGCTGGAAGCCGACCCCCTTCATTCTCTAATGAAGGGAGCGAAGGTGAAGTTTTCCCGAAGGAAGACATCTACGGTGAGCACAGGATACCGAAGACGGTAGTGGCCGCCTACTGAGGCGACAGACCGTCAGGTCCATCCAGGCTGAGCCCCTCCTGAGATATTTTTCCTTCAGCAGCAGTACTTCCTTCGAACGCTAGAAATTTCAGGAATTCGAGCGTTCGTCGAGATTCCCAATTATCATAGTAACAGTTACCTGAGATTCTCGTCTCGCCCACTTTGGACCGTGGTTTTGCCCAAGTATTTGCAGATCGTAGAAGACCAAAACACTTGGAGGGTGTTAGAAACTCCGAAGAATTTTAAGCGCTCGGCAACTCCCCCCCGGGCCCCAATTTCGTCAGACGATCATCGGGGTGGTGGTCCTCCCGATTCCTGTAGAAATTGAGGATTGAGCAAGATCCTTCCCCAATGATGGGGACTTACATCCGGTAGGACCCAAGGGTCCCTCCAGGAACGCAGTCCCCGACACGGAATCCTACGGAGAACGCTTTGCAGGATCCCTCCCCTTTCCGTTGCAGCCATAGAAAAGAGGGAATGATGGAGGAAGATTGGATGCTCTCGCTCGCCTTTCCTGTGGAACTAGCAGTTGAAGAAGTGAGTTACGGGCAGCCATCACCGTGTGGTGATGGCCGCTCAGAGTCTAGGAAAATGTTACCGTCTGGAGGAAACGTTTTCCCGAGGAGGGTTACGAAACTCGTTCTGTAGGCTAAACGTCTGCCGCCACCGTGATCGTCGTCTGGGTGGGGCTGAGCGTGCACCTGACGTGAAAGAGCCGATACCGTCCTTCGACGCGTCCCAGTCCTTGTCGAGGTCGAAACCTCTCAAGAGGACTGAAGGGGGAGCCCACCCCGGTCTCTGCATGCGTGGTCCAGCAGGACCACCACGTGAACAGCAGTAATGGTCACTCCAAGAGTCTAGGAAGCGTCATCGTCCTCCTTGAGCGAGGATCTGTTTGTCCCAAGACCGAACCAGGCTCGTGGCCAGACCGTAAGAAGTGCATTCCTCACAGTCACTCCTGTTTGCCTAGTTCCTCCCGGTGTAGCCCAAGGAGGTTGAAGGGACAGGTGAGGGAGACCTGACGCACCTACCCTGCCTACTAGCAGAACCAGTAGGCTGGGAGGACTGTAAGCGATCGCCAACCCATGGTGGTGATCCAGCTGTAGGTCTGGACCAGTGGTCTCCTTGCGAGAAGCGCTGGACAAAGGACGGAGCATCAAGGGAGCTGCTACGAGCACTCCTACCCTGCCTACCAGCCGAACCGGTAGGCTGGGAGGACTGCAGGCGATTCCCAACCCACGGTGGAGATCGAGCTGCAGGTCTGGACCAGCGGTCTTCATGCGGAGAAGCGCTGCACCAAGGACGGAGCGTTGGTCTCTTGCATCAGGGGAACTGCTCAGAGCGCTCCTCCCCTGCCTACCAGCAGAACCGGTAGGCTGGGAGGACTCCAGGCGATCACCAACCCACGGTTGCGATCGAGCTGCAGGTCTGGACCAGCGGTCTTCTTGCGAAGAGGCGCTGGACCAAGGATGGAGCGTTGGTCTCTTGAGTCAGGGGAGCTGCTACGAGTGCTCCTCCCCTGCCTACCACCAGAACTGGTAGGCTGGGAGGACTACAGGCGATCACCAACCCACGGTGGCGATCAAGCTGCAGGTCTGGACCAGCGGCCTCCTTAAGGAGAAGCGCTGGACTGAGGATGGTAGCGTCGGTCTCGTGCATCAGGGGAGCTGCTAACAGTTGTGCGAGCCGTCCGGTCCTGGTGGGAGCAACGGTCAGGTGACTGGTAGTGTGCACTAACGCAGTAAGAGCGAGCACCGTCCTCTCGACGCGCCCAGGCAAGGCTGGACCAGGTCCAGGTGAGGCTGAACCAGATCCAGCAGAGGCTGGACCCGGTGACCAAGGGGGGGGACCTCTTCCCAGCCTCGCTACGTGAACGGTCTGGTGGGAATGTCACATCAACCCTGGGTACTATGCGATCGCCGGTCTGGCGAGAGTCACCTGAGCGACTCCTACCATCCTTCCTCTCCTTGCCTGGGTCCTGACACAGTGAGCGTACTCAGCAGTCTCGACCTTGGCGAGCAGCCAAGACGGTTCCTGGTCCAGAGGTGGAACCTCTGGAGCTGGGAGCAGAAGTACCGGCGTAACCGGTACCCCTACAGTCCCCGTCTTTTCTTCCCAGGGGAAGGAGAGACGGGCCCCATTCCCAGAGGAGTGGGAGGACCAGGGGAAGACCCACCTGTCTCACCAGAGCGAGACAGACCCTTAGAAGTCTCTGCGAGACTTCTTAGGGTGGGGGCAAGGCCACCTTCTTCTTCTTCAGCTGGGGGGCCTCGGAAGTCGAAGGGGAAGAGGCAGCAGAAGAAGACGACGACACCTTCCTCTTCTTCCTGGGCTTCCTCTTCCCCAGTTTCCTCAGGATAAGTGACAAGTCCTCCATCCAGGACGGAGTTGGGGCAGTTGCGGTAGCAACATGGCCCAACTGCACCTGTCCGAAGGAACCTGCGGGAGCAGCAGTGGAGAGAACGCTTCTCCGAGAAGGTTACAAAACTCTTATCTGGCAGGCGAAGATACTGCCACCACTGAGAATGGTCGGTCGCGCAAACGGGACCGTCATCTGGGTGGGGCTGAGCGTGCACCTAACAGGAGATGGCCGATACCGTCCTCCGACTCTTCCCAGTCGTCGTTGATGCCGAAACCTCTCTGAAAAGAAGAAGAATAATTAAAAGAGGGCTGGATGGGCCGCCTCCACCGGTCTCTGCATGCAGGGACCCGTGGGAACATCACGTCAACCTTGGGTACCAGATGATCGTTGCAAGAGCGAACGCTGGTCTGGCAAGAGTCACCCGAGTGACTTTTACCATCCTTCCGCTCTGTGCTTGGGTCCTGACACGGTGAGCATACTCAGCAGTCTGGACCTTGGCTGCACGGTCTCCCATAAGTGACTGTACACTAGGTAACGCTCCCAAGTGGGCGGCCAAGACGGTTCCCGGTCCGGAGATGGAATCTCCGGAATCGAGAGAGGAGGTCCCAGCGGTGGCCGGTACCTCCATGGTCCCCGTCTGCTTCCTCCCCGAGGAAGGAGAGACGGGCCCCGTTCCCGGAGGAACGGGAGGACCAGCGGAGGACCCACCTGTCTCACCGGAACGAGACAGACCCTTAGAAGTCCCGTAACAAGACTTCTTAGAGGGGGAGAGACCACCTTCTCTTCTACGGCAAAGCCTTAAAAGTTGAAGGGGAGGAGACATGAAAATATGATGGTCTCGAAGAGGAGGATGACGACACTTGGCGTGCTCTCTTCCTCTTCGATTCCTCCAAATTCTGCCAGACTTCTACCATCAGGAGTGGATAAACATCACAGGGCAGCGCGAAAGCTTCGTCCAGTGACATAACTCTGGGGTAGCAGTGATAAATGAATATGATTATCAGCATGGGATCCGTAGGCACACACTCGAAGATCAGTATCACAGCATGCTGCGAGTCACAGGTACAATTCCAAGGTTAGGATAACCAATACGAAGAGCTATCCAACCAATACTGCTGTAAACACCATCACCACTGTAGTCGGTAAAAAAGGAGAAAAAATGATTAAAGTAATAAGAATACTCCTCACGCAAGCAAGGGTACTGCCCTCCAAAGTGATAGGAGATCCCCCAAACATCAACACTAATGCCCCTTCTATCTTCATCCTCTCATTTACTAGACGAAGGTAAAAGAAGAGAATTACCATAAAAACAAAACAAGGACAGACCTTTGAAGTTCCCGTCGGTAATTTCCAAGCGTAAGTGTAATATTCGGATAAATACATGTTTCATTACAGGATCAATATCACTCACGTTAAATACATGTCTCATCCTTAAATACATATCTCGTCCTCACGATAAAGGGCGAAGAAGGTAATTAATATGTTGGCATACCTTTGCCGCCGACTCTAACACAAGTAAAGAGACGGCTATGAAGGCTATCACAACAAGTGGGTTTGTATATTAATTGAGAAACAAGGACAACCTTTGTTTAATATTAATATCAAACACCATATATACATATTTATTTAAACTAAAAATAAGCCAAAAGGATCCCACCAGGAAAAAATATCAATGACCAGACAGCCAGAGCTCACAAACACACGTCTTCCTCGGAAGACAGCCGAAAGCAAAGTGGAGTGTTTACATCCTGTCAGGCTAGCCTACCCGCCTGCCACACGGTAGTTAATGCCTAACCACCTTGTTCAAGATTCAATGGCCGTAATTCCAGCTACGCCGTAAGTAATCCCTATGTAAAGGACCGAGGGTTTGTATATCGTGTAGGAACAAAGGCAATTTAGTGTGGGTGTTGTGAATGTAAGGAGACGTCAAATGTAACGGGTGAGGCAATATGGATGAGTGATATGGTAGTTACATTTGACAACATCTTTGAGGGTTGCTGTTGAGAGAGAGAGAGAAAAAGAGCGTAAGTTGTGGATGGATGGTTAGCGATGGTTTGCTTGTTGGGCGATCATTTTGGGTTGTCTGCTGGCGTGGTTGCCGGGTCAGTCAGTGAGTCAGTCTGTGATGAGAAATTGAAGAGGACACAGATAAGGCAGAGTCTACTGATGGTCAGTTGTTGATGTGTGATTTGACTGATTTTGATATTGTATAGTTGTTGTGCGTGTGTCTGTCTGGTTGTTGTTGAGCTAAAGTTTGTCTGTTGTATTTGATTTTGTGTTCTGATGTTTGTGAGTTGTTTGTTGGAGACAGTGTTGGTGGTTGCTTGCGTAGTGATTACGTTTTTTTTTTTTTTTTTTAGTTCTTTTATGGTTTTGGTGCTTGTCTGTCTTTGTGTATTGAATTCAGCGGTTGTTGTCTCAACGACTGTATCCAGCAGACGGTACAGCGTCTCGCCCTGAGTGTCTTGAGTCTAAGGTGAGTACATGTGTTTGTGTTTTGTGTTCTGTATCTCGTTAAGCCAATTGTCCTGCTTGTATTAGTAATGTAAAAGGGAAAGTGTGGCTGTGGGAAAATTTGTCAGTCGAAATGATTAATGTAAATGGGGAAGATCTTGTTGCTTGTTTTTGTTTTTTGCTTGTAATTCTGCCACAGCAGCACTGTGCTTGATTAAAAACAAGTTACGTTCGCATCTTGCTGTCAAAGATGACAAGAGTGGCTCTTTCAAAGACTGTGCCAAAGATAGGCTTTTTTGTATTAAAGAAACAGGCCCAACTATCTCACTGAATTAGTCTATACTTGTATTTTAATGCAGTCACACACACTGGCTTCCCTATGAGTAAGTAACAGTTACTAACTAGTTGCGAGGCTTAACAATCTGCATTAGTTTGCAACAATGGAATACAATACCTTCTTAATTCTAATTTGTTAATTTTCTTATGCTAGTGACACTAGTTATGTGCACAGTAATTTCTCCATGAGTAACTAGTTATAAGCTGTATACAGCAGCACTACCTCACTGTCACAGTTATTGGAAAAATGTCTGATTTAGTTCTGTATTATCATTTTTATATACTATTCACACACAGTGACTTACCTGTCAATATTACTAGTTGCAAGTTGCAACTAGCTGAAAGCAGCATAGTTCACTGCCACAGTGATCAAAAACTGTCTGATATAGTTCTGCTTTAGTACGTAAATGTATTGCATGCTAGTAGCCAGTCACAGTGTTTCCCTGTGACGTACTAGTTACCAATCAACGCTACCTCATAGTGACACTCATTAATACAAAATTTAGTCTGCTCCACATATATAACACAATTTAAACTTAATAAACTAAGTAAAAAAAACACGCATTTCCTTTCACCCTTCCTGATGCTGCATTGTCGGTAGGGGCACATGGCCAATTCTGAACGACTCAGTTTAAAGGGTACATAAGATTAAAAAGGTTGAGAACCCCTGATTAGATTATTGTACTTCACTTCAGATTTCAGTATTATTTCCAAGAAATGTGAGTATGCCTTCATAGACAATAGCTGGAGCCACTAAATGCATACCTGCTACATAAAATCAAAAAAACAATTTAAAAATTCATCACAATGAAGGAGAACCAACGCTGTTTCTGCGGTAAGTTTCTATACATGACCCTCAAATAAGTCTTGTTCTATGTCGTTATGTGGGATATGGGACTTGTAAATCCTACATTCTGTGCAACCATTATCAACTCATGAGAAGAATGAATACATACTCACGTAAGCACATGGATGCAACGAAGAAAGTGAATAGCAAAAGTACTGCAAAGATGCACCGAGACCAATCTTTTCCAAGAGCAGTTTGTACAAGATCCTTGGGGATTCTGTATACATCCCTCATTTGCAACCCCACCGACATATCTGTCAAAGGAATATCAAGCTGAAATTAACAGAATTATAATTTTTAGAAGTTTTAAGCATCTATCTATATATATATATATATATATATATATATATATATATATATATATATATATATATATATATATATATATAGATATAATATATATATAATATTATATATATTAATATATATATATATATATATATCTATTAGATATATTTTTTAGTATATCGGGGCCTCATATAAACCGAATACGTAAACGGAAAATATTATATGGAAATGCAAGGTAACTGGATTTTAACTTACCTTAAAAAAGGAGGGTTTTGATATTATTATTCTTAGAGCAAGAGGTCGCCAGAAAACTCAGCTAATTACTTTACATACATTTATTTACAAGAGACCATTGAAATGGCCTGAGAAAGAGTAAATGCAGCTTATCCGCACGGGGACCAATATAATCTCTCACAAGGGGATAGCTGGCTAAAATGAGATTCACGTAAATGCTGGCTTTCACAATTATTCACATTATCTTGCGGTAATGCAGCACTTGCGGCCGCGAAGACTTGGACACGTGACTCGGTAAATCTGGAAGAAATCCCAGATTAGACACAAAATAATTAGAGATTTCTTGCACAAGTTACAGTTACTCACTTTGTCTAACACACTGGGGAGGAACTCTTAGTGTTAAATGAAACATTCAATGACTTCATTTGTCTGGGATGATCACAAAAGGGAGGCATGTGGCCACGAGGCAGTGAAAGGAACAAAGGAATGTTCATTTGAGCATTAGGAGTTTGAATTGGGAAATGAAATTCAGTACTGGATTCGAAATGAAAGAACTGGCAATATGACTGATTCACAAGACATAGATGGATGCATTATTGCAAGTGGACCTTTGTAGGGGAACTGGCATCCACTTTGTCTGAGGTCTGGGCGCACCAGTTGCGCCCTGGTAGGCCTAATGGAAGGCTGGTTGGGCAGGACGTGTGTCCTGGGTTACTGACTGGAGCCGACTGAGAGCGATTGCAGATGTCCTTCATGGGGGATGGGTTCAGCTTATCCCCCCAAGAGCAGGGTATCCTGGAAACAGAACATACGGCCAGCAAAGGGTTCACAGGAAAAAGGAGCTTAGACGTAGGCCTAATAAGTACCTAGCTAGCTACACACTCCCCTTTGGGATACGTCCCTAAGGCTGACAAGAGTCTTTATTCCCCCTCTATAACAGGAAATTCCTATCTCTGGCTGGCGTTTTAACTAAAAGCTGGGTAGATGAGGAGATCAATAAATGTAACAATATATATGTATATATATATATAATATATATATAATATATATAAATATATATATATATTGACTGGTAAAAATGTTCTGTAACAACAGAATTCCATCTAATAAAAGGAGCCCATAAAAACACAAAATGTAGAGAGAAAAAAGTACTATATTTCAGAGACTGCTGTCTCTCTCTTCAGGATATACCTGAAGAGAGAGACAGCAGTCTCTGAAATATAGTACTTTTTTCTCTCTACATTTTGGTGTTTTTATGGGCTCCTTTTATTAGATAGATATATATTATAATATTAATTATATATATATAATATATATATATATATATATATATATATAATATATATATTATTATATATATATATATATATATAATATATATATATATATATAATATTATATTATATATTATATATATATATATGTTTTCAATCTTGTGCTAGGTTATGTTCCATACCCCCTCGTGCAAGTCAAATTTTAGTGCAAGTTTGGAACGGTCTCTATAAATGCTAATAAATGCTTATTTCTAGAGTTAGAACACTAAATATGACTGATCCTGCTCCCAAAGTATTAAGCTTGCTCCCCAAGTATTAAGCTAACTTTTAAATGAAATTAAAAGTTACTGTAATTTCATTTAAAAGTTAGATTAATACATTACCCTGAAAAAAGAAATAAATGGCTGGTAAAAATATAGGTGTGTGTGAAGATTACATAGTACTATTTCTCTCTTCTTTTCCCCTTCAACCAATCTATTTTTAGAAGTCTTCTCAACCTTGTTTTTAAGAAATTCTTTATTCTGTCTTTTTCTCCGTTCTGAAATTCCTTTTCATGAATAAACAGTGCTTTTTATTTGGACTTAAACAACTCTTAGTTATGTGTCTACGTTTTAGAATGAAGCATTTAAAGTTCTAGATGGTGAAAGTAAAATTAGATCAATTTATAATTATCTACCGCTAACTAGTATGAGAGAGAGAAAGAATCCCATGACCTGCTAATTGCGACACTCCCCCCTACCTGTCACACTAAACTGACACATTTGACATCTTTGGCTTCGAGCTTCTCTTTGAGTTAAACAGAAGATAAAGGAAAGGATATTTTGTTTCTTTAAAATACTCACATATGAATTTTGTAATTACAGTTATATATTATCATTATTATTTAATCTCATTAATCTCATTAACATTTGAAAATATTAATAAACATATACATGTACCATTAGAATTCTCTCACCTCAGTAAAAAGAGAGAGAGAGAGAGAATTATAATTTTCATTATCTGTTATGTAATTGACAAAAAATCTTGAAATTTATAAATTACATAAAAAATTAAACAATCACTTTTCCAGGGTTTCTTGAGGATTTGCAAATGTTTGCGTGTCTATGGTAACTCGCGTATAACTCGCATATGATAATCAGTTAGGTTCCAATGAAAAGTTTATGCTACTGTATATATGTATGTATGTATGTATGTATGTATGTGTGTGTGTGTATTATATATATTATATATATATATATATATATATTATATATATATTTTAATATATATCTATATATATATCATATAATATATATATATATATATATATATATATATATATATATATATATAATATATATATATATATATATATATATATATATATATATATATATATCTTAAGGGGCTGGGTTAGATGTGAATGTGATATATTTTAAAATAAATGGGGTTGTTACCTTAGCTCTTGCTGGTTAGACAGATGCAAAACAGTGAATTCCTCAAGGTGCTGACATGAGACACAAATCGAAAACACGGGAACGAAATAGCGAGCGCATCCCAGAGATATGAGGTAAACCACAAAGAAAGGTTACTTTAGATAATTTCAGGTCACCGAGTACGTGCACTAGGCGATCGTGTACATGGGAATAGACTAGCGTGCGTACGTTCGTATGTTCAGTAACATGCGTGTATCCGTACGTCTGTTGGTGGGCATACATACGTATGATGGTTGGAACAAGCGAATGAGATGTAATCTCTAGTATGAGGATTAAGGCACATTACCCGATATTGATTGTGTGTGTGGAAACATGCCGTAGAGGAAAGGGTTTGGAGATCCATCAGAAAAGGTAAAGTGAAAGACTTTGAAAAGTTAACACCTTTTATGTAGTGTCACTGAGTTCAGTTTCTAGAGAAAAGGAAGTGTGATGCGGCACTCATTTATTGACGAACTTTAACATTTTATTGTTTGATAATTATATTCTCATTTTCTGATGGATTCGAAGTCACCATTTAAAAAATGGATTCTCTATACTTGTGTTGACTTTTATTGATATAGACTATGAATAGTAGGACAGAAATAGATAAAAGGGGTACTTCCTTAAATATGATTTTGGGAAGAGTAATGGTAGTTTAACGATTTTTGGTATGATCTTTAACTCATTTTATTCCATTTTCATGAGATTCAGCGCTTCTGTGAGGTGGTGTCATGATGAAGTCATTTGCGGAAAAATCACAATTTTTGAAAGTAAATTGTATTTTTCTTAACTATACAAACCTGAGGTCATTTACATAACAAATTACTTTCAGCGTAGGCTGGAATACAACCATTAAATACTTGACCAAGGTGGTTAGGCAGTAACTACCATCTGGTAGGCGGGTAGGCCTGCCTGCCCAGATGTAAACACTCCACTTTGCCTTTTGGCCCAGGTTTCAGATTGAGGGGTGGCATGAGGTGGGCATTAATGTAAAGGACCTCAGGTTTGTATAGTTAGGAAAAATACAATTGACTTTCAAAAATTGTGATTTGTTCCTACATGATATACAAACCCTTGGTCCTTTACATAAGGAAGACTCACTGATTGGTGGGAGGAATGTCAGTGAGCCTCTATAACACTTGGGCTATTCCTCCTGGTCGTAAGAGTGAGGAGGAGTGCCCTGCCTCTGACAACTTGATCAGAGCCAGACTTCTGGGTCTTTTTCAAATGAGTGAGGAATCATAACTCATCAGAAAAGGGGTCGGAAGAATATTTAGAGTTGGAGGCATTAATGCAAAGTTCTGGGAATGGTTTGCATTATTGCCAGTCTCCTTCCTCCCCTTGCTAGAGAAAGGAGCAGGATTGCTTCTATGATTCTGATAAGAAAAATAGAAAGGAAGCTCTATGTGTAAGCTTACCGCATCAATCGCCCAACCAGCTAGTGTAAGTTTGAGTCCTATCCTCAACCTGAAAGAAGAGGAGTCGAAGGATGATGAGGGGAATGTGGAGAGGCCAGTCACTCTTGCATCCTTCCTACCTTTAGAACCGCACACCATAGGCAAGATGCAACTCGTCCTCTTGAAGGAGCCGGGTAAGCAAACACAACCTGTGAACATCCACCAAAGGTCCAAGTCCAAGGAAAAGAGGTTTCAAGGACCTGTGGGCAGACCCGAAGGAAGAAAGATCTAAATATGGTTGCGATGATTACCTCATCTATCTTACGGTCCGACATATTCTTGGAGTGATGAAACGTACCCAGCCACTTAACGTATCCACGTAAGACTCAGAGAAAGACAGGTCGTTGGACACTTTTGCAATGGCAGTCTGCAGTGGATAAAGACATCGATACTCAATGTAGGGCGTCACTCCTTCATAGGTACAGCAACACACCAATAGGGCAAAATAATGACTGATCTGGATCAACCAATACAAAGTCCACAGCTCAGGAGATCATGAAGGACTTGGACTTGTCAACAGTTGCCAACTGATTGCACTGCTGCGCATCCAAGGCGTAGTCACAACGTGAAACCCGCCAAAGGTTATGCTGAGAACAATCATACAAATCATCTATTGTGTTCACCAACGATGTTGAGAGACGATATGATGATTCTCGCGAGGCATGTGCATATTAGACGAGAGTCAAGTGCCTTCTAGAGACCGAGGTCCCTGTGATGGAAAGACGAATTTCTCATCATTAGTTGAATCTCAACCAAGGAGAAACAATACTATATTACTAGTGAATGACTAAGGTGAATGTGAACCTACGTCTTCACAGATGAATCAAGAGAAGTAAACTCTCAAGATTCTGATCATAGAAAAAGTCCCGTCAATGACACCAACCAGTAAAGACGGCTTTAATCCCTGTTTTTTTACAGAGGACTGAAAAAGTTATTCCACTACCTATTTCATTGCTGCTTGGCAAGAAAGTCAGAGCTTGCAATGAAGGCAGAAAGTCTTTCAGTAATGAAAACACAGGGATTGTACTGCCTGAAGAACTGCTTCTTGTGGGTGGGATCAGGGAGGAAGTTTCTATTTACTTTGGAAGCAGAGCTACTTGGGCGGGGAATAGGCAACATCTACCGTTATTAATTTACAGTTTGGGGTGAACAAAGAATAATTGAACACCCTACAAATTAGGAAATGTATATTAGAAGACAAAACTCAAATTGTCTGAAGAAAATCATTCTGCGTCATTGCAGTGGCCAATGGGGCAGGCGCGATGGAGCAGAAAACTAAGCTACAGACTTCTGTTATACCGTGCAGTAAACAGAAAGATGATAACGAGTCTAATGAGATATCTCTCTGTCTGAAAATTCTCGCAACAGCAAATGTGGTGTAGGAGAGATGGGCATTATGCGAGAATTCCGAGCCAACCAGAGACCTAAGTCTATGATTACTGGGCTGAGAGATTCGAATTGGTAGTTAATCCTCGACAAAGGAGAAACAATACCAAACCGAATAGAATCTTGGAGAGCGAGCAGTACATAGGCAGAGCCATATATCACTCGCAAGACTTGTTATACCGAGTTGCCTGGTAGTGCATTCCATGATGGAATGTGTTTGGCTAGAACCATCGAGCACAAAAAAGATACATGAAATGGGAGGGAAGAAAACCTTCTTGTTCTGTGATAATGCAAATGCTGTGGTGTGTTGAGAAACAATACCACTAGTTATCTCAAGGCTCAAAAGGCTGTCCTGAGTTTCAGGTTAATTAAGAGAAGGTAGTATTTGTCTCAGTCACATACCAGAAGAATTAACTTACAGATATATGCCTACTACTTGGACGATGCAACTGATAACAGAAGCATGTCGCGGGATCACCACTACATAGTCATACATGGTAATTGTCAACGAAGACCTATCACCTCTTCCCAGTTAACTGTTCTCCTTCGAGGCAGAGGCTCCAAAAAGAAGAATAAAGAGGGATTCTGTGTCTGTCCTACATGTTTGGACTCAAAGGTCTACTACACGAGGATGGTACTTGACCATTGACCCAGAAGAGTTGCATGCAATTCCAAGCCCTCATAACTCCAAACCAGACTGAGGAGCGAACTCTTCTGTACTGGTAAAGGCTCGTCTCGCTATCCAAGCACTCATAATAGTAAGTGCTCGGGGATCATTAGAATTCATAAGAATTCCCATGCTCGCCGAGAAGACCAGACTCTTGTAAGACAATAATCGGGCGAGCCTTGTCTCACCGTTACTCAGCAATATAGATGGTGCCGAGCACTCGGCGAGCGCCAGTGAAACCCAAAGGATCCAGGCGCTCAGCACGACTCCTGATTATTGTAATATTATCAGGAATCTCCGTTGCTTAAATGTTTGGAAAGGAATTTAATAGCTTAGCGAGACTCCCGATTTTCGTAATAACAGTTACCGGGGATGTCTGTCTCGCCCGAGTGTTTGGAAATTATAGAAAACCATAACACTCTGAGAATGCTAGAAATTTCAAGGAATTGGAGCATTCAGCAAGATTTCTGGGTATTGTAGTAACAATTACCAGGAATTCTCATCTCGCCCGAGTGTTTGCAGATCGTAGAAGACCAAAACACTTAGAGAGTGCTATAAATTCCAAAGAATTTAAGCACTCGGAGAGACTCCTGAATTTCGTCAATCATTGTGGTGGGGGACCTCCTCAACTCCCGTAGAAATCGAGAAGGGACAGGCATAAAAACCAGTCCTAAATCCGAACATTTAAGACTGGAATGTGAGTAAAATTCAACAGAATATACACTTAAGGCTCCCAAAACGCAAGAACCTATAGGGTACTGTGAATTAGAATACGTCCAAAAGACAGAAAAGCCAGGGAGACACAATCTCCAGATTTGACATAAGATCCTTCCTCAATGACGAGGACGTACGTCCAGTAGGACCCTAAGGTCTTTCCAGGAATGTAGCCCCCCAACGCTGAATCCTACGGAGAGCACTCTGCAGGATCCCTCCTATTCACCTCGGACCTCCCAGTGTTGCCATAGGAAGTAGAGGGAATAAGTGAGGAAGACAGGATGCTCTCGCTCGCCTTGCTAGCAGAACTAGCAGGAAAAGCGAGTCACGGGCAGCCATCAACCTGTGGTGATGGCTGCAATGAGAGTCTAGGAAAGCATTATCGTCTGGAGAAATGCTTTCCTGAGGAGGGTTATGAAACTCTTGCATAGCAGGCAAAACATTTCCCACCACCGAGACCGGTCAGTCACGTGAACGTGACTGTTGTCTGTGTGGGGTTGAGTGTGCACCTGACTGGAGAGGGCCGGTGCAGTCCTCCAGTGCATCCAAGACCTTGTTGAGGCCGAAATTTCTCAAAAGGACTGAATGGGGGACCCCTTACCAGTCTCATTGCGTGTACAATCCCACAGGACCGTCACATCAACCCTGGGAACCAACCAATCACCGCAAGAGCAATCACCAGCAATGAGTCACCTGAGCGACTCGCTCCTTTCTTTCACTCTGTGCCTGAGTCGTGACGGTGAGCGGACTCAGTATCACCAACTCTGGATGCACGCAAATCTGTAGATTTACGTGCACTCAGGGAAACTCGCGAACAAGTGCCCGACAAGGAACTAGTCTTAAGGGCAGAACCTTAAGGACTAGTAGCAGAAGTGCGAACCGAAGTTTGTGTTGCTACGCCTCCCGACATGCTATAGCCCCTGGGGACAGCTTGACGGTTCCTGCTCCCGAAGAAATGGGTGAGCCAGTGGAAGACCCAACTGCGTTCTCAGTTCGAGGAGGCAGACCCTTAGATGTCCCGTGACAAGACTTCTTAGCGGGGGAGAATACCACCTTCTTCTTCAGCAGGGAGCCTTAGAAGTCGAAGGGGTGGAGGCTGATTAAAAATATGATGATTCTGAAGAGGAAGATCACGACACTTGACGAGCTCTCTTCCTTCTCAACTTCTCCAAATTCTGCAAGACTTCTTCTACAGGATGAGGCACATTTATCAGCAGGAATAGAGTTAATAATCCCAGGGCAGCGGTGAAGACTTTGTACAGTGACAAAACTCCAGGATAGCAGTGGTAAATGAATATGATTTCCAGCAGGTGAACAGTACACACACTCGAGGACCAACATAACAGCATGCTACAAGTCACAGGTACAATTCCAAGGTTAGGATAGTCAACACAAAGAGATACCCAACCTTCTAATGCTGTAATCAACTATCACCACTGTTAGCCTCTAAAAGAAAGAAAATATGATAGAAAATTATTTTTAAAAATAAGGATACTCCTCTTGCATCCCTCAAACACCAACACCACATGCCCCCTCTTCTATCTTTGTCTGATAGCTAGCGAAAGGACGAAGGAGAAGATTAAATACCAGAAGAAACAAAGGACAAACCTCCGAAGTTCCCCTTTGTAATTTCAAGCGTAAGCGTAAATTTCGGATGAGTACGTATATGTCTCGTCCTAACGCTAACGGGCGAAATTATGTACGAATAAAGATGTTGGCACAACCCTTAATTGACATCGACCTTTAACACGAAGCAAAAAGGCGGCTAGCAAGGCTATCCCAAAATGTGGGTTTGCATATTAATCATTAAAGTCAATTAATTATATACATTATATAAATTAATTATATACAGTATATACACAGTCATTCAAAATAAGAAATTAAAGATCCCACCGGGGAAATTGTAATTAACGCTAGTCAGCAAGAGCTCACAACATACGTCTTCATCGGAAGACGGCTGATAGCAAAGTGGAGAGTGTTTACTGTTTACATCCGGGCAGATGCCGCCCTACCCACCTACCAGGGTAACCACCTTGTTCAAGTATTTAACTGCCGTACTCCAGCCTCCGCTGAAAGTAATTCCTTATGTAAAGGACCGAGGGTTTGTATATCGTGTAAGAACAGCTTAACATTACCTGACATACATGGACTAGGGACCCTAGGGGTTTATATTGTGAGGTGGTGGAGCTGGGGAGCAATTTCCCTTGTTTGTAAGGGGTGGGGACTCAGTGCTGGATGGGTGAATCAGTCTAAGTAAACATCTGACCTAATGGAGCTTGTGATTTTTTTATTGATATTTTACTCTTTTCTCATTTATAGTTTTACTGTATTTTCTCATTCTTTTAAATTTTTCAGTCCTACAGATAAACACAATCGTGTGCGTATGAAGAGAGAGAGAGAGAGAGAGAGAGAGAGAGAGAGAGAGAGAGAGAGAGAGAGAGAGAGAGAGAGAGAGAGAGATGAAATATCAAGTGATAAAATATTCCGTATGTACTGTTACGATATGTCTGTGATAATCACACTGAGGGTCAACCAAACTTGTAATGAAATACTGTACAGTGATTCAAACAAAGAAAAAAAAATGGTAAATGGGATACAGCACTCAGAAATACAATTGTAAAAGCCTATTTGATTTATGAATACTATGAGTTAATTAGCACCAAGCCACATAGGCTAACTCTGTGTATCTCACGTATGGTCAAACAATATGATAACAACTGATAAAGTTGCTGTATAAAATACATTAATGGTCATAAAACTAGGGTACGCTGCTGTTAAACGCAGGTAGGCTACCTGCCTATAGATATTTCATTTGTTTGAGAGAAAAATAAGGGGCTACATTTTTAAAAAGCATATTTATATAGTATATTTTGACACAAATATGGGTAAAAAAGGTAGATAATTTTTTTTGCATTGGGTTTTCAGTTTGAAGTGTGATGGTCATTGTTTTATATGCATACCACCTCGGGCATTCCACTGAGGTGGGAGAGATGTGTATTTCTGGTGATAGTTCACTCTCGACGTGATTCGGAAGTCACGTAAAGCCGTTGGTCCCATTGCTGAATAACCACTGGTTCCAAGCAACGTAAAAACACCATAAAAACAAACAAATATGTGCATACTGAGCCTTTAGTTATGTAGTATTGACAAGGTTAGGTGAGGAATGCTTGGTTTCCTTTGAACACCTAGATTTTTTCAGTCGCTTAAGGCCTGTTCAGACAAGCGGGCGTGATCGCCGGGGAGCTTAGTAGGTAGGCAATTTCTGCCGGGCTTACTACATGGTCGATTGTCGTACGAAAAACTTGGAGGTTAGCATTGCTCAGAAAAGAAACTTGTGCTGCATGATAATTTGAGCATGTATATAAAAAAAGATGCGAGTGTGGTGCAGAGATTGGCTAAATAGGAGAGAATTTTACGGGACCCATACACCAATAGTACGTAACTACAATATGGCTATGAACATGGTTATAGAAACTATATGAGAACGAGCATAAGCACATTCCATCAGCCGCTGATTCCATACACTCCTAGCAAAGGTAGAGCCATACATCCGAAAACAAGATACAAACACGCGACACAGCAAACCAGCATAGGTTCGTTGGAAGCAACGCCGACTTTTTTTTGCGAGAGAGAGAGAGAGAGAGAGAGAGAGAGAGAGAGAGAGAGAGAGAGAGAGAGAGAGAGAGAGAGAGATGGCGGGGGGGGGGGGGGGGGTGTTGAGGGGGCGAGGTTCGTGGGATGGGATTTCGAACAGATTTAAGGAAGCAATAACTAAAATGAGAGAGACCGGAATTTGAACAGAAATGAAGTAACAACTACTAAAATGGTCTACAAGAGAGAGAGAGAGAAGAGAGAGAGAGAGAGAGGAGAGAGAAGAGAGAGAGAGAGAGAGAGAGAGAGAGAGAGAGAGAGAGAGAGAGAGAGACTGGTATTCGAATAGAAATAGAGTAAAAGTTACTAAAACGGTCCACAAGAGAGAAACTGAAATTATTATTATTTTTTTTTTGACAGTAGATATTTGGGCAAATGACCTTGAAGAAAAGCCTAATTAAACAGGAATCTTTCTGTTACGCCTTTCTTTCTTGCCTTGGTAGAAATTGTGGCTAGGAGGACGATCTATCCAAATATGTTTGTCATTCAGTCGCAATCTTGATTTTATTCTGGGAACTATAAGAATAGTTCAAGATATTTGGTGTCAGTACAGAGAACCACGACTACACATACGTACATATACATATATATATATATATATATATATATATATTATATATATATATATAATATATGTTTGTGTATGTAAATAAAGACAAAACTACAAAGGAAAGTGAAACAATGGTGTAGTACTGCTGCAAGGGTACACCACTGTATCATTTTCCTTCATGGCTTTTTACTTTATTTATACTATATTCAGCCACATTCCAATTTTTTGTGATTCAATTATATATATATATATATATATATATATATATATATATACATATATATCCATATATATATATATATATATATATATATATATATATATATATATATATATATATATATATATATATATATATATATATATATATATATATATATATATATATATATATATATATATATATATATATATATATATATATATATATATATATATATATATATAATATATATATATATATGTATATATATAATATAAATATAGTATATATATATATATATATATATATATATATATATAATATATATATATGGTATGGATAACTGAATCACGAAAGTTAGGAACGTGATCTGTAACATGTTTAAGAATGACCTCAAAGATATAATTACTGACTTAAATAAAAATCAGTTGCCTTAGAGTTATTATTTTTGTTGTAATGTATGTCTGTCATGTATTGTGATTATGGTTTTGTTTACCAAGTTCTGAATAGCTGTCACCTATAATCCTTTAATTGTCTGGACCTTGTATCTGAGATGATTGTCTTAAACCTTTAATTGCACCCATTGCTTATGCCTGTTTGGGAAGGATTTTCATCTTCCAGGTGTGTCGGATTCTAGGTACTAATCTCTTTATAATCCCTATCTGTCAGTTATACGAATCTTCTTGTATTGTCTTTTCCCGTATCTTTGTCAGTCTCTGCTCAGTAAAGGACGTTTAACGTCGAAAGATCTTGCAGATCCTCATTCGTTTATTTTTCCTTCGTGGCATATATCTTTATATATATATATATATATATATATATATATATATATATATATATATATATAATATATATATATATATATATATATATATATATATATATATATATATCTGTAACATAAAAGAGGGGGAATTTGCTATGAGATATTTTAAATAATATAATGTGATAAGCTGTGACATTTCTTAGAATGTGGAGAATTGGCAATTTAACTTCCTTAGATACAGAGTGGTCCAAGTGAAAGCTTAGGAATGCTTACACAGCTTTCTTCGAGGTGGTATGATCAAGAGTGCTGGCTTAGCAAATCAGTGCCTTCGTCCTGTCGCCATGAGAGCTATACAGAGGCGACTTTGAAACTGGTTTCTAGCAGTTACCTGGGGCGTGAACGTCGTGAACAACGTTCGTACGTATGTGTGCGAGCCTTTTCCTCCTACATAATGAATGCAGGCATATCATGAAGGGGTCTATTACAGAAAGAAGGCAGGGCCAGGATTCAGAGATAACCTGTTTATGTGATCTTTTGATAATGTTCTTGGGCTTATCAGACTATTCTCCTGTCTCCTAACAGGCGATTCTAGAATGTGGGGGAATCGATCTGGTAGAGGGAACTATTTTCTGGAGAAGAGTGGGATTATTCATTGGAGAAAAGGTGTACTGACTAATTACTGTCTTGACTGTGCTTGTCTGTTATGGCTAAACTAATGTTTGTGTTAGGTTAATTACCGAGGGTTATCCGAGTTATTTGGACTTTGAGTTAACATTCCATTTAATCATTCTGTTAAGAATCTGAGTTATTCAGTTAATACTTTGCTTTTAAATAAATGCATATTTTTGTAATTCACAACTCTGATTTGATGACCTAATGAAATGGAGGGGAGGTATGACGAGAGAGAGAGAGAGAGAGAGAGAGAGAGAGAGAGAATGTGTTGCCAATACCGGTTGCCTACTGCTCTGGCCTTCGCTACCAAAATGAATAACGAGATAATTGTCGTCTCGTTATTAGTGGTGGCAGGCGGTGTTTGAACGAAAAAGCCTTTTGTGAGATTAGTAGCAGCTATAAGATGCTGTTTTCAGAGAGTCTGGTTGTGGGAATGTGTTAGATTTCGGTTAGTAGGTGACAGGGGATGAGAATTATTCATCCGCTGGATGTAGTACTGGGAGGGAAAAATTGAGCTAGGCTCAGCACTTTGCCCTTGGTGAGATGCCTAGAGGGAGTCGGGGGCAGGCACTCAGCTGGACTTTGTGAGGGCGCGTTGCCAAGTGTTTTCTCGCTCGTAATACCTAGTCGTTCAAATGTGTGTATTAGCGTGTTTTTTTTTCTCTCTCGCGCTCGGTTTGGCGGTCAGGTATTCTCTCATTTGAGGAAGTGAGTGTTACTTTATTGTTTGTGTATGAATCATTTTGTGAGTTATGGAATTGGTTTAGAATACCACATTTTTTTCCCCATAGGAGTAGAAATAGTGTTTTTTTTATTGGCACATGTTAAAGGAGACGCATTCGTCTTGTCTGGACACATGTATATGTGTGAAGGGTTTTTCATACATACAACTTAGTTCTTGGGGTTGCTTGAATTGCATTTTTTGCCTCAGAGACAGAGTGCCCACTCATGTATACGCACTCAGCGCAATTTTTGGTGAGCGACCGAGGGGTAGTGCCAAAGGGAGGCTAGTGGTGACTTCCATGGGGGATTGCTTGATGGGGGGGGGAACTTTTTTTTTTTGTGCGCGCGCGTCGGGGTAAGGGGGCAAGTTTGGCCTTGAATGGCCTTGAATAGGAACGTTCAATGCCATGAAATCGGCTGATAACCACTGGGTGATGATGACATGCCTGTAGGGTTTCTTTTAGAAAGATTTTTTCTTTCTCTTGAGTGAAGAGATAATGGAAATGAAATGCATATGAATGTGGTGCAAGTTTTCCTTATGCTTTGGAGAATGGCTTTACGCAATGTTAGAGGGCATAATTATAATTGGGGATTCAGAGATTATTTTTTAATGGGGATTTGATTGGTGATATAGAGATTATTTTGAAATGGTGATGACTATTGATATGCCATTGGTGATGAATGGTGATGATTGGTGTTATACCTGGTGGTGAGTGGTGTTGATTTTGGAGTTATGGGGTGTGGCAATCGAGATGAATACTGGGGAATGGCAATATTAATGCCCTTACTGGAGATATTTACAGGAGAATTATTACAGAGAATTATCATCACGGGGGATTATTTTAAGAACTATTATGGAGGATTATTATCATTACTTGAGATATTCTGGGGGGATTCTGTCAGAGTTCCTGGTGGTAATAATTTTTAGGGAATGTGCCAATGATTTTATGGGTGGTGATATCAATTTCTGGTGAATTTTGGTGAATTTGATGATACTGATAGTTGGTGATTCTGATACTTAATACTAGTGAATGGACGAGTACTAATATTTGGTGATACTACTGATACTGGCGAATTCTGATACTGATAATACTGCTATTGGTGTTATTTTTATTATTCTAACATGGGTGTTGCAATGATATTAAGGGTGGTGATGTATTTTTGTGAATGTGAGAGGAACTAACGACACATTTTTTGTTTTTCTTTTTTTATGAGTTCCGCAGACAGTTGCTTGAAGTCTACGTGAGTCACAGATGTTACAGGTGTCACGGGAAAAGTTATCAGTACCATTAGTTTTTCTTTTCCTTTTTTAGTCGTTAGCTATCGCTGATGTAAGTTTTTTTTTTTTTTTTATCATGGGCGAATTTGAATTTATTCTTCTCTCCAGTTTGTGTGAATTTTTAGTATCTCAGTTCGTGACTTGGAGTCATTGTTCGGGAATGTGTTTATGATTTCAGCTGTTTGATGCTGCAGAGATTTATAGGAGAATTTTTCATTTTTGAATGTCTACATAATGGCACTACATATTTTTTTTTTCTGGATATTTGTGTTCCAGAAATTGTTGGCCTCTTGCACAATTGTGTTTATTGCAACTTTGCCAGAGATAAGAAACTTCGTTAAGTTTCTTTTGGCCTATGCCGTAGTGAATATGGAGAAGTCTTTGCTTAGACACTTTGAATTTGAAGTTTTGTTATAATAAGTTATGGCACACTGGTGATTTTTTCTAGGATTTCCTGGGCAATTTTATTTGCAGAGTTTTTTGCCCTTTTTCAGCAGTTATGCTAAACAGAAAGTGAAACTTTGAGCTCCTTAGAGAGGCTTCTTGGGGTTATTTTACTGGAGAATTGGAGATATAATTGGAGATATATTTTGAGCAATGTGATATTTTATATTTTTGGAGATATTCCACAGTTTAGGCCTATGGTGGTGAGAGCTATGTTTAATTAAATTGTTTTTGCAGCCATTTTTGTTGCAAATAGAAACATTTATGAGGAGATATGGTTTAATATTTTCGAGTGTATCAGTTAGATGCTTTGAGTGCATTTTTTCAGGGATGGAGTTTCATTTTTGATTACCCTGCTTAGAGATAACATTTTTTTGGAGACTTGATTTTGTTCCATATGGGGTTATTAATGAAATGGAGGGAAATTTTTTTTATCACCGGAGTGGTATTATTAACATGGTGATATATGGGGATGGCATTGATCTTTGGGGGTGAATTTTTTTTTTTTTTTTTTTTTTTTTTTTTTTGTGGTCATGATTTTTGGAGTTGAATTTCTGGGGTTTTACGAGTCAAGAGAGGGGTTCTGTGGTTCTTTTGGTTTCGTGACTAATGAAGGCAAGTGGCATTACGGCGTTGCAGTCTTACGAGTCCCTATGGAGATGTTATTTTTTTTTGGAGGCATATAATTGTGGAATTGCAAGTTTACCGTAGTTTATATCCCGAAAAGGTGATAATTCATTTTATATAGAGTAATATCATGTGGGAGTTATGTCTTTGAGACGATTTTTGGGCAACATTGGAGATAATTTTGTGAAATGTGCCTATGTGGTGTCAGTATAGAAATGGAATTTTCATTATAAAATGAAATTTTATTGCATACTTACCGAACAATTATACAGCTGTAGGTTCCCAATGAATGGCAGACAATATATTAAAAACTACCGCGGTGGCGTCGCCATCGCTGATGTAGGTGACGTCATCTCCCTCCACTCGAGGGAGCTACAGGTACAACTGCCCGGGTAACATCAATTCGTTCTGCCCAGCCATCCACCTGTGGGGAGGAGGGAGGGCTTTGATTAATAATTGTTCGGTAAGTATGCAAGAAAATTCCATTTTTATTCCTATGTCTTACCGAACAATTATACAGCTGATTACCCATTGCAAGGATGGGGGGCTGTGGATGTAAGTTCTACTTCAAAAATAGCATATGATTCTTGAAAATAAAGTATACCCAAAAGCACTGTTAGTGCCTGTTGTACCTTACCTTCTAAGAGAGCTACTGCAGGAGAATACTGCCTCTGGTCGGTGCTCATCTTACATAGTAGAAGGCTTGGAGTATGACCAATGGGTGCCTCTACATGGAGTGGAAGATCCTCATAGCTCATAGTCATGGTGTTCACCGCTAACTCAACGAAGATACAACAAAATATTGCCCTTGCCCTGGGCTAAGACCAGAAATAACCAACATGAAAAAACTGTCACCTACACCAAAATAAAAACCTTTACCCACAAAAACTAACACTAAAATGACTAGCGAGTACTCCAGGTACATTGTACCCCCAGACTTCCCTTTAACTCGTCAACCTTGATACAAGGCGAAACATAGGCTAACAGAGGGAGCAATCCCCTATGTTGTTTCTCCCAACACCATGCCAGCTACCGAAAGTGGACCGAGAGACTTACAATCTTCAAATACTGTCTCGATTTCTTTCAAATAATGCGTAGCAAACACAGATTTAGACCTCCAAAAGGTACTTTGGAGGATAGCGGATAGCGACAAGTTGTGTCGAAAAGCAAGGAAAGTCGCTACCGCTCGAACTTCGTGCGCTTTCACTATCAGTAAAGGAAACACCGCGTCGTTAGCCTCAGAAGGTGCTTCGACAATTAACTCTCTCAGAAAAAAGGAAATAGCGTTTTTTGAGATGGGACGAGAGGGATTTTTAACAGAGCACCACAAACGATTCGAATGACCTCTAATCTTCTCTGTTCTGCGGAGGTAATATCTTAATGCCCGCACGGGACATAAGAGTCGTTCTTCTTCCTGGCCTATCAAGTCTGTCAGGTTCTTGAGAACACAGTTACGTGGCCACGGATTAGGAAGGTTTTCGTTTTTCGTGAGAAAATTGAGCTCCACAGAGCAAACTGCGTCGCCTTGAGAAAATCCCACATTTTTGTCCATCGTGTGTAGCTCGTTAACTCCTCTAGCTGATGCCAATGCAACTAAAAATAACGTCTTCTTGGTGAGATTCCTCATAGATGAAGAAAGTAACGGTTCAAAGGGAGGACCCGAAAGCCGTTTAAAAACTATATCGAGATTCCATGCTATCGAGCCCTTTGAAGATTTGGAAGTCTCGAACGATTTAATTAGATCGGAAAGATCACTATTCGTGATAGGTCTAGTCCTCTGTTTAAAAACTGATGCCAGCATCGCTCTGTATCCCCTAATAGTCGAAGGCGCTAAACGTTTAATGTCCCTTAAGAAAAGATGGAAATCAGCTATTTTGCTCACACCATTTTCGAAACACTCCCCATTTAGACTGATATAGTCTATTAGAAGAATCTCTTCTGCAGTTCGCGATAGCTTCTGCAGCTCGTCTCGAAAAACCTGTATCCTGTCAGTGCCAGAGCGGATAAACCTTGGTGGAATCTTTCGAAGTGCGGTTGTCTGAGTAGACATCTCTTTAACGGAAGAAGTCTGGGGAAGTCTACGAGCAAGTCGAGGAGATCCGGGAACCATTCTTTCCTTGGCCAGAATGGAGTGACTAGTGTCAGAGAAACATTTTTGTGGAATGACACTTTGTTCAGCACCTGTCTTATTAGGCCAAACGGGGGAAAGGCGTATGCTTCCAGGCCCGACCAGTCTGGAAACATTGCATCGACTGACGATGCAAGAGGGTCCGGGACTGGAGAGCAAAACAGCAGAAGGCGGTTGTTCCTCGAGGCTGCAAAGAGGTCTATCATCGGCTTTACCCAAAGTTTCCATAGGTCTAGGCAGACCTTCGCATCAAGAGTCTATTCTAACGGCAGTACTTGATGACGGCGACTTAGTCCGTCCACCAACACATTCATTATCCCTTGAACAAATCGAGGGATCAGCGTAACTTGAAATTTTTCTGCCCACAGAAGCAGATCTTTTACAAGGTTGTAGAGGGTGAAGGAGCGCGTTCCCCCTTGTTTCCTGATGTAGGAAAGTGCTGTGGAGTTTTCTCTGTGAACTGCTACCACCTGTCCCGTCACTGAAGGGTTGGGTGGAGCGGACGAAGCGAAAGACCCTCTACCAGTCTTGGTTTTGAAAGTCATGACGCAAAGTCCTCCTTGATTTCGTCTGAAATCGAGAATACTGTCGAGTCCGGTTTAGTCTTTCTGCACCATGAAGCCTTCAGGAAGAATTGTGGGGGGCCTCATGTGCAGCCTTCCAAGTTTGACAAACTGTTCCACCGAAGCTAGGGTTCCTAACAGACTGGTCCAATGGTTGGCGGAACAGAACTTGCGGTCCAGGAAGTCCTGTACTACTTCCAGACACGATTGGACTCTCTTTGGCGAAGTAAAAGCCCGAAAAACTCGAGAGTTCAGAGTCATCCCTAAATAGAGAATGTTCTGAGCCGGAATTAGCCGAGATTTCTCCTCATTTATAAGAAGACCTAATGAGTGAGTTAATGAAAGAGTCCTCTTGAGATCCTCCATGCACTGACTTTCCGAACAGGAGCGGAGAAGCCAGTCGTCTAGGTAGAGTGACACTCTGATGCCCAGGAGGTGTAACCACTTTCCCAGAGGAGTCAACGCTCGCGTAAATACTTGCGGTGCTGTCAAGAGGCCTAAGCAGAGAGCTCGAAACTGGTAGGTCTTGCCCATGAACACAAACTGAAGGTATTTCCTGGAGTCCTGGTGAATTAGGATGTGGAAGTATGCGTCCTGCATATCCAAGGATATCATCTAGTCCCCTTGACGAAGGGATTCCAACACTGAACGAGTCATTTCCATATTGAATTTGGTCTTCTGAACGAACAAATTCAGCGCGCTTACATCCAGTACGGGCCTCCAGCCCCCCGATGGCGCTGCAGGAGGCATCTGAGGCCTACCTCATCGGTCTCTTTGAAGACACCAACTTGTGCGCCATCCACGCCAAGATGGTCACCATCATGCCCAAGGACATCCAGCTTGCCCGCCGCATTCGTGGAGAGCGAGCCTAAGTCCAGCAACACTTATCTCCTCTATGACAGCCTTCTGCACGAGAGTCTCTATTTCTCGGGTTAAGGCTAAAAACTTCTACGAGCCTGGAGAGTAGGCGGGTAATGTGATGGGAACATTGGATAGAGGCGGAGTGTCTTTGAAAGGAATGGAGTAACCGAACCGGAGAACTTGGGTCACCCAGGCCTCTGCCCCTCTGCGACTCCATTCCTCCCAAAAGCGGCTCAATCTGCCCCCTACCTGATGATTTCGTGTCGGGTTTGGTCGAGGACTTGGTCGGGTGTCGTAAATTCGATCAAGGCCTGACAAACAGTCTAGACCTACCCCCTCGAAAAGGTTTTTTTTGCAAGTGTGATTCTGAGGTGGTAGTCGTCACAGTCAAGGGTTTAACCCGCTTAGAAGACTGAGCAAGCAACCCATTAGTAGATTTCTTTTCCAGTGCGGAAAGTATCTTGGCCACTGTTTCTTCGGGAAACAGATGATCCTTGTTGAGAGGAGAAAACAAAAGGGCGGACTTCTGAGGCGAAGCGACTCCTCTCGAAACAAATGAACACCAGAGCTGTCTTTTCTTGAGAGTCCCGAATGCAAAGAGAATATTCTTTACCAAATGGTTGAACTCGGGCGATGTAAAGACTATTTTAGCTGCTGCAAATGCGGACCTATTTGCATCCACCAGGCCAGAGAAGTTCCCCTGAGAGGAGGCAGACACTCCCATAGAGGGGGCTTCTCCGGTTACGTAGAACCAATACCTCTTCTTAACAAGTTTCGACGGAGGATAGGCGAAAGTTTCTTTCCTGAGCTCTCTCTTGAACTTCAACTAGTCTTCTATATCACGAAGCAAATGTTTAGCAGCCTTGGAAAGTACAAGCTTTGGGAGAAGAGGATCGAAATTTTTCCTTCTCATCAGGAAGATGGAAGCAGGCAACCTGGGAGCGGCTGCTACGAAGTAATCCGGGTACATGTCCAGAAGGTAGCGTAAAAGTTTTGAATAGTACGAGAGAGGGATAGAGTCCGCTTCTAAGTCCTCCCCGTCATCTGAAGAGATAGGCGACAGAGATGGTTCTTGATTTGACTCATCGTTCTTCGTACACTGTTTGCTTTCTTTCATCCAGTTCATCAGCTCTTGCAACTGTCGACATAAAGGAACTAGATTCTCGTCTTCTTGAGTTGAAGTCGTAGCAACTGGGGTCGTGGACTTCGACACGATCGACACCGGAGGTCTCGCACCAGTCGAATTATCTGTCGCATGCAAAGTCGAAGGTAAACTTTCGACAGCTTGATGAGTCGAAGATCTCGACGAACTCAGAATCGGTTGCTCTACAATCGAGTTGAAGGCGGCTGTCACTGTCGTAAGAATACAAGGCGAAGTCCATGTAGCTACGCTACACGACGGGCGAGAGATATCTACTTCTCTGTTCCTCTTCACAGGGGGCGGAGAGAACACCTCTTCAGTCGAACGTCTCTTCAACGGACGTGAGGCTGAAGAATCACGCCACTTACGACGTCTAACCGGCAATGAATCACTCGACTCTGTCGATAACTGGTTACCGAACGACACACCTTTCCAATGGTGTTTAGTCGAATGCTGCTGTCACACCACAGGATCGACGGAGGAAGCGACTGTCTGTGGGCAAACCCCGACAGTCTCCCTTAGACCTCTGGTATGTCTTCTCCCCGAGGCGGGGGAGAGGGACAGGGACCTTCGTCTAGGAGAACTATCGGGACAAACAGCCACCCCCTCAGATTGCACTGCACTGACACTTTCACTTTACTAGAAGTCTTTTCTATGAAAGACTTTACAGATAAACCTAACTGCGTAACCATATTAGCTAATACATCAAATTTCTTTTCAAATTTAGACTCGAGGCTGGCAATGGTGTCAGGAGAAACTCCACGGGAAGTTGGCAAGGGAGTTACAGGAGCAGGAGTAGGAGGACTCAAGATCGGAGACATAATAAGAGGAGAAGGAGAAGGAATAGGATCAGGTGCTTCGATAGAAGAAGGAGAAGCAGCTAAACTAGTCTTACTTTCAACTCTGAGAGCCGCCTTCCTCTTCCTATCCTTAATTACCTTCCCCGAGTGAGAAATGGAATTTTTATTCTAAAATTGATATTAATAATACTTACCTGTATAATTTATCTAGCCCTAAATCCCCAAAAACTGCACCAAAATTTACCACATTGGCAACCCGGTTACCTCCTATTCTGTTCGCCAGTTGGCAACACTGCCGTTGACAGTTACAAAACCTTCCCTGAAAATCAGTTGTGATAGGCAGATCGTGGGGTAGGATGGGTGGGACTAGATAAATTATACAGGTAAGCATTATTAATTTTAGAATAAAAATTCCATATTATTAAACATTACCTTAATATAATTTATCTAGCCCAATTAACCACATTGAAAAGGAGGAGGGAATATTTATCATGGACATGATGGGGGAAATGTCAGTCTTGTACATATGGAAAAATTGATTAGCTGCTTCAAGTTTGTCAAATGATTCTAACTCAAGTTTGGACAATTTGAAATCTTTGACATGCTCGAAATGGTTTATGTGACTAGATAAATTTAAGGTGTAAGAAGCAAAAATGGTAGGCTTGTAGTACAAATAATTCAAAATAACTACTTCACAAGATGTCACAAAGGATTTGATGTTATTAAACATTATCTGAGATTGATTATTCCTACAAGTGACCTTAGCTGTTACTTGATGCTGTGAAATTACTACCATTTCATCATAAAAAATTTGAGCTTTGAAATCAGGACTGTAAGGGATATACTCACAGTTATTCTCACCATTTCTGTCATTAATCAAATAATCTATGCAATACAATTTGTTAAGTGGCTCATAAAAACTATGTATATTACAAACAAACTCATTGGCTTCAAGCATGATACAATCATCAAAATCTTTGTCCCTTAGTTTCACCAACAGAAGTGAATTTTGTTGTAATGCAAAATGTACTATGTCTTGGTTCAAAACAATTGACTTCTTGTTTACTAGCATTGGAAAAGGGTAAATGGATATCAGGTTATTAACTTCATTATTGTTGAATGGTATCATCAACACAATGTGATCAGAAACCCTTTTCAGTTATTAAACTATAGTAAGTAAGAACATCTCGCACAAGCGGTTTGAAGTGATGATCTAACATACATTTTTCAATTACAAGGTGTAACTCTCTAGGACTGATGAGGTATGGTGATAAAATGTTTTTAGCGGCTAACATTACTGCATTCAAAAGTTCCTTATGATTTAACAGGAAGGTCTCAGTTTCGAACATTAACCGAGTCTCGAATTTCGACCTTTTCAATTCGTTTATCTCTGTTATAATGTTCTGAGCCATACTGTTAACAAAGTCCTTTAGTTTAATAATCAAATCTTGGTTCTTGTTAGTTGCATCAATGACTTTAGTCATGATTGTACCTCATTCTGCGGCCCACATTTCTAATTTTTCTATCCTAGCCCTATCTTTATCTACATCACCATCAGTAGCTACACCAAACAGTGTTTAAGGCTGTACCTATAAATGGCAAAATTAAACGCTTCTTAATTCGTTTTGGTAAAATTTGCCTGATATCCTCTCTAAGTTTTAACAAAAGGGAATTATTCTTGTTAGTAGTCATGACACTTTCGATTTTACTCATTAATTCTGTAAGTTCTTGTTGTCGTTGATCGACATTGGTGATGTTGATAGTTACAACCGCTATGTCGTGTATCATCTTCACTTGACCATGATCCTTTAGAATTGCTCCCTTCTTGATTTGCAAGGGGGAGATGCAGATATTGCTCACCATGAGCCATAGTGAAATCCATTTCCTGCAAAATACATTCTGAGCAGTAAACCTTATACAACAATGTTATTGACCTGTTGCACTTGGTCCTATCTTTTCCTTAAATTGTATCTAGGAGTCACTAATGCTGATGAAGTATGGGAATCATTTACGTTCCTGTTTTCCTTACTACTTGACTCCTTTAAATCTTTAAAATTGTTTAAAGGTTCTTCTGACCAAATATCAGAATGTACTATTTTAATATGGCTCCAATGTGCAACAGTTTCATTTAAAGTTGATTCATGCATTAGCTTAAATTTATTTAACTTTAGCCTTTCTATTACTCTATATGGACCTTGGAATTTAGGACTTACTTTAACATTAGGTCCTTCAACTTTGTGATTAAGCACATATACTTGTTGCCCTATTTTTAACTCTGGGACTGTTGATTTCTGGTTATAATACTTACTAGACTTTTGATGTAACTCCTTCGAGCCCTTGTACCTTTTACAGTCTCGAAAGTCCGTCTTATTTTCCACGCAACGTAGTCTTCGTAATTATAAGTATGTCTGGGTGGAGTTGCATCGTCTAACAAGGTATTTGGCATTCTTTTCAGATAACCATATAACAGAAAGTGTGGGGTTTCCCCAATAGATTCATTTACAGTGTTATTAATGGTGAACTGTACATCTTCAAGAATTAAGTCCCAATCTTCAGTCTGTGGAGTCACTAAAGTTTTCAGTACATCCTTTATTTTACGATTTGTTCTCTCAACTGCTCCATTAGAGCTTGGTTTATAAGCTGTAACCTGACACTTGTTAATTTCATAAAACTCACACAATTTCTTTAAAATGTCACTAGTAAATTCTCCTGCATTATCAGATAATAATGTTTGAGGGCATGAATGTGTCTAGTAATTATTCTAGATTTCAGAGCTTCTGCTACAGTAGTTGCTTCTCTGTTTCTGACTGGAATGATCTCAACATATCTAGTCAAGTAATCTATGAAAACTAATATCTGACTTTTACCTCTAGTTGTGTTTGGAAATGGACCTACATAATCCATTGAAACTACTTGAAACGAGTTAATTCTGATGGATATTTCTCAAGAGGGGCTTTAGCATCTTCATTGCAATTAGGCCAAAAATAGTTTCTAGTGACTGTTCTACATGTTTTCTTCATTCCAGGATGTCCTGACAACTTGTAAGTGTGTGTTAGTTCTAATACTTCTTTGGTTAGTGTGTTAGGTACATACAAACGTGAACAAGCATTCGGTTCATCTGATGTTTTATATAGAATTCCATTAATTAACTGAAATTCAGACTGATCATCCTCATTTTGCATTAACCCTTAAACGCTGACTGGACGTATTTTACGTCAACATTTTTTGTCTCTCGGGTGCCGACTGGACGTATTTTATGTCGACATACAAAAGTTTTTTTAAAAATTTGCGGAAAAATACTTTTAGGCCTACCAGCCGAAAACTCTTGAATCACGCGCCTTGGGGGATGCTGGGAGTTCACGGATCAAGGCGTTGTTTTGTTTACAATCGTTACGCAGGCGCGCAAGCGCGAATTTCTTTCTTGCCGCACTAAAAAGTATCTGTGACACATCTCAAAAATTATTTTGTCACTTTGACATAATTTTTGTACCATTTTAAATTAGCCATTACATGGAGTATTATATATGAAAATGTGCGCATTTTTATGTAGAATACAACAAAAAAATACTCATTATTGTAGCTTTAATCAGTTTTGAGATATTTTCATATAAATAACGATAAGTGCCAAAATTTCAACCTTCGGTCAACTTTGACTCTACCGAAATGGTCGAAAAACGTAATTGTAAGCTAAAACTCTTATATTCTAGTAATATTCAATCATTTGCCTTCATTTTGCAACAAATTGGAAGTCTCTAGCACAATATTTCGATTTATGGTGAATTTATGAAAAAAATAACATTTTCTTTGCGTCCGCGCGGTAACTCTTCCGAAAAAATCATACGTGCGATTGTGGTAATGTTTGCACCATTTTAAATTAGCCGTTACATAAAGTTTTATATATGAAAATGTGCGCAATTTCATGTAGAATACAACAAAAAATAATTGAAGGTTGTAGCTTTTCTCATTTTTGAAATATTTGCATATAAATCACGATAAATAGAAAAAAAACCACGTTCGGTCAACTTTGACTCTACCGAAATGGTCGAAAAACGCAATTGTAAGCTAAAACTCTTACAGTCTAGTAATATTCAGTCATTTATCTTCATCTTGAAACAAATTCGAAATCTCTAGCACAATATTTAGATTTATGGTGAATTAAAAAAAAAAACTTTCCTTCCCTACGCGCGCGGATTCTCTGCCACAAATCTCCGAAATGCGTATGTTCCATTCTCGGAATATTTGCTCCGTTTCATATTAGGCATTTCATAGAGTTTTATATATGAAAATGTGCGCAATTTCATGTAGAATAAAACGAAAAATATTTGAAGGTTGTAGCTTTTCTTATTTCCGAAATAATTGCATATAAATAAATATATATAAAAAAATTCTACATTCGGTCAACTTTAACTCGTCAGATATGGTCGAAAACTGCATTTGTAAGCTAATATTCTTACAGTATAGTAATATTCAATCATTTATCTTCATTTTGAAAGAAATTGGAAGTCTCTATGACAATATTTAGATTTATGGTGAATTTTTGAAAAAAATATTTGTTTACGTCCGCGCGTTACGAATTCAGGCATTATTTTGTGATAATATTTTCTCTGTGTTGCTTTTATTGTTTTACAATGTGTTATATATCAAAATGATCGCAATTTAGTGTAAATTACAACGAAAAAAAAGTAACTTGTTACCTTTAACAGTTTTGCGCACAGTGCGATTTGAATACAATTATATATGAAATTTCGTTTTTGCGCTATCATATATCGCATTATTTATATATGATAATGATAATTTTATTAATTTCTGATGGTTGCATACTAAACTTCAGCAGCCAACTCTTAATCTTGAAAACTAAGCGCGCTGAGATTTTTTGAAAAAATATTTTTTCCGCTTTCGCACTCACTCTGAAACACCTCCGGCACACGGGAGACATTTTTTTTGTACCGCTTCGGCGTTTAAGGGTTATTTTACCCACTATTTTTCTAATGTTAGCATCTTTTTGCTGTTTGATCTTAACTCTTTCTAAATCTAGATCTATGATCTGACAACTAAAGCAGAAGTTATTAGTTGTGATTTGTTTCTCGGTTTCTTCTTGCGATCTCAACAAGGCATCTGCTATAGTGTTATATCTTCCTGGGATATATCTAAACTCTGGGGCAAATTCTAATACACTTATGAACCATCTGTTAAACTTCATATTATTTGTGAAAGCTCTTTTCTTGAATAGGTCACAAATGGGTTTGTAATCTGTAAGCACATTGACTTGATGTCCTAGCAATATATGCCTAAATTTACGTAATCCCCAATATAGAGCTAAGCACTCTCTCTCGGTAGTGCTATAATTTCTTTCTGCACGTTCAAAACTCTACTTGCATAATATACTGCTCTCATTCTGGTTTTTCCTTGTTGCATTAAAACTGCACCTACACCTGTGCTAGAAGCATCGCAGGCTAAGTAAAATTCTTTTGAGAAATCTGGATACACTAAAATTGGATTTCTTGTCATCATTTCCTTGAGTGTTTGGAAAGCTCTTTCATGTTCTGTCTTCCATTCATAAACTACATCCTTCTTAGTTAAATCTGTTAATGGTTTGGCTATGGTTTGTTTGTTTGTTTGTTTGTATGGTGTTTTTACATTGCATGGAACCAGTGGTTATTCAGCAACGGGACCAACGGCTTCACGTGACTTCCGAACCACGTCGAGAGTGAACTTCTATCACCAGAAATACACATCTCTCACTCCTCAATGGAATGGCCGAGAATCGAACCCACGACCACCGAGGTGAGAAGCAAACACCAAACCAACCACGCCACTGAGGCGCTTATGCTATGGTGGCAAATCCCTTAATAAAAGGGCGGTAATAGCCAACCATCCCCAAGAATCTTCTTAGGGCTTTCAAGTTACTTTGAGCTGGATATGCTACAATTGCCTTTATTTTACCTTCCTGCATACGCAGTCCATTTTCACTGATGACATGTCCTAAATACTCTAATGATTTCATCATGAATTGACATTTTTTAATTTTTATCTTTAATCCTGCACTCTTTAGTCTTTCTAACACTGTTTCTAATGTCTTAAAGTGACTATCCAAGTCCTTACTAGAAATGACTACATCATCTAGGTATACTGAAACATCCTCTATATCTCCTAAGATTTGGAGCATTAATCGAGTAAAGGTTAGTGGGGCTGATGTAAGACCAAAGGGCATTACTTCAAACTGTAAATGTTCCTTATGAGTACTAAAAGCGGTTAAAGTCTTAGATTCTTCGTCTAAAGGTACTTGCCAATATCCAATAAGCAAGTCTAATGACATAAATATTTTTGCTCCACCTAATTGAGCTATATCATTTATAACAGGCATTGGCATCCTATCTGGGATGGTGTGTGAATTTAATTTCCAATAATCTATTACCATTCTCCAAGTGCCATCTTTCTTTGGAACTAATAAGAAAGGTGAATTATATGGTGATTTAGAAGGTACTATCACACCATCTTGCTTCATTTCTTCAATTAACTGATCTACGATCAGTCGCTGACTTATTGGCAACTTATAGTTAGGGGTATAAAATGGTTTAGTTCCATCTTGTATTAAAATCTTATGTTGCAAAGTATCTGTTCTGCCTAAATTATCTCCTTCTAAAGCAGTGACATCTCTATAACTCTCCAATAATTATAATAGTTTAACTCTATTCTGAGGGAAGTCTGTATTATTTACTTTATTTAAAATTGAAATTTGTTCTGTGCTAGAGAAGAATGCTTTTTCACTTAGTGTTGGTAAAGGATTATTCACTACAATTCCTGTACAAAATTCTATACCAGGCCTTAGTATTAGTCTTTTGTCTGAAAAATTCTGGACGTACGTCTCACAGTTATTGCCTTTCACGTGAACTAGGGAATTGTCCATCCTAACAGTCAGGTAAGTTTTCACTAGTTAGCATTACGTCTTTTTCATGCAAGTCTTCGTCTGTTTTAGCTCTAAGACAAACTTTGGTTAGACATTGCGGGTACAAAACTACTTCTCTATTAAGCACAAATCTGACAGTATGGTCATCTGCAGTACTGATTAAACATATTTCTTCGTCATCACGTATCTCTGAGAAATAACAGAAATCTGTTTCATCCGAACTTTCATCCAGTAGTATTGTTGAGTTTAATTCGCCCTTATTTATTGTTCCTAATAACAGGACTTCATAGATATATTTTTCTTCTTTATTTTCATCCATTATAAGATATGTACAATCAATTTCTGATTCATCTTCATCTGTTGTTGAATGCGCATAAGTGATATGTGATTCATCTTCATAAATTTGTTCACATGCATTAATATGTTCCGCGGCAATGATTTGTTCAGGGGCATTAAATTGTTCAGCTGCGTTAATTTGTTCAGAGTCAAAACTCTACTCAGAAGTCTGAGTATCAAGGCTTGCATTGTTAATATTATTTATTTGTGCACAATCTATCATAAAATCCTTCCTGGCTAAGGACATTTCTTGTAAACTATTATTTCTACCACTTATTCCACTATTATCTGTGCTAGCATTATTATCTATCTTATTCTCTTGGATGTTCGCTTCTCTAGATGTTGTTCTCAGATAAATTGATCAGATTTATGCAAGAATTTCCTTCTTCTAGCTGAAAACAAAAATTTTCTCAATTTCTGCGTGGCAAATTGATTTTATTTTCTCCACAATCTAACATTATTCTACATCTCCGCATAGCTTTATATGAAAACAGCGCTTGTGTAGGGTAAAACCTTTCTTCTAATACTACAAATACTTCCTTAAAAGTTTTGTCTAAAATCTCTATGTCCAGTGTGACATTACCCAAAGCATTAATCTGTTTTCCTTCTATTCCCCTTATAATTCTACCAGGACCTTGTATTTCTGTATCTGCAAAGCCTAAATGTTTTGTTAATGTTTGTTTATCTATTATATTTACTGTACTGCCTGTATCTAAAAGGATTGAGCATGGTTTATTATTAATTCTTGTTTGGATGATAGGTAAATCTTCTTGGCATATTTCCTTATCCTTCACTGACAATACTATCTCCTTATTTACTTCAAAAGGCAACTTGAAATTATCTTCCTGACCTACCATAACTATTTCATTCTCATTTTCTACTGGTAAGGAAGCTTTCTTTTGTATTACCCCCTTCTGTAATTGTCACTGAGTCTGATTGTTATTTTGGGGTGTACTACTTTGGGCATTATGGTTAGTATTGGTATTTTTGAACCAACAATTTTGTGTTAGGTGACCTGTCCTATTACAATGAGAAGAATACCTTGGTCGCCTACAATTCTGAGTTGTGTGGTTGGAATAACCACAATTGGCACAATTTTGTTCCTGTTTGTTACCTTGGTTTTTATTATCTCCGGAACTCTGACTGTGGGTTGGGCTGGACGAATTTGGATTATTATTGTTTGGATTTCCTCTATGCTGTTGAGGCCCATATTTACTATTCTTGTTTGCTTCGAAAAATTTCCCATTACTATTCCTTGGATTATTCCTAGGATCTTGTTTTCCCTGTTGTCTATGCTTGAAATTTCGAGATCTGTCTGGAACACTATCTGTCCTTCCCTGGAAATTATTCATATTTCTACTAGGGTTTCCATTATTTACAAAACCTGTAAATTCTTTTGCCAGATTCAGTCCCTTTTTGCACAGTTCCTTTTTCATAAATCTTAAAGCTGCTAGACTATCCTGCTTAGGATCAGGATCCTGTTTCTTAAAGACTCGTTTTTCTTCTTCCCCGATAGTGTCATATACTATACAATAGTCCCCCGTATTCGCAAGGGATGCGTACCAGACCCCCCGTGAAAAGTTAGAACCCGCGAATGTTTGGAACCCCTATAAAAATGCTAAATACTGCCTATTTTGTTAGTTAAAACTCAAGAAAAACCACTAAAAATTTTCATACATGGTTTTTTTAATAGTTTTATCACAAAAAGTGCATTTTATGATGAAATTGATAGAAAAAAACCAGGAATTTGTGGATATTTCTCATAAAAAATACCGCGAATGCGCGAATATCCGCGAATAATGCTGGGAAACGTTCCCGAGAGAAATCCGCGAATCCGGAGAACATGAATACGGGGGGCCCACTATACCATGAACTATGTACAGTGGTCCCCCCGTATTCGTGGGGGATGCGCACCAGACCCCCCCCCCCCCTCCCCCGAATAGTTAGAATCCGCGAATGTTTGGAACCCCCCTCTAAAAATGCTCATAAACTCCTATCCTAAACATGTAAACACCCAAGTATCCCTAAAAAGACCATCCTTCATCAAATATACATAAAATATCCTATTATAGTTCATATTAATCTTTGAAATATTATTAATACTGTTTTAAAGTAAATCTTACATTTTATGTTTATTCATAAATACATACTATGTATGTACTGAATGACTTAGTTACGTATGTGAAAATAATTCAGTCCCCCCTTAAGTATTCAGTCATGCACGTTTTCTTTCATACTGTTACTATTTGAGACCTCCATTTTCTTTTTACAAGGGAACAATTGCATGTGAGATCACAAATACCAAATGTCTACTTAAAAGTATTATCCTACATCAAATATACCATTGAATTGGTATTATTAATATCATTTTAAAGTAATCTTAAACATTTTACCATTAGAAATATATAAACAGCCAATAGCAGAGAGAGAGAGAGAGAGAGAGAGAGAGAGAGAGAGAGAGAGAGAGAGAGAGAGAGAGAGAGAGAGAATTACATAAAACCATTAAATTCGTTGGCCATTGTATGGCATTGTCACTTTCTCAGCTCCGAGCGTCACTGGAGTTGAGGTAGGGAAATTGATACAGAAAAAGTCGAAGGGAGGAATTTTCATTTGAAATTAGTTATCGTATTATTACTACTTCTATTATTATTATTATTATTCTTATTTGAAAATAAAATTAACACGTGCATCTACCATAAAAAATTCTCTCATCTCGGCAGCAAGAGGGGTTATCCTTACAAGTGGAAAATGGAATGGAAAGGTCATTTTCATCTCTTTAAATACTACCATTATTAATTTTGTAATTA